>NW_004955440.1:615240-628301 GCF_000276665.1 Chinchilla lanigera
ATAAACTTGGAAAAACAGCCTGCACTTAGAAAAAAAACTTGATAATCTTCCAAGTTGCACTGCCAAGGACAATGGAATAGGTGGTTTCTACATGCTGTGGTTAAAATAATCCTTCTAGCCTTTCCTCTCTTTTTCATCCCATATTCATTGTTTAAAAAATTTCACAACATAAGATCTGGCACACATCCTTGATCCTTGGAAACTCTGAAAAGTGGAAGGTTTTTAAGATTTAACAGGTAGAAGTGAAAGCTGGGGGAAAAGAAGCCAATTTAAAAACCTGCCTCTGTGTTAGAGTAAAAACAACAACAAAAAGCCATGTGAGCAATATGCATTACTTAGAATGTCATGGAAGTATTTTGTGCCAATCATCATAATCACCTGGTATTTGGATGGAGATTTTTCTGCCAGCTACTGTGAGAAAAATGAGATTCTTCCCCTTCTCTCTTTGTCCCTTGAATGACTGTGCTTCCTTCGCTTCCTGCTTCCTGACACTGCAGCCTACCAGAGTCTCTTCCTAGTCCATTGAAAAGTGTCTTCCCTACAGGAAGGGGCAGGAATCAGAGTCCCCGGATCTTCTGAGATCTAATGAAATCACTCCTGAGAGCAGAGGTCAGAGAACTGATTTTATCTCACATTAACCTGACAGTCTCTGTGCTGTTCTCCTGCCCTTCTAAGCCATTTACATAAATGCCATATGGCACTGTTCAGTGTTAACAAAACAACACAGTGTACGGATCTGTTCATTCTACAACTACTCCATAAACTTCTTGGGGACACTAGTATAGTGTATATTTCAGGACTTTTCTATTATTCACATCATATACTGAGTTATCAATTTATCCTAAGTGGATGGAACTTCTCTAAATTGTGGAGTTTTGCATTGATTTGCCTGATTTGGGGCACATATGAAGTTAAAAATCAGAAGGAAAAACATATTTAGGTGAAATTAATTTTAATTCCAAAGGTAGGAGACTTATAAATAACATTTTCTGTAACGTGATAATTGTGCTGTTGTGTATTCATTCATGTCTACACTCATTTATCTATATCATTATTTGATAATCATCTTTTGAATGCCTACCATATGCTTTGAGTTATAACCAGTAACATGCATATATGAAAACTCATACATGTAAAACAGTTACTTGATAGTGCAATTAGTATTAGACGAGGAAGCCAGGAGGTAATGAGCTCTGAAAGGTCTAAAGAGGCAATCTGGAGGTAAATGTGGAATGTTTGATAAATCTTTAAGGAAAGGATTTTCAAAAATAATGATCATGTTTGCAAATTTTAAACTACTTATTATGGGTTTCCTTAATGACACATATGCTTTAAGTGTATGCATAATAGCCTTTATGTCTATTGAAAGTTAGAGTGCTCCATTTAAGTTTGATGCATATGGTATGTTGGCCTCTTAATCACATGCAAAACATTATTGATCAATTTTAGACAAACTGGTTAAGGATCTTCCATCTGAGTAACACAGATTTAAAGCTCTGTTAAGTGTTCTAATTAAGTTTATTAGCTACATCTCAAACAATGTCAACTGAGGCCTTAAGGTAAAGTAATGGTTGATACTTTGTGTCAACTTGAGAAGTTTAGAAGTTTAATTAACTCAGCAGGGGGCCAGGGTCCTCAGTTTGTAAATATCCTGAGCTTGTGGAAGAGGAGGGCTTGGAGATGGTGTGGGCAGATAGCCTGCATACAATATAAGGGAGGAAAAGAAGCTTGCTTTCCTCCATTTTGCCCTTACTGCTTTTGCTATCTTCTGCCTCCTTGAACTGTTACCCCTGAGCCATGCCACCTTGCCTTGGAGCCAGCTGATTATGGACTGAATCCTTCACAAACTGTGAGCTAAATAAACCTTTCCATCCTTAATTTTGGGCATCAGGTATTTTGTCTCAGCAATGAGAGAAAAGTAACTAAGACAGTAACGGTCCCCAAATGGGCATGCATGCATATTTAGGGCAGCTGTATCATTATGTTCCATGGACTTATGCATTATTTCCTAACACTGAAGGATTTTTAGATTTCCTCTAGCCTTTAGAACATGTCTTTATTGACCTTTGGTATCTATGAGGACATAAAGAATAATCACATCAGAATATCTGTTGCCAAGAAAGAACTGTAATGACAAAAGCCAGTACCGATAACTAAAAATTTCCCAAACCACAAAGTTGACATTAAATAAAAGTCAATTGTGTTCAAGTATTTTTTATTATGGAACACAAGCTTTTATACAGTACTTTTATTGCACATTCCTGCCCAGTGAAATAGATGTTGGAAATACAGTGACTTCAGGCCAAAAGAGAGCCCATTTATTCTGAAATTCTCAGTGGCACATAAAAAGAGAGCAGCAAGGATGCTTAGAGGAAAAGGACAGAGAATCTAAATCCAAAAATAAACTTTGGGGAAAGAATTTTTATATTTAAAAGCAGGAAAGGAAGAAGCATAATTCTCAAATAAAGGTGTAACAGAAACATAAGGGAAATTATTGAGAAATACTAAGTTATGAAGTGATGGGATTTGTAAAATGGACATGGTAGTACTACAGCATATGGATCATACTGCTAGAAATCATCAGGACACCACACAGAGAGATAAACAGTATCAATCTTTTCTGTCCTACAGCTGCACTGCCTTGTATTGCCATTCTCAGACTCAGAAGTCCTTTCCCCCATCTGTACAGATGAACGTGAGAAACCATGCCGACCTCTGCTTTCTTTCCATTCATGAAAATTTATTCTAATATTGGTAGAGACAATAGTAGCTTTGCTATACAACCCTTAAAATCCAAGTAATACACAGTTCATTTGACTGGCTTCCAGTTATCCTTGGCTCCCACGAATGATGGCGTGTGCTGAAAGATGTGCAGAATAAACTGTAAAGTGCGAAGACTTCCATCAGAGTGGGTAGCAGCAGAAGAAAGCCATTTTGCAATAACCAGTTAGAACATGGGTCCCCTAGGACTTAATTATCTATATCTTGTTAAGCTATAATTGGGGCTTTAAAACGATATTATAGTTTTCTACAACCAAGAAATTGATTGGTGATGTTGAGTAAATCAAATGTCAATGTTCTTCCCATGGGTGAACACGAACAGCAACCACAAACACAGCCTGCAATAGGAGCTGCTATTATCACTTGGCAGCTAAGGGGTGGTTACTTGGAGGCAAGAAGTGCATCAGCACAGAGAGAGGACTGGTACTCACACAGACTGGCCATGTTTCCAGACTTTCAGTTTCAATGGGATGCTGGGTTATCCCTCTATGAGCCACACTGTTGTTCTTGCATTGAGGCCAAACTCTCTAGGGAAGTTCCGTACTTTCACAACTATCTCAATTGGCAATGCCAATTAGAAAATGAATGGATATAGAGGCTCCTGAGCCCTTTTCTCTGTGGCTACTACTGGCCCCCCTTTGTCCCATCCCCTCCTGTCTCTTCTCAACCTTTGTGCTCATCTTGCCCTTTTGGCACTTTGTATCTATCTCCACCTGCTCCAATTTTTCATGAGATAGCAAGCAAATTAATATCTACTTTATCCTAACATAATCGTTCATTGTTCCTACACTGCCACTACAATGTATCCCTCTTTTCTCTCTTTTCCCCACTGCCCAGCTTACAGAATAATTGATAGGCTCTGCTTTCACATTTTCCTCACCAAAACAATCTTACCAACTAAGGTTAATCTGATGTTCACCCTGACCTCCATGCTCTGAGGAGTTTATCACACATGAACCTGAAGTCACCACTTTGAAAGAACTTTTCTGTGTCCATTTTGGTTAAGCATTTGCCTCTCCTGGCCACACTTTCCTTCTTAGAGTTTTACTCTCCCTTGTTTTTGTGAGCTCTTTTCCTCCTCTTTCTTACATAATACCTATGTTCCTTACTAAGACTTCCCCCTTCCTCCACCTAATGATCCCCACACCCCATGTCCAGAATCTGAGCCTTCTGGTCTACCTCTCCTCTCACACTACCTGTCTACACTCTCATTTACTACCTCCAAACCTAAATCACTAAGCCCCAGCCTGGCTTTCTCATTCCCTCTGGACATGCTCAGCTCAGATCCTACCAGAGCCTTGCACTCAGCTCACCTTTAGTCACCACATCTTGCCTCAACTTGGCGCTGCCCTCTATCCTTCCTTTTGGACCTGGTGCTGTCTGTATCCCATCAGTATCAAGTCCAACTTCTCGTTGCCATTCCATGGTGGCTCAGGAGCAGGAAGGCTAAGAACTGCATTTTCTCAGACTCCACTGCCAACTTCCGGGTCTTGCTAATGAGATGCACTTGCATTATTTTAAAGGCTGGAAAGAAGGAAACGACCTTCTTCTCAAACCAGGAGTGATAGAGAAAATACATTTTGGCAATGTCAGGTTTTGCCACGCATGACCAGACTCTGCCTGCTCTTGTCACAGGCCTCAGGGCTGCTGTGATTTTGGTACTCATTCCTGAAGTTTCTTTACCTTTGGTAGAATCAGCAACCTTGTAACTCAAGAATCACAACTGAATTTGAACCTGACAACCAGTAGGCCTCCTGATTTGGGTCCTTAACTTTTCCTTCTATTTTACAGGCACCTCTCTGCCCCTGAATTAAATCCCTGTGTCTTGGAAATACAGTGACAGTCTCTACTTTTTGATGCCTACTGAGGATGAACGATCTCAACATCATTTCACTTGCATTCTCTTTCCCACCCAAATCCCGCCATTTCCCAAGCACTGATAATTCTTCCCCTTGAAGCCTTCCCTCTTTCCTTGACCTGGATCAGCTTCTATTTCATGTCATCTACAAGTATTCTTTCTAGTTTTATTCAATCAATTGACTCTTCTCACCTGCTAGGTCTATCTTCAAACAATAATTATTACTATTTCAATAATTTATTTAAAAAACTTATATGAACATATCCTCACTACCGATCAGACAATATTTGACCATGTAGCACAGTATTTGAAGTAAAGTATTTCCTGCTTAGCCACGGCTTCACTTTCCATGTCAGTCACCTGCAGTCGACTGAAGCAAAAAATGATTGAAATATAAAATTCATGTCATCCTGTGACAAGACTCAGATTTTCTACCTTGCATATTCATACTATAGATACTACCCATCATTCATAACTTAGTAGCTATTGTCATTGTTATAAGTTCCACTGTCACTTAGTGCTGATATTCAAGTGACCCTTATTTTACTTAATACAGCAATTGTTCTAATTTTTATTACTAGTTATTGTTAATCTCTTCCTTTACCTAATTTATGAATTACATTTTATTGCATGTATGTGTGTACAGGAAAAAGTATGTATAGAAAAAATATATACAGGGTCTGGTACTGCGTGCAGTTACAGGCATCCCCTAAGGGTCTTGGGATATAACTTCTCCTGATAAGGGGACATCACCAGGTTTCCTTATTCCTGTAGCCTTATTCTATCCTTTCTTTCTCTCACACTATGGTTATTTGAATGCATTCTCTCTGTATACCTTTTCTTTCCAGCCTCCAGACTTACTATTTTCTCACTTAAAATATAACTACTCTCTTTCCCCATTGATTCTTTGCATTCTTTAAAAATATTCAAATGTTACTGGAAATCCTTGTATCCAAATGGATTCCTGCAGCGTTTTACACCCATATGGCTTAGCATACTCTCTTGTGGCACAACATAGATGCCACTTCATTTACAGTTGAGCTGTGTCCTCTGTGATGTCTGAAGCCTTTGGTTTAGCAAACTATAACCAAGTGAATGCAAGCATGAGTTACATTATGTGAAATGAAGCAAACTAGAGCCTAATGGTCCTGAGACTGCGGTGCTATGACTCCAACACACGGTAAGCCTCAGCGTTTTAATATTCAGTGATGTGCTGCAGCAGACTGCCCAGGTATTGTTGCCAAATGGAAGTTTTACAGAGACTACTGCTTGAAATTAGTTGTTCATGAGATCATACACATCCTCATGAATAATTTTTCTATTTCAAAACCTTCTGATTTATAGACATCTAAAATTCTAAATGAATAAATACATACAGGTTGAGCGTTCCTAATTTAAAAATCCAAAATCCAAAATGATCTAAAATTGGTCACTTGAGAAGTGGATTTTGGAGCATTTCAAATTTTTTACAACTGTGTTAGAGAAGCCCAACCAGTAAAGTCTAAGCAAATACTCCAAAATTAGGAAAACTCTAAAGTCTGAAATACTTTTGATCCAAAGCATTTCAAATAATAGACATTCAACCAGTGTTAAGTTGAATCATAAAAATTGCTGATATCTGATCACTTTTCATCTTTTAAGAAAGTCAGTCAGTGTTAATCAGCAGCTGATAGGTGACCTTATCCACGAAGTAGCCAAGTAATAGTGTATGATCACACATTTACTAACTGATGAGAGAATCTGAAGTAAGGAAAACTTTGAGTGTTGATAATTTTGGTTTCAAAAAATAATACGATTCCCTTTTCTCCTGAAGAATTTTGGATTCATTATTTTTTAAACTACATATTAATTTCTATTTCACATTTTAAATCTTAGTACATGCTTTCAGTACAGAAAGATTACATTCATTGTGGGGAGTTGGTACAGGTATGTAGCACATCTTCATTCTTTTTGCATCCCCTCCCGGTCTCCTCCTCTCCCCTCCCCTATCTCTTGTTCACCATCTCTTTTACAAAAGACGAAACTCCCTATTTTCCACTATCTGTCTTTATTTTGTTCTTATATTTACTTCATATCTTGGGTTTCTACTATAAGGGAAGCCATGTAGTATTTAAGCTTGTGTTTCGGATTTATTTTACTTAACATGATAGTCTCAAGATTCATCCATTTTCCTACAAATGGCTCAGGTTTACTCTTCTTTATGTTAGAGCAGTACTCCATTGTGCGTAAATGCCACATTTCCTTTATCTGTTCAGATCTTAATGGACATATAGGCCACTTCTAAGATTTAGTTATTATGAGTTGTGCTGCCATAAACATGGGTATGAACATATAAAACATCAGAACTTTAAGAAGAGAGCAAATGCCACCCCTTCCTAAAGCCTTTCTTAATCATAGGGCTTTGCTCTCTCTGTAGAGCACTATTCTACAGTTCTTTATTTTCTTCTATTTTATGTAGCACTCAATATATACTGCCCCCTCTCAGAGCTCTGTATACACATTTAAATTTCCTGATTAAATTTTAAAGCTTTACCAGGGCACTGATCTTGTCTACTGTGCCTCATTTCCCAGAGCAAGGAGTAGATGTTTTATTTTTACCCAAAACACCATCTGTCCATCCATCTGTCTCATAATTATTGGGTCCTAACATTACTAGATGCCAAGAACACTGTAATAAAAGACCTGGCATCTACTCCAAAGGACCCTAGGATCTTACTGTTTAATGAGTGAATAAGTGTGGGTGTCTACACACCAGCACGTAGTAGGTATTAGTAGTAGGGAAGTAAGCTAGAAGGTTCTGAGAGCAGAGAAATGGGCCATTTGGCAGTGGGAAAGGGCTGCACTGTATAGAGGAGGTTTTCCAGAATGAAAACTGACAGGGTAAAACCTAAAAGGTGAGGATTCACCACTAAAGAACTTGAGAAAAGAATATACAAGTAGAGCAGCAGGAATAAGAGCACAAAAGGGCATAGAATGTCTGGACCCCTATGAGTATTAGTGTATTGCTTAAGGACGGGAACAAATGAAGGAAGTAGGGAGAAAGTAAAAATAGAAAAGAAATAGAAAGAAAAAGAAAGTGAGCAAAATTAGCCACAAATGTAGAACAAATCATAGAAAATATAGGACAAATATACAAAACTGATGGACATAAAAAGCAATAGGTTCAGGTCAACTAGTGCAAACAAACTTAGGGTTATGTCCAAGGGCCAGATCTATGTTGATGACCTGAAGGCTCTGCCCCTGGTGCGCGACAGGCAAGTGTCACCATCATGGCAAATATGATCATTTATAGTAGAGTTGGAAAGTTGGAAATATAGTCACATGGGCACAACAAGCTGGTGAAAATAAAGGAGGTTCTATTTCTACCTGCTTGAGTAACAGAAGTTCTTTAGCTGAAAAGATGGTACATTTCACCAAAATCTGATGGAAACAAATCTTTCTAGGTCTTCTATATGAAGAAATGATTTAGCAGTCTTCCCAGGGGATTTGGCACATTCTTTAATCTAAGTATAAAATAACACGAAGAAACTGGTCTTTAGAATCCTTAATTAAATAGTATTAATGCTACAGAACAAAGTGCGGTCCGACTGCTATCCAAGGTTAATCATAATAAAACAAGAGGAGGCCTTCCAAATCTGGGCATCCACACTGCCAAGGACATTGCTTGTAAGGATTTTATTATATTTCTTTTTAAAAGGTTGTATCAGAAATATTCAAGACAGTATAGCTGAGGGTAAAAGTCTAGACCAGAGCTAATGGCCACAGCCAAAGTGATGAACTTTCTGAAGCAGACGTCTGCTTGCCTAACTAGGAAAATCTATTTTGATGGGAAACTAGCAGATATGGCAATGCAATATTTATGGATTGCTCCTCAAATGAAAGCACCTTTTAACGTGTAATTGAAAGACATAACAAATTCATAATGCCTTCTACATTTCAAAATTTGCATTCAATAATGGTAAAGGGCATGGAAACTACCCCACTGCTAGCTGAATGATATGCATTGTGAAACATGCTCAATATTTATAGCCTTTCTATACCAATCTTCTATTTTTATTTATATGATCATTTTCTGACAAACATTATATGAACAGTGTATGCAGAATTTTTATCAACAAAGTGCAAAGACAATATCTCTGTGCCCATAAAAAAAATCTGCTAATGTCCACTGTCAAAATCTATTCAAATTACATTATTTTTCCTTCTTATATTTTCTGAAGGCAAATATTTCTCATTAAATTAATCCTGGTCACCTCTGGGACATCTATGCATTCTTCTGGCACTGTGCATTCTTTGGCAAACCTCTGGCTATGGTTATTATGAAAAATTCCTAAAACCAAAACAGGGTCTGGATTTGGAAATGTAATATACCTTGCCTTTACTTTCCTAATGTAGAACCAGAGGGCTATGTACAAATACCGTATTTCATTTTGCAATTAAGTTCAGGTGAATTATTCAAACTTCAAAATGAGAAATATGCCATGATTACCATTACTCAAACCACTGTAATTCTCCTTCATTTTTTGAATGGAAACATAGCTGAAGGTGCCTGATTAGCAGTGAACAAAAGAAAGGTATTTTTCCTGCAAATTCTGGAGGAAAATATTTTGTACCTCTTTATACCTTTCCCTTTTAACAAGACTGCAGGCTTATTCTGCTGACAAATCCTTACTTCTGCCCCGGAACCTTCATTAAAGCAGAGTATTCTGCCCTCAGCACCTACACTTCTCCTCTTTGTTGCCCCCCTACCCTCAAGCAGGACAGCATGGAGGAACCTACCAAGGTTGATGTGGACTTCCCAGAGTACAGCTGCACAGTCAAGACTGTGGTTTTAGTTTTCACTTGTTACTAGATTTAACATCCACTGCTAAGTCTTATAGCTCTGTGCCTCCTGTCCCCAAACTTGATCAGGGTAAGTATGCTTACCACAACTCACAGGAAGCTTATGACAGGAGGTACCTAAAAGGATGGAAAAGCACCTAGAAATGTACATGGTAAGTGCATTCATTGCTAAAATGTTCAGTAAGTGTATTTAGCATTTGTTCTCAGATCCAGAAAGATTAGCAAGTGTCCAAAAAGGCTCTTTTCTAGTTACTGGTGGGTATCCAGAGTCAAGAGCAGCATACATCTTTGGATATAACAACTCAAGAGAAATCTTATCTTAAAAGGAAACAAGATCATGGTCTGCATTATACAGCCATAAAGTAGGCTTATCCTATGCTATAAGTGAAGGTTGCTCAGAAAGTTTTGAAGCCCCTAGTCTTGCTAGTATTTGAAAATCAACTATTAGGATTCATTATTGCCTACTAAGAACATATTAATGAAAGAAATGGGTCTGAGCCTAGAACCGAAAAAACATTGAAATGCAATCTTATTTTCTACTTTCTTACTGAATAGTATCATATAAGAAATTTGATTCTTTAAATTTCTGTTGTAGGTTGGTGGGTGAGGCCTGTGCCTACACCCCAACCTGCTCCCTTGGGACAACAGCTTGGGCACAGGGAAGTGACCTGGGAGCAGTCCAATCTCTGTGGACCTCTCTGTTGGCAGGTAAGGCCAGCACCTAGGCTCCAACCTGCTCATTTAGCATGGGGAAGCTGCCCATGAGTGGCCTGGGCTCTGTGGACCTCTCAGTTGGGAGGTGAGGCCTGTCCTCCCCTCACCAGCTACCTGAGGAACCCAGAGCAGTGGCCCCTGTCTGGCTACCATTGGATTCACAGCTGAAGCCCACACACTTTTCATCTACGGCCTGAAGACCCTGGTACCAAAGGCCAGCATTCCCCCACCATCACAGTTGTGGTCTGAGCTGTGCACCCCACGATTAGCCTGGGGATCCTGGGCCCAGTGGCCACTGCCCTCTACCACTTTGGGATAAGTCTGATATCCAAGTACACTAAGGTCCCTAGAGAGTTCTGGTGAGCTGCCTAGGTAGTGTGTGGCTCAGCACTTTCCATGTGGCATCCAAAACGACAAGACGTAGGAGCATATTGCAATCTTGAGTAAAGTGTGTTTCCTGTATACAGCATATTGTGGGATTTTGTTTTTTAATCCACTCTGCCAGTCTGTTTCTTTTGACTGGTGATTCCAACCAAAACAAGTCCAGGAGTCACTGACATAGGAGAACTTGGAAGTCACATACCTGAAATCTCTGAAATGATTGCAACTGAAGTAAACAAACAACTCCAACAGGCCATAGAAGAAATCAGATCAGAAATAATCACCCAGGTAAAAAAAGAAATGACATCAATATTGAAAGAACTGCTCAGCACAATTAAAGAAGACATATACAAAAAAATAGATGAGCATAGGAAAATGATGGAAACATTAAATGAACAATACAGGTCAGAACTACAATGCATGAAATAGATTCAAAGAGATACCCAGGAAATGAAAAGTTCCACTGAAAACTGGCAAAGCTGCTAGAATGAAGCTGAAGATAGAATCTCAGATATTGAAGACAGCATGGCAGCTAATGATCGTGAAAGGAAGGAGCTCTTAAAATCAACAAGGAACCAAGAAAAATCAATTCAACAGCTGCACGATGAGGCAAAGAGAAATAATGTAATAGAAGTCAATGCAACAGCAGAAGGCAACACAAAAGACATAAAAAGAATACTTGCAGAAATAATGGCAGAAAACTTCCCAAGCATGGAAAAAGATTCTGATGTACAGGTAAAAGGCACTATAGAACCCCAACTAGCCATAACCAAAATAAAAACACACTCAGACATATAATAATCAAGATCCCAGATATCCAGCAAAAGAACAGAATATTAAAAGCTGTTAGAGAAAAGAAACAGATCACCTATAAAAGGAAAGCCCGTCAGAATCACAGCAGACTTCTCAACACAAACCATCCAGTCGAGAAGAGCTTGGAGCAAAGTATTAAAGGTCCCAAGACAAAACAGCTTCCAACCAAGGTTGATGTATCCTGCAAAACTATCTGTCAAATTCAACAGAGAAATAAAATATTTCCATGACAAAGAACAACTGAAGAATGTCATGAGTGCCAAACCAACCTTACAAAGAGTAATAAAAGATATTCTAGACAGAGAAAAAAGTGACCACAATCTCAAGAACAACAATACAAAGGAACCCTCAAGCAGAGCAAGCAATTAAACAGATAGCAAAAGTAGGAAACTAACAGCAAGTAAATAATATGGCAAAGATAAGCCAACATATATCAGCTACAACCATTAATGTAAATGTCCCCAAGTCACCAGTCAAAAGAAACAGACTGGCAGAGTGGATTAAAAAACAAAATCCCACAATATGCTGTATACAGGAAACACACTTTACTCAAAAGGAAATCCATAGTCTGAAAGTCAAAGGATAGAAAACAATTTTCCAAGCAACGTGATCCTAAAAAAAGCAGGCAGAGCTCTTATGTTTGCAGACAGCATAAACTTCAAACCAAAAACAATTAAAAGAGATAAAGAAGGTCACTACATACTAGTCAGAGGAAAACTGCAAGAGGAAGAAATACCAACCATAAACATGTATGCACCAAATATGGGAGGACCAAACTATATAACACAAATCTTAACAAACATGAAAAACCAAATAATTAATAACACTATTGTAATAGGGGACCTAAACATGCCTTTGACACAAACAGATAGGTCAACAGGCAAAAAATCAGCAAAGAAATAACAGACCTGAATCAAATCTGTCAGCAAATGGACTTAGTAGATGTATACAGAGTGTTCCACCCCACAACATCAGAATACACATTTTTCTCAGCTGCACATGAGACTTTCTCTAAAACAGATCATATTCTAGCCCATAAAGCATACCTAACTAAATGCAAAAGAATTGAAATTATCCCATGCCTATTATCTGACCACAGTACAATGCAACTGGGAATTAATGACAAAAGCATCTCCAAAAACTCTATAAACACTTGGAAATTAAACAACAACCTTCTGAACAACCAATGGGTCACAGAATAAATTAAAGAAGAAATAAAAAAATACCTACAAACAAATGAAAATGTAGATACCACTTACCGGAATCTATGGGATGTACTGAAAGCAGTCCTCAGAAGGAAATTTATAGCAGTGAACTCATATATAAGGAAAACAGAAAGAGAACAAATAAATAGCCTAATGTTCAACTTTTAGAAAAATCCTTAAACTTTTAGAAAAAGAAGAACAAGTCAAGCCCAGAGTCCAAAGAAGGGAGGAGATTATAAAGACCAGGGCAGAAATTCATGCAATTCAGACAAAGAAAACTCTACAAAAAATAAATGAATCAAAGAGTTGGTTCTTTGAAAGAATAAATAAAATTGATAACCCCCTAGCCAAACTTATCAAAAAAAGAAAGGACAAAACTCAAATTCATGCAATAAGGAATGAAAAGGATGAAATCACTACAGACCCTACAGAAATTCAAAAGATCATTAATACCTACTTTGAAAATC
>NW_004955440.1:630738-696961 GCF_000276665.1 Chinchilla lanigera
TATAAAGAAAGATAAACTTGAGGCTTTTATAAGTAAATGGTCACAACTAGAGACCACACTCGTAAGTGGAATAAATCAGCCTGCATGTGTAAGGAACATATTGTCTCACCCGTGTAAGAACCTGAAATAGTGAATAAAAACAGGAGGTATGATAAACATGGTGAAATGAAAGGAAAATGCTCAAAAGTAAAGAGCAACTGGGATGAGGGAAAAGAGAAAAGAAAGAATGGGAAAATTACTTATATATGTGTATACAGGGTAGCTAACATAGTTGTACTACTGACTTCTATCACTTTATTGAAAGGAACAGTTAACGATTAATTATTTTGATCAATCTTGCATGTCTATATTTGTTTTCCTGAGTAACCACTTTGAAATTATCAATATGTAATACCACAACCATTGTGAATTCCCTGTAATTGTCTGTAATTCAGTATAGCTTGTACTGTTCTTGTGCTACTTTGTAAATGGTTGTCTTTTAACATGTTTTCATTCTCTTACTTCTAAAATTAAAACAAAAATTTCTGTTGTAGCCATTGTAAAATAGGGATAACTTCCTAAGTTGCTGTATGGAGTGACAAAAGTGTAAGGACACTACATACAGAGTGCTTGCTACACAGGATGGGCTCAGTATGTGGCACTGCCTATCTATTAATATCACCCACACTCACAAGGTGGAGCTTATCAGAGTTTTCCAAAGCAAAGTGAACTGTCAGGTTATTTCAGTAGTGGAGACCAGAGGAAAAGAGGGCACTGCTCAGCGGTAGGGAGCACACCGAAGGAGAAGGGAGAAAGGCAGAGGGGGATGAAATGAAAGCCGGCTTCACCTGTGTGCATCCCGATGCCTTTGTGTCGGACTCGGTCCCCGTGGTCACACTGAATTCCTCCGGTTTAGGAGCACAGTCGTTCAAAACTTTAGCCCTGGACTTGTGTCCCAAGAAAAAAGGGGGAAGCCCCATGGGATCGAGTTATAGGGATTCTGATGCTGCTGACACTGCAGCCTGGTGTGCCCTGGGTGAGAGTCACCAGATTCAAAAACAGAGCAACGCAAGCTAACAGAAGCCAAGAGAAGGAAGCTTATTGTTTGAAAATGCAGGTAAGGGCAGAGAAAACCACAAAGGGGAGTAGGATTGTGCGATAACCAGTGCTGAAGGCAAACCCTCCTGTGTCTTCAGGTTTTCCTTTTTTGGGAGCACAGCTGGGGTCTGCAGCCGGCATGCTGGTCCTCGCTGCCCCTTTGTGCCTCTGAGGCCTTGAGGAAGTACCTCCCTCCGTGTTTCCGTTTCTGCATCCCAGTCTGTAAAATGTGCCTGTCATAGAAAACTACTGGATACATGTTACAGTGTGGCTGTGCCTCACCGAAGGCTGCCATGCACATGGGCAACCAAGGAAGGTAAATGGGAGTCCGTCCTTGTTCACTAAATGCAGGGTGGTTGCTAGGGAACACAGCATGGACGGCACTCTGTGATAGGCTATGGAGTCTGGACTTGGTCGTCTGCATAGATGAGAAGCAATGACAGACAAGAGTCATGGGGAGAACACCACCCAGCAGAAGAGGTACTGTAGAGGGTGATCCTGTGGAGGTCATGGGGACAGAAGGGCCACTTGGCCCAGATGAACTGGGCTAGGCAGAGACTGAGGCAGGAGATGGGAGAGATGCTTGGAGGAGTTTTCAGGAGTTACCAGGGCTCAGAGGCAGCTGCAAGTAAAGGGCTTCCCAGCAGCATCTAAAGGAGCCTTCAGGAGAGATGCTGGCTGAAGAGAGTTCTGTTTGAAATTTTGTTTCATCCTGTTAAAAGCATTCTGTTCTTTAGGGACTAAAGTAGAACTTGTCCTAGAGAAATACCACTTAGTGAGCTGCACTGAGTACTGCACAGGGTACAGGAGAGGCAAAAGGCGGCTGCGGGGAGTAACGCGTGGCAGAGCGGAGCCATGCAAGGTAGAAGGGTGTCCACCCAGCCTACAGGGAATGACAGGGACAGGGAACAGCTCGTACAACAATGCAAGCATGGGAAAACGTGGAGTGGAGGGTGACAGAGAACCATTCCGACTGTACTAGGGTGGATGGGGTCCACAGCTCAGTATTGTCTGAGGTAGTGACAAAAATGCCAAGTAATCTTCCCATGCATCTTGTGTGTATATTACAAGTTTTTCCACAGAAACTTCAAAAGGCACTTGAAATTATCTAAGAAAAGGAATTACTGAATGTCTTCACGTAACACATATTTAAAACAAGTCACATAAAAACAAACTACACACAAATATAGGCACACATTTTAGTAGAATATAAGTCAAGGACAACACAGCCATAAAATCTTCACAAGGTATCAAAATAGAGGAATTCAAAGGACAGTTATACTCACACCTCACATAATTATATGGAAATGTAGTAGTCCTTATGCAATAAAATAATAGCCTTACCAAGTGAAAGTAAACTATGGCATTTTATTTAATTCTGAAAATTTAGAATTAACTTATCTTTCAGTAAGGGTAAATAAAACATTTTTAAAGACACTGAAAACCTCATTTATTTGTATTTAGTGTACTAAATGTGGAAGAAAGTTGTACACTTATTTTAAACAATTATAATTTCTCCATATTGAAAACAACAGCTGTGGAAGAAAGTAATTAACATGATTTACTATATAATCATTCTATCATTATATGCTATTTGGAAATATAGAAGCAAAACTGAGTGGCTTTCTTGCTTCTAAGAAAAAGCTGCTTTTCTCAATTTGCTCCTCTTATGTATCAACTGTACATGAAAATCAGTTTTGTTAATTTATGAGAGAACATCTTACAACGGGCTTCCTTGGATTCTGGAACTCACTCCTCCTGCCTGGTACCGCTGTTTATTACATGATCTCAGCTCCACACACCATGTCGCAGAGAGAGCAGGTGCACATCTCCCTGGAGTGATAATGCATTTGACTAAGTGGCCTCAGAAAATATGATGATGGGTCTGAAAAGATAACCAAGTTTCAGACTTGGTTAATATTTCTGAGTATGCTTTTAGGTGTTTTGCTGAGCATGATAATACCTGCTGAAATTAGTCCAAGTACCACCCTCAAGGAAGGGACAAAGAAAATGAGTTTCTTCCTTTCCCTTTACCATCCTTATCACCATCCAATTTTCTCCATTGTATTTCTCCTTCTGTCTTCTTAGGCTGAAGTATGATGTAGCAAGAGGGTTGAAAAGAAGCAACTATTCCAAAAGTTTTCCTATATTGATGAGAATGCTTTCTTTTGCCTGTGTTATGCTTTCAATCTATAGTGCCCCCTGAAAGTCTTATGTTTGGAGGTGTAGTCTAATCAAAAGGAGTGGGTCATAGATGGCATGACCCCTAAGGGTGTATTTTTGGCCCCAGCTCCTCCCTTTTCAGTTTCCAGTCGCTGTGAGGTGAGAGGCTTTCCTTCACCATGCTCTTCTACCATGATGTTTCTATCTTAGAGCCAGACAATCATGGAATGAGGGCCAGAGATATAGCTCAGAGGCACGAGTACATGCCTGGCAAGCACAAGGTCCTGAGTTTGATTCCTGGTACCAAAAAAAAAAAAAAAAAGACACAAAAAACTAAAAATATTGTGGAATGAATTCTCTGAAAATGTAAGCCATAAAAACCTCTCCTTCTTTAAGTACTGAATATCAAGTATTTTGTCCAAGCAATGGGAAAATAACTAATATAGCTTGTATCTGTAAATAAGTGCTGTCTGATATCTATAATGTACAACTATTGGTAGACTAGAATACCATCCTTATTTATTTACTTTTTGTGATGCGGGATGTAGCTTTCATAGTAGTTCACAATTTTTTGCTGCTGAGATCAAATACCCCAAAACTCAAAAAGTAAATGATGATGTAGTTTATTTTGCTTGTGGTTACAGAAGATTCAGTCCATGGTCAGCTGGCTGCAAAGCAAAAATATCACGGTGGAAAGGTATGGCATAACAAATGAGGTATTACCTTATTAAAAAGCCTTTGCACAACAAAAGAAATCACTAACAGAGTGAAAAGAGAACCAAAAGAGTGTGAACAAATTTTAGCCAGTTGACCCTCAGTTGTCCCTCAGACAAATACTTATATCTATTTTCTTTTTTTGGTACCGGGAATTGAACTCATGACCTCCTGCTTGCCACGCAGGTGCTATGCCTCTAAGCTATGTCCCTAGCCCAGGATTTATATCTAGAACGTATAAATAATTGAAAAAATAAGTCCCCCCAGATTTAAAGATCCAATCCAAAAATGGGCATCTGAGATGAATACACACTTCTCAGATGGAGAAATATTAATGGTAAATAAATATATGAAAAAATGTTCAACATCATTAGTCATCTGAGAGATATAAATTAAAACAACACTGAGATTCCATCTCCAGAAAGAATAACTATCACCAAAATCTCAACCAATAAGAAATGCTGGAGGTGCTGTGGGGAAAAAGAAACCATTCTGCCCTGTTGGTGGGAGTGTAGACTGCTACAACCACGGTGGAAATCAGTGTGGACATTCCACAAAAAACTAAGATTAGAGGTCCCATTTGACCCAGGTATTCCTCTTCTGGGTGTACTCCCAGAAAAATTAAAAACATTGTACCACAGTGATGCATGCACATCAGCATTTATAGCAGCACAATTTGTAACAGCTAAATCTTGGTAACAACACAAATGCCCATCAACTGAGGAATGGATAAAAGGGATTTTTTAAAATATATAAGGGAGTACTACTCAGCCATACAGATGGATAAACTTGAGACTTTTATAGATAAATAGATGCAACTGGAGACCATACTCATAAGTGAAATAAATCAGAACTGCCTGCATAAACATCATATTGCTCACTAGTGTGAGAAGCTGAATGAGTAAATAGGATCCAAAATGTACAATAGATATTATGAATTGAGAAGAAACTGTTCAAACAAAAAGAGAAACTGTGATGGGTGAGAGGGAAGAGTAAAGAAGGGAAAAGGAAAAAAAATAAGTATATATACAAGATAGTTAAGACAGTTATATTGCTAGTTTCTCTTAGTTCATTGAAGAGAAAAACGCTTGTGCTATATTAGTTGGACAATATTTCATGTGTATAACCCTGTACTCTGAGCAATTACTTTGAAGATAACAATACCCAATGTAAGGGTTGATATATTGTCTCAACTTGTAAAGTCTGGAAGTTTAACTAAGCAACTCAGCAGGGTGCCAGGGTCCATATTTTGTAAATATCCTCATCCTGTGAAAGAGGAGAGCACCAGATGGTGTGAGAGCTACACCAGCCCCACAGGCAAGTAGCCTGCTTACAATAAAAAGGAGGAAAAGAAGCTTGTTCCCCACATTTTGCTCTTGTTGCTTTTGTTGACTTCCACTGCCAGATGTTGCCCCTCTGCCATGCTGCCCTACTTTGGAGCCAGCTGATTATGCACTGAAATCTCCACAAACTGTGAGCTAAATAAACTCTTCATTCCCTAATTTTGGGTGTCAGGTATTTTTTCCCACCAAGGAGAGAAAAGTAACTAAGACACACAATGTATTAATTATTTTCACTTTCCTACTATCTTGTTTTTCTTGAAATTCTGTTACTCTTTTCTCTTTAAAATAAATAAAATAAAATAAGAATAGGATCCAAGCAAGACTGAAACTGATAGAGCAAACAATAAATTTTACAGCTCCACATCCAGCATTCAGGGCAAATGGTGCTGGGGATTGAGTTTCAAATGATTTGGGCAGCCCTATCCCTATGGTCTTGTTGGTTGCTGTTTACACAGCATCTCCTCTTGGATGGCTCTGACCCTTGGTAAACCTGTTATGTTCCTGGCATTTCCAAATTCCTCAAGTCCCTCCACCATACCCATTTCTTTACTCCCACAGCTCAGCACATCCACCTTTCAGGGCCACATTGCATAGCCTTCCACGTCATTAATGGCTTAGATCAAAAAAGTCCTCCAAAGGACCTGTGTACTTGAAATTTCTTCCACCTGCTCAATAAGTCCCCATACTTAACCTCAGTCTCTTTCAAAGGTAGGACATGGGAGTATGGGAGTATGAGTTCTTATTGTTGAGACCAAATACCTGACACCTGTAACTTAAAAGAGGAAAAGTTAATTTGGCTTATGTTTTAGTAAATTCAGTCCATGGTCGTCTGGGTCCAAGGCAGAAATAGCATAGTGTATGGGAATAGTGGAAGTAAGCTGCTCACTCCATGGCAGCCAGGAAGCAGAGAAAGAGGGGAGAAGCAAAGCCAAGAATAGGAAATATCCTTCCAAGTCAAGCCCAAGTGACTCCCTTATTTTGACCAGGCCTCACCTCCTCACAGCATGATGAATTATAAACTCTTTAGTGGATTAGTTCCCTGATGAGTACAGTGCCCCAATAATTCAATTAGCCTTGAAAAATCACTCCTGTGAGCACAGACTTTGGAGGCATATCTCAGATCTAAACAGGTAACTATTTTTGCAGGGTGCAATGCACATGGTATCTGGTTCAACTGCAAATAGAATCCTTGTTTGCAACGGAAACTTCCTGAACTTGGCTTTTACTGTACACAATCCCATCAGTATTCTGGTGTTCTGAGCTATTCTCAAAATCACACATCAATCTCTGCTTCCAGAATTCTAGGACTTCTGTAGCCCACAGTCCAAATTTTTCCAAATGTCTCTCACAATCCAGTTCCAAAGGAGAATTTTCAACAGCATGGTTTGTAGAGTCACAGCAATAACCTCACTTTTCCAGTAACAATTTTCATATTAGTCACCTTCAGTTTCAGAATATTCAGTCTACAGTCAGTTGGCTCCAAGGTGGAAATATAATGGAAAGGTGTGGTACAGCAATGCTACTAAGTTCATGGTGGCAAGAAAGCAGATCAGGGCAACAGCATCAAACAGGAAAGGAAAATGGACCCGATATAGTCCCCAAGGTCACAACTCCGTGACCCAGCAGACATACACACCAGTGTGCTGTACTAATCCCCAATGAAGTTGGCAATTAAGATTAACTGTCACAGTTTCCAATGTTAATTTCTAGGGCTATTGCTTTTGTTTGATAAAAAAACATGGCTTTTGTTATGGTTTTGATCTAAAATGTTCCCTGAAGTCTCCTGTGTTCAGAGTTGGGTCTTCTGCAAGGTGGCAAGGTTATGAGAATGGAAACTTTATAGGTGGATCAGTACATGGATGAGTTCATGCTGAATGGGGTCTTAGGAGGCAGGTTCTGGAACAAGGAGGTGGGTCTTGCTGGTGTGACTTTGAAGTGTATATCTACTCTTGTACTTGGTTGCTTCCTGGCTACATTACATAAGCAGCATTCCTCAGTTATGCCCCTCCTCCATGTGGTTTGCCTTGAAGTCAGCAGACCATACTCTGACATCTCTAAAAATTCTGAACCAAAATAAACCTTTTTTCCGTTAAATTGTGTATGTTACATATTTTGTTCTAGCAATGAAAAGCTGACTAATACAACTTCTATGATGCAAAGTCCTAGAAAGCTAACATTATTCAGTGAAACTCAACTCTACAATAAGAAGAATAGGTGTAGGTGCTGGTGAATAAGGTATTACTGCTAATTTATGAGTGGGTTAAGTGTTTGTGAAAGGTGTGATACATTGTCAAAAGACACTGTGGGGTGCTTTGGGTGGAAGTGAGTTTCGGAGGACAGCCTGACATTTAGTTAATTATGCTATCAACACTCCACATAATGTTAACAGAAAGAAGACCCAGAGAAAGACAAGACCCAGGGGAGTGAATTCAGAACTCCTGAGTAATTGTAGCTTGGTATTAATAGGAACAGAAGATTCCTAGCACAACCTATTAGAAATATTTCCAATGGAGCAATACAAGCCTAAAATTCAATCTTTATCTCCAAGGACATAGGTTCTTAACATGGCCATCCCCAATCACAGCTACTACCTCTATTCTAGGCTTTTTTAAAAGAAATAACACAATCAGTGGTCATTCTGTGCTCTTTGTCAGCAAGTTTTGCTGACCTAAAAATAGAGTCAAAATGTAAAAAGTTCAAGAATTGAGAAAATTGGCTGCCTTCCTACATAAATAATGTTTCACCAGTATCCTGAAAAAACAGTGAAAACTTCCTGGGAAGTTAAACAGATGCATTCTTCATTTATAATTGACTTATTAGATTCCATTTCTAGGCCCAGGGATTCCAAATCAAAGGAGAGCTTGGTTTGGGCTATTGAAACTTCCTGGGTACTGTCCTCGGTGCTGAACTCAAATTCCTTCCAAATTCTAGCTTACTGTTTTGATCCTGATCTTTGCATAGACAAAGATCCAACCAATGTAGTGCATTATACTCACTGAAATACATTTATCCTTTCATAAGTATTTTTTAGCTATGGTCGCACATGGGTGTGGTCAGAATGCTAGCGTCACATCTGACTCATGGCTAGCTGCTTCCTCAGTCCTGCCCACCTTACCTAACCTGGCTGTTTACTTTAATGCACCTTTTCATATTGCTGTAATTATGTTCTTCAGTACAGCAACAAACTTACTTCCATGAGACTAAATGTATTTGGGAGCACAAACCATTCAGAAACAAGCAGAATATTTACCCTTTCTACTAATAATGATATCTCCCTGTGCCCAAGTCTCCCTTGTGCTGGTGACTCTGAAATGACTGTGACATGACATCAATCCAGATCCGATGGTTCTCTAGCAACAGGTGAGTTTGCACACACCATGACAGCTTGTGTTATCACCAACCCCCATAACAAACACCCTTGTATCTCTTTTTCATTAGGCTCAGCTCCTATTCTAAAAGATTATAGCTAATAAGTCGCTTAAGAACAGCAATTCATTAGCATCTTTATTCCAGGTCATGTTGTTTTGCACACATTAACACATAATTTTTAGATAATAATTTCATGGAGGCTATTACTGCTCCTCTCATGACCCCTTTGTAATTTCATGAAGTACCTGAGAGACAGGTTAAGTGACCAGCTCCAGATTGCAACCTGTAAGTGGTGGTGGTAGAACGTGACTTCAGGCAATTTGGCTCCAGTATCCACCATCCAAAGTGCTTAAGGGAAATTGTTCAGGTGCTCCATTTTTAAAAGAAAGGCTGAAATACAATTCTTATATTTCCTCTGTTTTGAAACCTTTTGTCATTCCAAGAAGAAACACTTTTTTTTCTCATAATTTGCTTTCTTTTAAACTGTATTCATTTTTCCTGTATTAACATTTAAATTTTGTACAGAATGAAGTCTATGAAATCTATTTTCTGCATTTGTTGACATAGCAGGAATAGCTTACTCCACTTCAATAAAAAATCAGTATTTATATTTTACTATGATACTATATTTTTTCTTTCACATTTTAGTACAATAGAATTTATTCATATGTAAGGTAAAGATATGTTATATTTTCCCAAATATTTTTAATGTAATACAGGTAGCTATCAATAAAGAAATTATTTAAAAATACTCTTATTACCTCTATGAAAAAATAAAACAAAATTTCATAACAAAATAATAGAGAGTAGCAATGGTTAATCTACTGTATATCATAATCTTAAAAGAATAGCCAAAACTTTATTAAGGGTACAAGTCACAGACAAAAAACTCTCTTACAATAAAAAAGAAACTGATAATAGCACAAAACTTTCTTTTCAATGAACTAAGAGAAATTAGTAGTGTAAAAAACCTAGTACAACCACTATGAAAATCAACGTGAAGATTTCTCAACACAACTAACAATAGAATTCCAATGACCCAGTTATTCCCCTTCTAGGTATCTTTCCAAAAGAGTTACAGTCATCATATTACCCATGTTTATGGCAGCACAATTTGTAATAGCTAGAACATGGCTTTCAACAGATGAATGCATAAAGAAAAGGTGGTATTTATACACAATGGAATACTCCCCTGCCATAAAGAAAGATAAACTAGAGGCCTTCATAGGTAAATGGATGCAATATGCAAACATAATGTTAAGTGTAATAATTCAGAAACACAAATTTAAGTATTGCATGATTTCTCTTATGCAAGAAACTCAAAAATATACATGAAGAAATGAAAAGCAAAATAGAAGCTAGAGAAGTAAAAGTAGAGAACTTCAAACATTTACCTAAATTCTCTGTTCCACTGTTTCAAAAACATTTATTATATATGCTAATTCATTTAATTTATACTTCTTTCTTATTCACATAGCTTTTTAAAAGAATAAATGCAATATGCTGAAGTATAATTTATATATGATAATAATTAATTTAGAAATTATTTGCTTAATTATGCAGTTATTCAATTTTTTCTTTTGTATTTATGTAGCACTTTATTCAGAGCATTACTTTGCATCTCTGCCTACATATTTAATTTACTGCAATCAGTCTAAAATGTCTAAAGGGACTTATTTAACATATCTTACAATGTACTCTCTCCTGGGCCTAAAAAAATTAACAATATAAATTAGTATTAATATTTCTATTCTATATTTCAATGAGTGAATATCTTCAGATAATTATTAATGATGTATTTCATCAAGCTAACTAAAAATTGTTTAGTAATTACTTGCTAAAATGGCACATATTCTTTTGAATTTTGATATGACCAGAATACATTTTAATTTTTTGGTGACAAATATGGTAGCTATTAATTGCTGAGACTATAACTTAATTTCTTGTCCTTTTTTCTTATGACATGAGTCACTGTTACCATACTTGTCTATAACAGTTAAATATATACATAGAGTATTTCTCTTCCTGTATTTCTATGAAGTTAGAAAGTCCATAATAAAGTTGGTTATCAATGTATAAGATAAAGATAAAACTGAACTTATATGGAGTGAGAATCACAGTTTTCTCCAAGTATAGTGCCAGGAATTTAGTATGTAGAATTGGAGGTAATTGTTTTAACTGTAACAAAACACTTAATATTTTATTTTAAACTCTCAATTGTATTTTAGGAATCCCAGGTCAGCATATAACTGAATCACATTCCCATTTTATAGCAGTACTAGATATTGTAATATTAACTATAGCAACAATGCTCACAGGTGCTTTATGTCCGACCATGTACTAAGTATGTCACATGGATTATGGCATTTTCTGTTGGCATTGTTTTCTAAGATTGTACACAGTTCACAGACATTAAGTTACTTGCCTTAGACCAGTTAGAATTTGGTAGAGCCAGAATTCAAACCCAGATCTGATGCCAAATCACAGTAGCCATTATCTTAACAGTTTAAGAGAAGGGAGAGGTTTATTAGAGAAGGAAAATAGTACCATTGGATAATAATGCAACTGTGGATCCAATCCTGCTTTTCTAGGTCTTTCAATACTACCTTTCTAGGTATCTTTCTGAAAGAGTTAAAGATATCATATTAGAGTGATAAATGAATATTCATGTTTATAGTAATACAATTAATAAGTAAATCTTAGAAGCAGCCTATATGTCTATCAACAGGTAAATGGATAAAGAAAATGCGGTATTTATACACAGTGGAATACTACTCTGCCACAAAGGAGGTTAAACTTGAACCATTTATAGGAAAATAGATGCACCTTGAAATCATAATATGAAGTAAATCAAACACACAAGCTTAAGTACTGCATGGTTTCTCTTATGTGAGAAATTCAAAATACAAGTGCACAACTCAAATATAAGAGCAAAATAAAAGACAGATAATGGGAAGTATGAAGATAGATCCTTTACAAAAGGGAAGGTGGGCAAGAGATGGGGCAAGGGAACGATCAAGAAGAATTAAGATGTGTTATGTGCATGTACCACTTCCCCATGATGAATGTAAGCATTATGTACTGTACTAATCATCACATGTACTAATACAAATATGAACCGAGAAAAAATCCTCATCTAGATGCCAAGCAAAAGTCCATACTTAGAAATGAAAATGGAATCAATGTATTATGACCTGACTAAAAAGCCATTTACCATGGATCTATTATATGGTTTCTAACACACTTCTATTATAACAGATTTCTCAAGACTACGGAATGAGTGTTACTTGCCCTCCCTAAAAGTGTAAACTAATGATAGCCCTAGGGCACATAATGTTGTGCTAAAGGTACAGAAAAAGGAAAAAAAAGGTGAGGCAGTGCCAGAAAAATGTGACTGTCCACTTCTAGTTGTCTTCCCGTTTCAAGTAAGCTATAATCCATTCTGGAAAAACATCAGACAAAAAGACATGTTAACAAAGATTTTTCTAGTTATCTAGCTAATGGCTTTAAAAACTATCCCTTAGGCCCTGGTAGGATTGGCTGCGCAAATCAAGAAAATCTTCTTAGTTACATTCAAACCTCAGTGTAAACAGGTACTTGCCGAAGCTGTTAACCAAATCATCTTCCTGCACAAAAGCCCAGTTGTCTGGTATCATGCATAGAAACATCTTTTCTGGTATAGACTTGATTTCAGGAAAGAAAATAAAAAATTCAATCTCTGAGAATTTTCCCATAAAATCAGAGAGTTAGAATTGATTTTGTGATGGTAGTGAACATCTGACGATGTAGTATGGGGAGTACCACCAGCTTAAGTAGATGTCTAACCATCTTGTACCATGGCTACCGTGGCCTCTGAATGCCTGGGTGGTTGAACTTGATGAAACATACCCTTGGTGGCCCTGGGGGCACTTGGAGCACTCATCTCAGAGTAAAGTCTTTCAAAGCAGTTTACCCTTTTACAAGTTTTGCTGCCACAGGAGAATATGACAATTTCCTAGAACACCATTCCGACATTTTTCCTATTATCTGATGCAAAGAACTGACCACCTTTTAAATGCTAATCTTCTCAGACACTAAGCTAACCATGGCCCCAGCTTTGCACGTGTTTCCTTACTGGGAAAGCTATAAATTTCTCAAATTACTCAGCTCTGTTCTTTGCTCGTGATTCTCACCTTAGCTCTAGCTAAAATCAGTAAGCGATGCCCATCCCACAGGGTGAATTTTGGGCTGCCTTGAAATTTCCTTTGCCAGAACAACTAGTCTCCCACCTTTAATTTCAACCTCACACAGTCTTGGGACATGAATAACAATGCTGACAAATTCTTTGCCAGAATAAAACACACATGGCCTTTAGTGCAATTTCTAATACAGTCCTCATTCCTTTCTGAAACCTCATGAGCATGGTCTTTGGTTTTCTGAGTTCTAACCAGAATCATTGATCAAGCTCAGCTTACAACATTCGAGGGCAGATGTTCATAGCCCACATTTCCAAACTTTTCCAAACTCCTGCAAAGCAGTTCCTACAAACCTTTCTAAACTCTTACAAAGGCTTGTAAATCACTTGGTCAGGTATATTCCCACAACAACTCCACTCCTGCATTAACCAGTTTCCTGCATTAACTAGCTTTATCATGACTGAGACACAATACCTGACACCCACAACTTAAAGAAGAGATTTAATTTGGCTCGAGATATAGAGAAAGTCAGCCTTCGCCTGGCAGGAACACCATGGCAGATGAAAGCTGCTCATCCATAGCAGCGAAGAAGCAGAGAGCAAAAGGTAGAGCAGGTCGCCAGAACACACCCTTCCAGCGCACATCCTTAGTGACCCACCCCCTCTGCAAAGACCTCTCCTCCAAGAACATGAGATTTGTCCAGGACAGTTCAGATCTAAACCCTAACAGGCTCCATTTCCAAACTGCTTCGCAGTGGCAAGTAGGGCTTCAATGTGCTCATTTTGGGGCGAACAAAACATACAGTGCATAGAAGAGCTAGAAGGAGAACTAAAGATGTCACTCACACAAACATTTGCTGAAAAAGTAAAAACAGAATCTGTGATTTCACATTTTGGTCTGTCCATTCAAGTGTCAAGCAGGGTCAAAATTGAAGTTTCTACATGTTCCTCTGGATAAAACGGCCATATCCAGTATCCCTGTCACAGTCAGTGACAGGGCCAGGGCTGGTTGAGTTGGATGCTTGTTTTCAGAGGGTGGTTACACATGTGGGTAAATGTCTCTACGAATAGGAAAATGGAGAAATCAGCCAATGGTCAAATGGCAAATGGTATTTTAGTTTCCTGTGGATTCTGAAACAAATGACCACAAATTTCGTGACTTAAAACAGAAATTCATGATCTCAAAGGAGGGAATTTTATTACTTTTCTGAACAATTTATATATTCTGAGATCATGGTATTAATCTTTGGTGAACCTGAGGTCTACGTGGGGTATACTATTATTAAAAAGCCATCAAGAATTCTAGCCTCAGAGCTTCTGATCCAACAAGTGCCTCCCAGGTAATTTGGTTCAGGTAGCCTGGGGGCCACACTTTTAAAAACATTTCCATATTCTAGATGGGTACTTAAAAATAAGAATTATTTGAAAAGAGCCCTCTACTCCTAATCAAGCAATATTACATACTAATGCACCAAAAGTGATGTTGGACATTAGCTCAAAGACTTTAAGTATATTTCAAAGATTCTTAGTTTTGAAGACTCTTAATCTCATTTACATGCTTCAAACACACTACTTTTAAATCAAGTACTGATTTGCTCAGAATTAATATCCAAACACTTAAAGAGATAAATATTTAAGCACTTTGATTCAAAAGTACATCTAGCATATCCCAATTAAACAAATTCCAAATTAAAGTGTTTTATATTATTTTCTATCTATCAATTTCTGTCTGCAAAGAATCTACCCAGTAATGTCCAACTGGTAACTTTTCCTGACTCTTCTTCACCTAGAGCATCTATAAAATAGTTCACTAATATTTCTCACACAGGGACTGGGGATTTAGCTCAGTGGCACAGCGCCTGCCTGGCAAGTGCAAGGTCGTGAGTTCAGTTCCCGGTACCAGAACCACCCCCCCCAAAAAAAAAAAAAAAACACCAAATGTTTCTCACATCTTATGCTATGATACAATGATTTGTGAATGTCATGTACTCCATGGTATGATGGCTTTTGGAATCAGGGACAGAGCATTATCTATTCTTATATATGCCTTCAGCATACTGCCACGAACAAGGTTGAGGAAAAAACAAAACTTATTGAATTAAATGAAAAATGAGTTGTTCTTCTTAATTTCTGAATCATTAATTCATTAAATAGGTATTCAGGTATGTTTCAAAAAATCTACTTAGATTTAGCCATTCAGATATAAATATAACCTGTTTTTTAAACAACAAAAGAAAAATAAAAATGTACCCAGGACACTGTCAACTTTTGAAAAATAATATGGAGGTCAATATGGAAGAGCATCTCATTTCAGCCATCCATGTGTAACTAGAACAAAATAAGAATGAATTCTTGTACAAAAATGAATTGATTTGGGTACATTAGGAGGTTGAGAGGAGTTGAGTTGATCTACATTTCAGACTCATGCTACAAGGGCTTTATTATTGGTTACATGTAATTTCTGTATTTCTTTAGGCCATGCAAAATTAATTAAAACTTATTGAATTTTCTCCTGGAAAATTTCTAGGCTGTTCATTCAAATGTAGAGTAAATAAGAGGTTTGCAGTGGCCTGAGCACAATGACAAATGTTAGCTTATGTGAAAATAACATTCTAAGAATAGTGATGATTTGTAAAATACTCAAAAGGAATTTTGCATGTTTTACAAGATTCTTCAGTGGAGTACAAATGTGCCTTTCACACATAGTGACTAAAATTTTGAAAGGGAGATGCTCTGTACCTCTCTCTGAGTTCCTTTAGAACTAAAGTGGAGGCAAGGAAAAGCAAATTCTGTTAAAGTATAAGGAGTGCTGGGTGCTCAGCAAGACATCTCTTTTACACACTTGACCTAAAGGGAAAAAATCCTGGCTTCTATTATGAATCATAAGAATTCCCAAAGTTAGAATACTAATGGTAAAAAATCATTCCTCTGATGAACTTAAGGATGGATAATAACTGTTTCATCTAAAATTCTCAAACAGAGTTAACAGGAATATCACAAATCATTTTCATTTATTATATGAACTTGAAGCAAATAATATGTGCATCTGAAAAATTTTTCCTATCACCGACCAGATTCAATAAACAGATACTTTAAATGATATATTTATGTAGGAGGGTTATTTTTAAATGCATGCATATGGTCTTGAAGTGGTCATTATCCTGAGGTATATAAGCTGATATTGTCTTTCTTATCTGAGTTGAGGTTTACCAGTTCCATTCTAGAAGAGGTTATCTTGTTTCTTCTGCTAAATGAACTCTGATAAAATTACATTAGAGGAAATATACACCTTAGGAAAGAACATCTTGATCAAACACATAACCAATGTGCTCACTGAAAATACATAATTCCTGTGCTCTGTATTGATTAAATTGCAAACAATGACTCTCTTGAGTAGCCTCAGTCTCACATATAGAAGAGAGATAATGCCCTGTGCACATTCTTTGCAAAATAAAGGAAAAAACAGGTTTCATCAGAATTTTTTTTCCTAACAAAAATTCTCATTTGGCATTAATATCCTTACACATTAAATTCTGCGAATAACACATCAAAGAGTATCACATTATTGCTATGAAAATGACATTGAATCTCATGTCATTGACTTGCCCCTATTTTAGACATACCTGACAATGTGATCAAAAGGCTGCCTGTTAATTAAATGATTTTTTATTCTGCAAGGAATTGATAATTTGTAGTACAGAAAAGGCAATCATACAACTAAATTTATAGCGGTGTGTTTTGCTACCAATTTTCAAGTTTCTAGTATATTCAAAAAACCTTACAGAATGAGGGTAAATCACAGAGAGCCACGGGCCCAACCTGTGACAAGTAGGCCCAGCATTCACAGACTTCATAGCCCATCACTGAGTGGCTACCTGACTGCTTCTCTTATTACTCAGTGAAGAGAGAAAGCACATCGCCAAGGTTTAGGGTGATACGGCCAGTTCTTAGTCATGTCAAATGGCTTGGGATGCTGTCCCAAAAGAAAGGTCAGGCAACAGCACATTAATTTCTACATGCTGAAACAATTTGTCACTGGGATTGTTTAATTAACCCTTATTTAACTCCAATAAAGTAGATGAGTGAAAACCATAACTTTTTTTCAAGATGGTTTATCATCTAAATGTCAAATACTTTGGGATTGGACAGGGCCTAGATGGTATATATATATATATATATATATATATATATATATATATATATATATAATTTTAAAAGATTATCAATGATGTGAAAAAGTTTGAAGAACTACCTGTAGTAGTACCAAGGTTGTTTTCCAAATAAAACCCTAAATTAAGGTAAAATACGATTATACCCATTTAAGCAAGTAATTAAATATAACAATACTAACATCAGCTGGTAAACACAGCTGTCAGCAGTGATAGACACAACATTTCTAAATCAAACGACTCTGGGAATTTCGTGGTAGAATCTAGATTCATGCCATAAAGATTAGGATAAGTCCTGAGAGGACCTGGGATTTGCTTCCACACTAACCACATGTAAAGACTTGTGTCTGAGGAGTTGGTATCTCCACTTGAGGACCATCAGGATCGGCTGGATTATCCTAGAGACCCCTGGGAAAGTTTTGCTTTTGGTTTAACATTTCATGTTACATAATATTCTGTGAGGTAGGGTTAAAAGTTTTCCATGGGACTAACATAGCTTTTGGAAGAGAAATATAGTAGAAGACATAACAGAATACCTGAGTTTAGTCAGTGCCAAATATTTGCACTCCTATCATAATTATATCCTTCCTTTATGAATTATATCCATCCCTTATGAATGAATTATGCATATATTGTACATATTTGTATTATGAATTATGTAGTGTGAAGCATTTCTTTTAACTTCTCTAGCACTTCCCTACTAAAAAGTACAAATCAACACCAATAAAATCTGTCTGAAAGTACACTCTAATATTGCAGAAGTGTTAATATAACCAACCACAAAGAAGTAACTACCTTACTTCTCGTAAGATGCTTAACCCAGAACATGTTGTTCTTTGGTTTTCTTACCCTTGTAAGAGCAAAGACATTGCCTCATACTATTCTTCTGTCTATCCTATACTGCGCCTGGCTCAGTGCTGAGCATGCATCTTGGAATTCTATGACAGTTTCTTTGATTAGATGGAAGATAGGCTGACACATTGATACCAATAATAGTATGACTGAGATAATGGACAAAGGTGTAGTTTCTGTCCAAATGGAATATTAAATTGTATTACGGATTCAGATACTATAGATGGGAGAGCCCAGAATCAGATCCATCTGACAACTTGGTAATTTACATAACTGATATTCCAGACCAATGGAAAAGAGAAAGGTTTCTCAATTAGGGGTTCTAGAAAGTTATTTACCCATTCTTCCACCTTTACTTTATAGCATGCATTAAGATCAATATTTAGAATACAGGAAAATGATTTTGTGAATTTGGGGGCTGCAAATATGCCTTAAGGAGGACCTGAGAAATACAAATAATGAAGGAAATTTTGATAAATACAACTGCCTTAAAATAAAATATTCTGTTCATTAGAGGATAGAAATAAAAATATTGAAAAGGCAGCCCACAAGGTGAAGGAAGATAGTCACAATGCATACCACCCAAAAAGGACTGGTAACCCAAATATCACGACAGTAAACAACCCAAGCACATGAGCGGACACTTCACAGAAGTGCCTTACATACGTGGCCAATAAATGTGTAAAAACATGTAGTGAGTAAATTCAACTGAAAACCACAAAGACTATTATTTCACAAATAAGAATCATCAAAAAATAAGTTTGGCAAAATCAAAATTTGGAAGGATGTGGAGCTCTGGGAATTTTAATCAATGTTGATTGTGAATACTAAACTCATAACCATTCTGGAGGGAAATTTGGCAAGATTTAGTAAAATTGAAAATGGACATACCAAACAACCTAGCTGTTTCATGCATACCTATAGTGCCCTAGAGAAGGTCTGGTGTATGTGATCAAGGAGACATGGCCAAGAAAGTTTACTGCACCAGTGTCTGAAAGAGTCATAAGGAAAGATGAATAACTGGAACTCAGCCATATCATGGAATACTACACAGCACAGAAAAGGCATAACGTTAATGTGCACAACCTTTGCAAACTATTAAGTCAAAGCATACATCTAAGATATACACTGCTTTTCTACTGTTTTATAGATGGAAATCAATACTATAAACAGGCATGTGACCCATAAGTAGGTAAAAGGTAAGAACATATAATTGAGATCAACAGACACTGGATTTAAGATTAGGTTAATTCTGAGACTGGAAGACAGAGAATCAGATAAAAAAAATACAAGTATGAAAATAATTCTATTTGTAGTATTCTATTTATTAATCTGGGTATTGAGGGCTTACATGTCAATTATATTATTCATTATACAATATGAATAGGAATATTTAATTTTTAAATATCCCAGTTCAAAACATTGAAGATATTTTTAGATTGAGATTTCAAAACTAGTTTAAAATATTTAAATGACTCAAGAGTAGAAACTCTATAAGGAATACAAAATTTCACACAGTGAAAGAAACTACAGAAGCCCCTTAGCACTCAGGATAATATAGCATTATGTAGATAATTTTAGAACAGGAAGAAGCATCAGCATGAGGATGCTTCAGAAGACAAAAACCATAAGGGGTCAGGAGAATGATTTGTTCTTTTTGTTTGTTGTTAGTGTATCCAAGTCTCCTTGCATCTCCCTATTCGGTTGTTGGCTCCATATCTAACTACAACCCAAGTAAAGCGATAGGCTGGCGTACCTAAATAATTCATGCCAAGAAAAATTCCACAGTGATTTGCCCTTGTTCCCCTCTGTGGCCACAGAAATGCATTTAAAGAGCAATATTCTACACATGTCCTCAGTAAATTCAATTACATCTGCTTCTGGCTACTTCAGCTGCTATGATGACTGCAAATTGTATACTGTCCACGTCGTGCAGCTACTTCTCATGCCAACTATGTGAACAAAAAGCTTTTTTTTTTTTTTTTCTAATCCAAAGTCCTTTCCTAAGCACCAAATTGTAAATGGTGCTGTGTTAGGCACTTTTCAAAAACCTCTTTATAGACCTAGCGTCCGTAACCCTTTCCTCCATCCTTACAGAATCTGGTACCTGTCCAAGCCCAAACCACTGCTTTCTCATGAGTTTTAATATTCATTAAAGCAGCCAAGATTGATGATGCTCCTTAAAGACCTTCCTATGAGGTAAATACAATTCATATATGTTTGCAAAAGCAAAACAATGAAAGAAAATATGGCAGATTATGAGCTCCCAAAGTTTTCTTCTTGAATAGCCAATGGGGAAGGGACATCTTTTAAAATATCTGGTATATTTTAGTGAAAATATTTATTGTGACTTTGAACTTGAAAGAATTCATCTACCCCACCCCCTTCCAATTTCCTGGTTGACGATAATGGTGTAATTGCAGTTATAATTACAAAGGACTTCAATTCAATTTAATTTTCATTATTTAAAATTTGTAAACACTCCAGGAAAACCTCATTAAGTGTGCAGAACCAGCTTGTTTTCAAGAGAGACCAGGGAGTCAACGCTGACAATTACTCACATTACAACATTCATTCACTCACACTAACCACTCTGATTAACCAGTAATCACACTCATTGGGAGACAGCGGTACTGGCAAGAGCTGTTACCATTTTTGAAAAGTGATTTCCAAAGCTGCATATATAAAATGAAGCCACATATTCTACAACAGCCAGAAAAACTTAGGCTTGTATGTACACTGGTGGATAAATAGAAAATTCCTTGTAAAATACATTGAGTTCAGCAATTTTACTTGTAAAAGCAATGCTTTAGAAGCCCTACTGATTCAGGTTCAAGTTTCTTTATAGTGAGAGATTATGCAACCTGTACACACTATGCCATCAGTTCACAGCAAGCCACATGAGTAGGTGCCTTCTTATTTTGCAGAGGTGTGATTTCAAATAAAACCCTCATGTACAGTACCCGTGAGCAGTGCAGAAGACTTGCGAATCCCTCCTCATACAAGTTACTGTGGTGAGACTAGTATATCTTCTAGCCTCTTTGCATCTCTTCCCTTATTAACAAAATCCAAATGTGAACAGTAACCTCACAAGTGCTGGGGAGGAGTGAACGTGGCTGGTATAGTGAAGGAATGCAGTATTTGTAATGCTTGGTCTTAAGAAGGCTGAAAAAACCTCTGGTTATATAGTCTATACCTACTAACATACTACAGATCAATGGCTGAATATATTTTAACTAAAAATATGAGGTTTTCATAAATTATCACTAATTTAGTTATGAGGATTACAATAATTATTGGAAGAACACATACATGCATCACACAAAGGCCACATGTAAATTCCATCTGGTGATATAACTCTCTCATTGTCACATTCTGTCAAACCTGATTTCCTCTATGGAGCTTAGCAGTTTGGAAAAGTATTTGACGAATGCAGAATCCAGGTTTCATGTTCTACAACTGAACTGCAATCAACCATGGTTTCCAAAATATTAAATGGAAATTTCCAGAAATTAACAACTTTTAAGTTTTACAATGCATGCTGTTCTAAATATGAGGCTGAAATCTCCAGTCATCTGCTCCTTCTTGGGCAGGACACGAAACATCACTTTGTCCAGTATATCCAGGCTATCTGCAGGACCAGCCCATTAGTCAGTCATTCAGTACCTTAGTCACTTAGTCTCTGTTATCAGAATGACGGCCATGAGAGTGCAGTGTTTACATTTAAGTGAGCCTACATCAAAAGGCCCATGCCATTTACTGTTCCCTGTCTCATGTAGGCACTGAACCCTCTCACACCATCACCGGGAGGAGGGAAAGTATAACGTTTTGAAACAGAACATATTCCACAAATTCTATTACAGCATATTGCTAGAATCAACCTATTTTGTTAGTATTACTGCAATCTCTTACTATGCCTGATTTGTAAATTAAAACTTAACACAGTTTATATGTATACAAAAGACACAGCATGTAGGGCTTGGTCTGGCTTGAGTTTCAAGTATGCATGGGGTAGGGTGGGACTTGAAATGTATCTCCTGAGAATAGAGGTGTTGTAATAACAGTTGTTGCTACCCCTCATTTTTTAAGAAGGGATTTTCAATTTCTAACATGATGTTAATACCTGTTGTTTCAGCTTATCCTCACAAGAACCTGCAGAATTGGAGTCATCACTCCATTTTATAGATGACTAATAATGTTTGAGGTGTAGTAATCCTTGGATAAAAGCAGCAGAGACCCGAAGTCACAGATGAAAGGCTGATCTCTGGCTTTCCGACCTTAAATCCCACACTCTTTTCCAGACTTCCATTTCTACACATTTTGTAACAATGAAAAAGGTGAAGCCTTCATCTTCAATGATATTATAAAAGGTGATCAGATTTTAAAATCTCAGTATCTTACAGGGAGAAGCCCTTGCCACATTGGTTTTATTCAATAATATTCTATGAAGTAAAAGACCATGACATCTCTATTCCTTTGGCAAAACACTACAGTGAAGTTTCCATTTGGATGTTCTGCTCTTCTCTCCCTTGGAAAGAATGTCCTAACTGTACAGCAATGAGAGCTGTAAAAAAATCTGAGAACAGGCAGATTTTTTGCAGTGTAACTACAGTCAGAGGTCATGGGTGTCAGTGTGAAGATGGACTTACCTCATTGTCCTTAGGAACAAACTCACATGAAATACCCCAGGCAAGACATTCTCTTCCCTGTCCTTGCTTCTCTAGACTAAGCCTTGAGCTGTGACTCCAGAACTACAGCATGCATTGCTCAGGTCACCTTTAAAGGTTTGCCTCAAGGAAATGTCATCTATGACACTGAACAAGTGTGATGACCCATCTTCAGATCTAGGGCTAAAAATGGAAAGTGTGTATGTATCAGTCCGGCTCCCAGGAGTCCCAGCAGAATGAGCACAAAGAGAATGGAAATAGATAACAGTCAATTCAGTTCAATGTGCTAAGACCCAGGGAGTCTTCAGTTACTGAGGAGACATGGACAGTTCTTCTTCCAACCACGCTTTGCACTTTGCTTGTCCAGGTAATTCAGTTGCACCACCTGCTGAGTTTCCTTTTTCCTTTCTTTTCTTTAACTTTATTGGTAAAATTTACATGTACAGAAAGACGGCATTCATTATAGGGAATTTGTATCTGTACATGATATATCTTGTTTCATCTTGTTTTTCCTGTTCCCATCTCCTCTTTTCAAATTCCCTTCTGCTCCCCATTCACAAAGCTCAGTTTTTATTTTATCCTTCTTTTCTCATTTGTTTCTTTCCCTTCCTTCCTTTTCACTTCCTCCTCCCTATTTCCCTTTTCCTTTTGAGCAGTTTTTTCTATTTCACAATATCTATTGTACATTTGCAATCTTATTTACATTTTCAGTTTCTCACACCAGAGAGATAATGTGATATTTACACATTTGTCCAATTTATTTTACTTATGATCATGGTCTCAAGGTCCACCCATTTAGCTATAAATGTCTCAATTTTATCTTTCTTTATGGCTGAGGAATACTCCACTATAAAAAAACTGTTTGTTGTTTGATGGGCGTTTGGTTTCTTACAGCTTCTCAGATGTTCTTTATAGCTCCTCTCTTGGACAGTAAGACACTCGAGAAGGCACTCCTCTTCATTCTTCTCTAGGATTCTCCACAGGGCTCAGCATGGTCTTGATTACAAATTTAAGGCTCCACAAAGATGCATTAACATATTCACGATGTGGCCATAATTTGCATGCCTCGCTGCTATGTGGCCCTGAACCAGCTATGGGTGGCATGGGACAGTCCTCTTGGGTAGTACAAGCCTCCCAATTGGGACAGGAGTGCATAGACCACCTGTGGTTCAAGTTAGTGAGAGATGTTAATTGCTTATGTACAGAAGATTCACTGGATAGGAAGGAGAACACACTGAAAAACAGAAAAAAAAAAAAAAACAGGAAAAAGGCAACACATTTTTAAAAATGGGAGGAACACGAATGGTGTCCTAGCAAGGAAAGAAGATGAATGGTTTTATGTTGGGGAGCTTATTTAGGTAGCAGAGAAAAAATAAGCAACCTTTGCTTGATATGAAAGCTGAATTTCACTGACTAATAGAAAGTAATCTTTTCTATTTGTAAAATGAAAACCACACAAAGAGGATAGCACATTTTGCACTAAATCAATTTGGAGAAGGCACAACAAAATTTTCTCCATTCTCTCAGTTCAGCCTGGAATATAATACACGGTATTGTAATTCATAGCACATTATCTATGCTGCCATTTATTTTCTGAAACATTAGTCTGGGCATATTTTTCCACATTTTTATATTAATATATGTCCCTTAAGACGCAGACATACTTTCTCAGGGGAATTTGTGTATGCCAGTTTTGTAAACTGTTGAATAATAGTTGAGTAATGAACTAAAGAAAAGGTCACCCATATTCCTCATTTATCACATAACAGTCTTTGATGATTGAAAAAGTTTGTTAACCTTTCTCTAGTTTGATTTTATCACCAAAAAGAAAGAAGGATGAAAGTCCTCACTTTGAAGTCCACTGCAACTGAATGCATTTGTGAAATTCTTTGGGACTCAGACGGAAATGCTATTGGAATCATTAAAATTTAGAGGACCTTGGGAATTTTATTCCTTTAATACTCTGAAGGTAATCAGATTAATGGAGTTTTTCTTAGTTAATCTTGTAAAGAGTCTTAGTTGCTTAAGATCAGATGTTTTTCACTTCTCCATTGAAAAAAAGTCATCTTGAGACTTGAGTAGAGAAATAAAAGCCAACTTCCTAATTATCCCCTTGGCATGGTCCTTGGAGACTAAAGCTGATCTGGGGTTAAACTTATTCTTTAACTAATTAAACTCTTTTTCTTTAATTAAGCAGCCCTCATGACCTTACTTTATAGGCAGCGGTTTCATTACAATCAGAATATTTTCCCTGTATTTGACACAGAGCAGGAGAGTGATGACCAAAAAGACCTTAAATTTAAACCTTTACCAGATGAAAGCTTTAGTCAAAGTGTTGTTAGAGAAGATGAAAGAAAGGGCTGGAGCAGTTCTAAGCATCAGCCAGCTCAAATTAAAACAGGTACTCAGCTCTCCAGGCCTGAGTCCCTGGGAGTAGAGGGTTTTATTAGCACTGACAGCATAGAAACCCCACAACAACAAACACCTCTCACTCTGAGCACCGCAAATCTGTAACAGACACAGGATGTGTGGGTTAAAGCCCATGCCAAAATTGTTAATTGGGTATTTATAATGCATTGTCGAAACTATTTTACTAAAAAGAATAAAATTATCTGCTATCCCTGAAGGAATTTAATAATGTTTAAAACTATGCAGAAATTTCTCTAAGTTACCATCAAAAATTTTGAGCATGGACCCTAGAAAATGGTAAGCTGTCAGTAGATTTATGAAGAGTGATGCATGAATGAAAATGAAAAAAGGGGCTACAAGAGCTGATTCAATAACCTCGATTTGTAGATGAGAAAAGTGAGGTCTGGAGAGATTAAGTGAAGTACCCAAGCACACAAACATTTCTCTTCAATAAGTCTTTACTGGAAGCCAATAAAGTACCAAGAATTTTACTAAAACTGCGGTGACAATCATTAGCAAAGTTGTGCTCGCCCCGTGCAATGAGGTACCTCTTCTAGAATGAGTGTGACAAAATGTTTGTCATTGATTGTCATCAACAGTGCAAGTTGATTTTCTAGATTCACAAATCACATGCTCAACAAACATTGGTTTTGCTTTTCAAAATTGAGAAAATAAATAGTTCATTAGGTCAGGTAATCCTCTGTCTTTCCTAGAGCCTTTTATAGTAGTCAAATTAGGAAACTACAGCTAACAGAACATCCTGATTGCAAAGCCAAGGAGGAGAAATACATATAAAGACAAAAGTTTGGCTGCCCAACTTTCTAAAAATGTATATTAATGTGTAGGCAGTATATAGGCAAGGAATGTAAAACTGGAGAGCCTATTGTAAAAAGATCATTATCTGTCACATGTATGAAGGAAAAAAATCTCTTTTCTTCCTTACATTGGTGAATGGTTAATGCAAAATATTTAATAAATGGAATAATTACACTCGGGGAGATCTCTTACAAAGGTTAGAAGAAGAAAATTTCAAGCGCAGCTGTGATAAAACAGAATGTCAGGGAGAAAACAATCAAAAGCTAAAGGATACTTCTGCTCTGTTGATGTGTCCTGAGAAGGGAATGAGGGGCAGAAGGAAAGAGAAGAAGGAGGGGCTGGGGATTTAGCTCAGCGGCAAAAGCGCCTGCCTAGCAAGCACAAGGTCATGAGTTCAGTTCCCGGTACCGGAGAAAAAACAAAAAACAAAACAAAACAAAAAAACGTAAAAGAAGAAGGAAAAGTCTGCAGTCTGAAGGTCTATTTCACTTCCAAGTCACTGGGGCCATAATCTTTACAGTGATAAAACCAATAACCGGCTGCTTTTCCTTCACTGGGACTCCTGGTAAACCATTCTTCACACAGTCTTCTCTACTTTGACCCTTGGAAATATTAGAATGGCAGAGTCACTATCTTGGTTACTTTTCTCTCATTGCTGAGACAAAATACCCAACGCCCAAAATGAAGGAAGGAAAGGTTTATTTAGCTTACAGTTTGTGGAGATTTCAGTCCATACTTGGCTGGCTCCAAGGCAGAAGATAGCAAAGCAACAAGAGCAAAGCGGGGAATGGCAGCCGAACAGCAAACAGCCAGAGCAAACCGGAGGAATGGCTGCAAGCAGCTTTTTTTTCCCTGCCTTACTTTGTAAACAGGCTACCCCCACCTAAGGGGCGTGTAGCTCTCACATAATCTCCATGCCCTCCTCTTCCACAGGCTCAGGATGTATACAAAGTAAGCACTCTGGCTTCCTGCTGAGTCACTTAGCCAAACCTCTAGACTCCCCAAGTTGACACAATGTTTCAACCATAACACTCCACCCCTTGTCAACTTGGCAACAAGATACATTTCTTTAAACCAGTTTCCAGATACAAAGACATGCTATTACATTAGAACCATAACATTTTGCCCCCAAAGACTCATGCCCATCCCTTTATGCAAAAGGCATTTAGTCCATCTGCAAGAGTTGCCAAAGTCCTAACAGTTGCATCACTGCTGAAGAGTCCAAGTCCCAAATCTCCGAGATGAAGGTAAACTCTTAGCTGTGACCCCCTGTACAAATGAAAAGTTAAACACTGCCAACATTTAATGGCACAAAATAAGCAGTACCATTCCAAAAGGTATAAACAGGGGGATACAGAGCATTGGGACCAAAGCAAGTCCAAAATCCAGCAGGGCTAACATTATGTCCTGTAATTCCACATGCAGCATCCAAGGGGCTTGCATGAGTCCACCCCTATGGCACTTCTGGTGGTTACAGCTTCCATGGCTTCTCTCTTAGGCCCACTTTGCTCCCTCCTTGAAGCTTTCCTTTGATGAACAATGGTCCTGGCTTTTCTAAACTTCTGAGGTCTCCAGTGCCCCTTTTGCTTCACACTCATGGCTTCACACATTGCCCTCTCAGGAGCAAACTGCCTGGCCTCCCAGGCCTTCTGAAATCTGGGTGGAAGCCTCTTTAACCTCAGAACTCTTGCATTCTCCATGCACCTAAAGCCAGGGCCACGTGGACAACGCCAAGGCCTGCTGCCACCTAGAGCAGTAGCCAAGTTTTCCTCTCTCTTGGCCACAGGGGTCGAGTGCCTGGATCGCTGGGCACTCTGAATCCAATTCTGAGGAATAAATGCTCTATGCTGCTGCCATTCTGGAACCTGGTGCTCAGCAGCTTTCTTCTCAAGGCAAGGTCTTTCACCTTTGCAGTTTTGAGGCTGCAAAGGGTGGAGACTTGCTGCTTCCTGTGATGCCCTCAGGCCATCTTTTCTATTTTCCTGTTCCTTCTCAGCAATAGAGATCTCCTCAGCTATAGAGATCTCCTCAGCTCTGCCTTTGCAGTCCACAGCTTTACTGGAGCTTCCTTCCTGGCCAAACTCACAACATTTTAAATCATCCTGCTGGGCTTTTTGCTCTTGATTTTCAATATAAATCTGGCTAAAAGCCCCCAACAATAGCCATGCCACTGCCCCAACATTCGACTGCCTTGAAATTTCTTTTGCCAGATTAATCAGTCCGCTGCCGCCCTTAATCTCAGTCTTAGGCAAAATCTCTGGACAAGAGCAAAATGCAGACAAACTTTCTGCCAAGCCATAACACATATTGTCTGTACTCCAACAACCAATGAAGTCCTTCTTCCCAGCAGAAACCTCTCGAACCTGGTCTTTACCAGCACGATTTTTGTCGGCCTTCAGGGCTTCTGAGCTCTGACCAGAATCTCCCAGACAGAACAGCCAAAGCTGTTCTAGCGCTTCTCTTTCAGGCAACATCTCTGAACCTTTCCGAACACTTCCCACAAGCCATTTCCAAAGGCTGTTGAACCACATGGTCAGATATAGTCACAGCAACGGCCCCACTCCCGGTACCAAATTCTGTCTTGGTTACTTTTCTCTCGTTGCTGAGACAAAATACCCAATGCCCAAAATGAAGGAAGGAAAGGTTTATTTAGCTTACAGTTTGTGGAGATTTCAGTCCATACTTGGCTGGCTCCAAGGCAGAAGATAGCAAAGCAACAAGAGCAAAGTGGGGAATCAGCCGAACAGCAAACAGCCAGAGCAAACCGGAGGAATGGCTGCAAGCAGCTTTTTTCCCTGCCTTACTTTGTAAACAGGCTACCCCCACCTAAGGGGCGTGTAGCTCTCACATAATCTCCATGCCCTCCTCTTCCACAGGCTCAGGATGTATACAAAGTAAGTATCTTGGCTTCCTGCTGAGTCACTTAGCCAAACCTCTAGACTCCCCAAGTTGACACAATGTTTCAACCATAACAGTCACATAATGCATTCCTCCCTTGCTGTAGTTTTCATGCCAGAAAGCAGGATGTCCTCTGTTTGAGTTGAAGATTTCTTCATGGTGGGGAATTTGCTATATCTGGTCTGGTTTTATCCAAGTCCCTGAAGAAAATCAAACTCTTCAGTGAAGTGACAGGTAGTGTCCTCATCATGATTTTAATTCTACAGACTTTTGATGCTACAATTAAAAATTGTCATCTGCAATACAACTGGGCTGTAAAAATAAAATTTTAATTCTATAACTTTCTTATGTGACCTTTTAAAAATCAAAGGTTTTCTTTTATTCTCTAAATCCATCCATGTCATGCATGGCCATGCAAATCAGTCTAATCTGGTGCTTTTGTGATTTATACTCTCTTTTGCCCACTTTCTGTTTTTATTTTTTCAAGACTAAGTTGCTTTCAGGGTAAGATTTCAAAGCCAGCTCTAGTTCTTGGTATTTCTATATAACTTTCATTTTAGTTACTAAGGAAACACTTCTTTGCCATGCTACACTGCGTAAATCCTTTAATTCTTCCTTCTAATTCTTAAGAGATCTATTTACACTGCAAGAAGAAATACTATGAAATTATTTCATAAAATACATAGCTTACAGCTCAATAAATGAAAGAGCCCATATAATTTAAGACCCCAAGTTTCATATTAATTTCCACTAGAAATTCTGTGCAGGAAAAACAGATGAATAAATGCAGAATGTGAAAGCCAAACCTCGCTCGTGTATCATAATCCTGTGATGTTTACCATCGCCAAAGAAGATAGCAAAGGCAAGTCAGAGACTTGGTATAAAATTTGAAGTTAAAAGTATCTGAGCTTGCAAGAAAATATAAGCAACATTTATTTACACACAAGTTAAAAAACAAACTTTCTTTCAAAATGTTTACTCAGAAACTCAGTTACTCTTTCCATAAATATTGAGATGGCCTATTGTCCAATAAAGTATTAGGAAAATGATGATAGATTGCTTTCCTCATCACAAAAGGGAGAGAACATGTACAGAAATAATCACACAATGAAGCAAACTATGCTAAGGACTAAAGAAATAAAACAATGTTAGAAAGGGAGCTATAGGAGAGAGAGTTACTGCAGGTTGAGGTTTCATCCAAGTGCTAATCCAAAAAGGGACATTTCTGTGGAGCCCTGGGGGACCTGGGATATGCTAAGATCTTGCTATGAGAAGGTCTATATTCAAAGAAACACTCTAAGTACTCAGTGTGCCACTTTTTGTTAGTATATGTCAAGATACCCAGTGTCTTAGGGTAGGTAAAGTCACAACCAGAGCAAGGTGCAGAGTCAGGGTGGGGTTGACTTCATTGGCTTTGATATCCATCCATGGGGCTGGTGGAGGAAACTTCTGGCTGCGCCTGGGTGGAGGTGTGGCTTTGCATTGGATATATGGTCCCTCTCCCCTTCAACTCTAGCACTCTTCTACTCTGTTTGTAGGCCACTATGAACTAATCACTTTTCCCTTGCCATGCTTTTCTGCCATTACATTTCCTCCTTGACGCCAATTGATCATGGACAGATTCCTCTGAAACCATGAGCAAAATTAAACTTGTTTTCTTTTAAGTCATGGGTGTTGTGTATTATCATGGGTAATGTGTATTATCAACATTAATGTGTACACTAGGTAGGAGAATCACCTACCAGCAATGAGAAAGCTAATTAATATGGAAAAAAGTTTAAGTTTTGAACTGCATCTACTGGCGGTGAAAACAATTTGAAGAGATTTTATTGGGATTAGAAATATAACCCAGTGTTGCAAAAAATTCAAAATTACAAATTATAATAATCTTAATGAGGAAGAATGTCATCTTCCTCCTCTTACAAATCAATTTGAGACTCTGTCAGAAATCAATGTCCTGGAGTCATCGTGATTTATTTTTCAGCACACAGGTGGGCATTGCAATTTCATCACACAGAATTAAAAATACGATGAGAAATAGTTTACAAAACATCCCGACTAAAACAACAAATTGACATATTTCTGTATAGGGCCTTTCAGTTGTCTTCACTGATTTGCTTCCTCAGAGTTCATTCTGAATGTCCTGCTTTACGTGAGTCAACCACGATAATTTGGAAAACTAGAATGGGGAGGAAAGAGAAAGAAATGGTGTTCCCACAAAAGACCAAATTGGAGGAGGACACTGTTCCAAAGACCCCAGAGAAGATACTTAAATCTGAAGTATTATAGTGATTGAAGGGTAAAGTGTGAACCGCAGTCCTCTCAGCCCAAAAGGGAATGTGAGTGATTAGTCCAACTCAGAGAGCAAAACAGGTATCAAAGGAGATTCACTGAGTCTGGAATGAGAGTGCCAGAAGAGGAGGAGAACGGGGCTAAGAACAGAGCTCAGCCTTGCTTTAAGTAACAACTTGCAGCAATTTGTTCCTATCTCAACGTAAGGAATGGATCAGGCCAAAGTCTGCTACTTGGATGACACAAGTTCAATTAAATATTAAGGGAAAACTTGCCATTCTACACTAATGCAATGAAAAATCATTAATACCAAAAAAGAAAACAGACTTAATGGCTGCAGTAAGCCCTGTAATGTATACACAAGAGATGGAATGAGAACACTGAGTGACATCTAGTACATTACGTAGTCCACCTGCCAATTTTCCCTCCTCATTACAATAGGAGATGCAGTGCTGCAGGAAAGCACGACCCCCAGCAATAGCACCTATCCTCTTGGTGAAGGATTCAAAAGCACAACTGGTCTTTTTGGAGGGATCTCTGAATTTGCCATCTGACCAATACTGGCTTCCCTTCAAGAGTGTTCATCTCATATGAGCTTTAATTATGAGAATATGCTTTCTTCTTAAAATTATTTGCAGTAGTTATTCAAAGATAATTATGGAAGAGGTAGACAACTTTTTATCTTTTTCTTGATTTACCTACTTCATCTTATTTTCTTCTTTTATCTACTTAATCTTCTCACTCTTGAATCTCCATCATTAATGTGTACACTAGGTAGGAGAATCGCTGATCATGATGGGATCTTCTGATATGAAATGTTGCATCTGCAATCCTGTAATACTCTATGATCTCCCCATGTAAAATAGTTCATCTTTTTAGGCATATCTTGTATCTCTGTCTTCTAGGGGCCAGCTCAATTAGATATGACCCTATCTCCTCCTCGAGTTCCAATACTCATTATCCCCATTGTAATAATTTCTTCTTCCTTATAATCTGTCTACACTAGTTTCAAAGTATCTCATTATGTAATTCCATGTTCTTCTTAACTCTCCATCACACAAAGAACATTACTATCAACAATACATTTTGAGAGATGAATTCTAAAATTTTCTTATGACAATATTAAGGGCTGGGCAAATAAAAAGCAGATCATCTGCTTCTCTTAAATATCTCATTTTAAAGTACCTTTGTTGTTTTTCATTTGTGGTAAAGGTTATTTGTGTCAACTGCATATTAAATTATTAAATAATTCTAGCACTTGCTGTTATGACCAGGGCACACTTCTTTTATTCCTTTTTTTAATTTTAAGCATTTATTAAATGCATATCATTAATAGCAAGCAGAAAACTTCTTCCTTGGATTTTCTTATGTATGCAGATGGGTGTGCAGATTTGATAGCACCAGAACTTTATTAATCAAGATTTTCTGAGCGATTATATTTGAAAACTTTTGCCAATTCTTTTGAGATCTGTGTCTCCCCAGTTGAAAAATATCAGAAATGGTAGTTTTACTTTGATCAAATGTGTAGCTTATTAAAGAATAAAAAAAAAAAGAAGAAGGTAAAAGTTCTCTTAACAATGAAATCAGCTGAGCTAATCATGTTTAACAAGAAAACATATTACAACCAAAGAACTCTACACTTCTATCTGTGATACACACTGGGATGTTAAGATTAAGCTTACTCCCAAATAAACTCAGAATGAAGCAATGCATTCCTTTGAATATTTCTTTGGGACTGACAAAGTCATACCAAGAGCTGGTTGATATGGAATTATGTTCAACAGTATAACATTAAGAAAAAAACTGAATTTGTGATATATTCATACCATACTGCATATATAATAACAAGATTCTTTCTTTCACCACTCTAAATACTATATGGGAAAGTATCAGGTGGTGGAAGTGACCTGGGAAAGACAAATACCAAACTTTTATTCACAGGCTTTTCTTTTTTTTTTTTTTTTTTTTTTTTTTGGTTTTTCTCCCGTACCGGGAACCAAACTCACGACCTTGCACTTGCCAGGCAGGCGCTTTGCTTCTGAGCTAAATCCCCAGCCCCTTCACAGGCTTATTGAGAAACGTTACTTTCCCAAATGAATCCCATAGAATACAAGAATCATGACGTTGCTGGAGTGAAAAAAACAGCTTAGATAAAATTCCACATATCATCAAAATATAAACATCCCTGAAGGAAGCGTCTTCAGTGTCAACATATTATACAGCTGCATGTTCCTGTATACATTTTTATAGACTAGATTAATCAAAATATAAGAGGCTATCTTCCCTTCTGTTTTCTAGCCTAAGAAATCAACTTAGCTGCCTACTTTAATCGTTCCCCCTTTTTGTATTTGAAAGCCATCAAGGATCTAACATACTGAAATTGAATGGAGGCTACAAACTTGGGCCAATTTTCCTTTGACATGAACTATACAGATAAGTATGCACAAGTAATATAGAATATAAGTATTGCCCATGATGTACATAGTATGAGGAGTTATCTATCTTTTCATCTTAAGAACTAAAGATTTGTGAGGGAGAAGCATACTGGACAGCTGCCTGAATATGTTAGAGGTGTGTGTGTGTGTGTGTGTGTCTGTGTGTGTGTGTGTCTGTGTGTGTGTACACATGCACACACAACATGTTCTTCTAGTAGAGTTCCTTATTTGGGCTTCCCTCTTTCTTCCTTGCAGTATAAGGAGACCGCTCATAAAACTCTCAACAGATACATCCTCAAAACACTGAGGATTTTGTCACTTTCAAGAAAAAAAGAGTGTATCTGGAGACCGTCAATACTGGGCACAACATTTCAGACTCAGAAAGACAACTATGGAATGTTTTCCCTAATATGTAGAATCTAGAAAAGATGAGAAGAACAGAGAAGGGAGAATATCATTAGACAGGAGTAGGGAATAAAAGGGAGGGTGAGGGATTGAAGGATAGTAATGGGGGGATTGATGTGAGTAAAATGCAGGCATTGAACACTCCCAAATGTGAATCTAGAGGGGAGGGCGGGGCGAGAGGGTTATGGGGGGGGTGAAAATGATTAAAGTATGTTATGTGCATATAGGAATCTGCCAACATGAAATCCAAATAATCTGTATAACCAAGTTTAAAGAGATTGAGGAGTGCTTACACTTTTTCCAGTGAATTTGCAACTAAACAGAACTATATCCGTATCAATCCCTGCAAAGGAGGGAAGAAACTAAAAAACCAGTTTCCATGCCCATGAATGCCAGAATGCTCAAGAAAATTATTTTTTAAAAAAGACTCTAGAGAAATTAGATTCTACATTGAATTTCATTAGCATGCAAACAGTGTGCTGGAGGCATTTATACATGTCATTTAATTGTCTAAGCTTTCTTGAGAGAGAAGATATAAACACATTGTCTACTGGAACTGCTGAACCTCTTTATATTTGTTGTAGAAAATGACAGGAAAAGAAGAGAAAGAGAAATGAATTCTCAGAGGAAGACAGTGAGATAGTTCCTAACTGCTCAACAATTATAGGATTGAACACTTACCATGAGTACCTGGTTGTCACTGAGTCACATGGCTGTCTTGTCTTAGATCAAACACATATAAACACCTCACCACCTAAACATTTTTCTCCATCCTCCAATCACAAAAAATTATTTACAACTGGTGACATGCCCACTGACTGTTTAGCATATTCAAATGAAAAAAAACTTCATTCATGCCTTCCATGAAAAATATCACTGAAATCTGTGATTCTCTTTTCTGAACTTCTCCTGATGAGTAATAAAGACAAAGTGTAAATCATCCTAAAGATGGAACAAGTCAAGTGTTATCACTGAACTCCATGTGTCATACTTGTGTAAGGGATTATAATGGCTAGGGCAAAGCCTTTAGAAATAAATTGAATTTCCACTTCAATTTTCAAGGTGAAGGTTAAAAGGCCAATTACTTACCCTTGGTATCATTTTGAGTTCTAGTTCACAAAGACATCAAAAAAAAGCAAAGCAAATATATAACTTCTGTTAGTAAAGAGATGAGGCAAGGTTCGGAGGTCTAATAGGTGTATTCTGCAGATTTGCTGTAGAAATAATGAAAGGCATTTTCAAAAGAATAGGGCAAGGACTGTGATGGAAGCACCACAGAGCAAGGTACAATGCACCAATTGAAATATAAAGACTGAGAATTATCTCGAAGAAGTAAACATTCCCATGCCCTCCAACTGAGCTACTTATTAATTGCAAAAACAACAAAGCAAAACCTGAAGGTAGAAATTCATGAAATCACTCTGGTCCTCTATACAGAAGTACTTAGGTATATGATCTGGGGAATGGCTTACTATAACCTTAATAGCAGGGCTATAGATTTTAAGATATATTTAAAAGACAGTCCACATTTAATTTTATATCTGGTGAGATGAATACCCAATAAATTTGAATTAACGAAAATGCTCTGGAAAATAATTTTCTCTGTGAATCAATCTTTATAGTTGATTTGCTTACAAAGTTTACATAGAAATCTTTACAAAGCCAAAGATTCAGTAAAATGCACCCATAAATTGATTCACATAGGGAAAAGTAATGAGATCTTATTATGAGGGTAATTATGTCTAAACAACAGAGTAAAGATTTGAATGCATTAGACACAGTGTAAGTGGCCATCTGTCTCCTGGCTGCTGTCTGTTTCCTTCTTCCAAGCAGGAAGCCGTGGAAGAGGCAGGTAAAATCCAGTTTGTGAAGGCATGAGCTGTCTATACTGCTGCAGAGCACAGCAAGGTTAATGCAGTGCTCAAGACAGAGATCTGAGTGGCTCCAGATTAATTAATTGCAGCAGGCAGAAGCTGAGCTGTCAAAGATGTTGCTAAGCTACCCCGATAGAATGGATCAAAAGTCACATCCTTCCTTAGGAATGAAATGGAGACCTGATTCTAAATGTCAAACTTTGGATTTATAATCAATAATTCCATTGTTAGATCATTTACAACAAACGTGTTTATTCAGCCAGCATTGACAGGGCACTCAATTTATTATCTCTGAGCCATTTGAAGTTGTATATATACACTGCCAAAATGCATTTATATATGCTGGATCTATCTGCAGTTTCTCTCTTTCTGGTAGGAAGAGTTCACAGAGCTTACCAAGGAGGGCCTGACCAGACCATAAATCAAGGGGAAGCAATTTCTGATAACTGAATATGAGTTTCCTCTAAAGCCTTATATGTGACAGAGAGCCGAGGAGCTCTGTGACTTTCACAAAGGAAAACCCATCACAGTTTTTTTTCTTCCCATCAATCGCTAGTGTCTTTGTTCTGGAATGTGCTACAACCACAATCAGCAGGCTCTTTTCAGCACTTTGATTCTCATTTGCCTTTATAACCAGGAATGCCTCAGCAGCTTCACTTTCTCCCTACTCATCTCTCTCTTCAGACCCAACATCATCTGAGTGAGTTGCTACCAACTTTTGACTCTCCTGCCCGAGATATATTTTCAATTTGTTTGAAAATGGGGAAACTTCAGGTATTATGGATTTTGTAAGGAAAACTTCTTATATGTGAAAATAAGGGGAAAAAAAAATCCTTTCAGATCTGCTCTACAACAGACTCAACGTTGGAAAAACAGAAATGCTCAGCCAGCCCCAACTTCCTTCAAGAACTTCCAATGGTCCTGAAAACCATACAAACATCTCCTTTCTTAGCAGAATACACTGCACAAATAAGATCTGCCACAGCTACTTTCTTTTTGCTGGGACACAGTACCAGCACCTACAACGGAAAGAGGGAAAGGATTAGTTTGGCTCTCACATTGTAGGGATTACAGTCCATGGTTGGCTCCAAGGCAGGAAAACATGTCAGAGGAGAAAGAGCTCATGACATGGCAGCAGGAAGCAGGGAGAAGGACCAAGAGAGGAGTAGGGAAGAGATAGACCCAAGTCATCCCCCCAGAGACCCACCACTTCTGAACAAATCCTACCCTCCAGCAGAAAGTCAGGTATAAGCCTTTATAATCCAATCACCTTCCAAACCCCAGCTATGAGTGCATGAGGCTTTGGGGAACAATTTAGGTGTGAACAACAACATTCCATCTCTAAGCTCCAAAAGACTAATTCATATCCCTTTGTGCAAAGTTTATTTAGTCCATCTCCAAGAGTTGCCAAATTCCTAACAGTTTCAGTATTGCTGAAAAGTCCAAGTACAGAGTCTCCTCTGAGATTTAAGGCAAACTTGGCTGTATGCTGCTGTAATAATGAACAGAAAGTTAAACACTTTCAACATATACTGGCACAGGATAAATAGTCCCCTTCTAAAAGAGAGAAATAAAGGTATAGAAAGGAATAGGACAAAAGACAAAGATCCAGTAGGATAAACATTAAGTCCTATAGTTCCACGCCCAGCATCCAAAGCAGTCTGTGGCAATATGTGAAGTCCAAAGGGCTTGGGTGGCTCTGCCCCTATGGCACTGCTGGTAGTTGTAGCTCTTATGGCTTCCCTCTTGGGCCAGCTTTGTTCCCTCCTTGCAGCTTTTCTTGGATCCATATTCCTGATTTCTCCAACCTTCGGGTCTGTACTATACCTTCAGCTTCATTCACAGCTTCATTCACAGCTTCAATCACTATCACCTTAGTAAATGCTGCCTGGGCTCCCCAGCTGGGTTAACTAATGGTCAACTTGTAACACTCAGCTGAACGAAGTCAGTGTGATTCTGGGTACGGATGGCCACCTGAAGATTGTTGCCAACAGCATAAAAAGAGAACTGGTGGGGGGGCTGGGGATTTAGCTCAGTGGCAAAAGCGCCTGCCTGGCATGCGCAAGGTCATGAGTTCGGTTCCCAGTACCGGAGAAAAACCAAAAAAAAAAAAAGAGAACTGGTGGGGAAGACGGTGTGTTGTCAGTTCTCCTGGAGAAGTCTGTAACCCTCTTCCTGATCTGAACTCGGCTGTTCTCATCACTGAAGGAGCTCAGGTTCTCACTTCACTGAGGATGGCTGACTTTATGCTGAGAGAGTACCAGAGTACCTTGCTCCAGAATGGCTGCAGCCTAGGCAATGAGAATTAAGTCCACCATACTCAGCAATCTAGGAACTCAGAGGTCTCTGCAACCACTGTGGTTCACTTCTGGGGAGCTCTGGTCATTACCTTGAGTGTTACTTCCTGGCTCTCAGGCAGATTTTTCAGCTGCTGGCACAGATCCTTCATCTTGCTGGTGCAGACTTTCTAGCCACTGACTTTTGGGCTTTCTCAGGGCAGATCCTTGATACAGTCTTGAGTGAGACATAGTTGTAGGCTCTAGGCCTTCAGTTGGACTCATAGAGGATATTACCTTGGGCTCTTCAGGTGGACTTGTGCAGGACATTGGCATGGGATCCAGGCCCTCCGCTGGATTTTTTGGGTCTCTAATGTGTGGACAGATCTGCACTCTTCTGCATTTGACTCTTTGAGTGAATCTTATAAAATAATCCTATAAATTATGTATCCTGTATTAAACCTTTTCCCTTGTAAACCCTGACTACAACACTAGACATCCTCTGAAATCTGGGTGGAAACCGTCCTGACCCCACAACTCTTGCATTCTACCTAATGTATCCTACCTAATTCCTAAAACCAGCACCATGTGGAGGATTCCAAGGTCTACAGCCAGGTGGAACAGTAGATGAGCCCTTTTGTATCTTACCAGTAGTTGCAGAGGCCTCTGAGTTTCCAGATTGCTGAGCCTGGTGAACTGAATTTTGTGGAATTAATTCCCATTGCCCAGGCTGCAGCCACTCTGGAGCAAGGTGCCCTGGTACTCTCCTCAAAGTAAAGTCTGTCACTTTTGAAATTTTGAGCCTCAAAAGAGTAGAGCCTTGCTGATTGCTCATGTTCCCTCAAGGCATTTTTCCTGTTGTCCTGTTTCCCAAGTATAGTACTTGGCATTTTTCTTAATGCTGATATTTTCAGCAAACAAGTTCTCACCTGTTCCTTCTTCATAGGCACCAACTTTAAGCTTCTTTCCTACCAAACTCTGTTCTTGATTCACAATAAAGTGCTCACTAGAAGTCCACAACAGTAATCAGGCCACAGAATGTTTGACTGCCTTGAAATTTCCCTTGCCAGATTAGTCTGCTACCTTAAATCTCAGTCTCCCACAGTGTCTCAGGATAGGAGCAAAATGTAGACAAATTTTCTGCCAAAGCATAGTACATGTGGCCTAGAGTCCACCTGCCATTGGAGTCTTTCTTCCCAACTGAAACTCTTTGCACCTCACCTTTTTTGGCTACTTTATTGTCAACATTATGGTCTCCTGAACTCCAACCAGAATCTCATCTCAAGCTTTGCTCACAGCATTCTCATGCTGATCTCCAGCCAACATCTCCAAACCTTTCCAAACTGGCCACACAAGCAAGTTCCAAAGGCCTCTGAATCACAGGGTCAGATAGTGTCACAGCAAGAATTCCACTTCTCTGATAGCAACATCTGTCTTCGTTACTTTCTTTTAACTAGCGCATAATGTCCAACACCAACAATTTATAGGAGGAAAGGGATTTTATTTTAGCTTACAGTTTGTAGAAGATTCAGTCCATAGTCAGCTGGCTCCAGGCACGGCAGCATGGCAGAGGAGAATTGCAAAGAAGAAAGAGTTCTTGGCATGGCAGCAGGAAGCAGAGAGAGAGAGAGAGAGAGGGGGATCAAGGGAGGAGCTGAGAGGAGACAGACCCAGGCCATGCCTCCAGTGAGCCACCTCTTTCAACCAGATCCCATCTACTAATAGCAAGTCAGCTATAAAGCTCCCAAAGCCAATCACCCTCAAAAAGCCTCACCTATGAGTGCCTGAACATTTCTGGTCATTTTTGATATAAACCATAACAGGGGTCAACCTCAGTCATGACTCACTCGCCACAAACCCTATTCTCTCCTCACAGAACTACTGAGAGAAGAGAAAAATGAAAAGATGCCAACTTTGACAAATGCCCTACCTCGTGGAGTCTTTGTGTTAGCTTGGGTTTTCATCACTAGCGATGACTAGAAATAAAGCATCATTAGGAAACCAAAATGGTTGTACACAAATTTGTAAAGCTTTACTAAGCTGAAATTCAAAGCTGTGCCCCTCAGAAACAAAATTGATTACAAATAGAAAATGAAATTTTAAGTATACTGATATCGTAACTATGGCATTTTATTTCATTACAGCTTTGCATATGAAAAGAAATCTTGCTAAAAGGATCTTCTAACCAAATAAAAATCACATGCGTGCCACAGAGAAGAATGCTGAACTAAAAAGAAATTTTTTTTCTAAGTTGATAATGCCACTTTCACATGATTATACAACTGAAGAAACAGATTAAGAAAAACTGTTAAAGAGTTTTCTTTTACTGCAGCAAAACCATTGCAAAGAAAACATAAACTCACAGAACTATTACAAATGCTGTAAAAAGCCTAAGACAGCCTGGTAAATAAGGAAGTTTTAGATTACTGCTCACATAAAAATAAACGTTACTGTCCATCATTGCTCTGGGAGCAGTATGCTTTGCATGAGGAATACTTAGATGCTTGAAAGAAAGACAGAAAACACTGATTTCAGTCAAAATGCCTTACTGTTTACAAAAAATAGTTTGCCTTCTAATCTGTCCCTCTGAGCCTAGTCCTTGGTAACCACATTCATAAAATTTGGTCTTTCATTTCAAATTTTATCAGAACATAAACTTTACTGCCTTGAATGGACCAGTCCATTAGAGGGCATAGAACTATTAGCAGCCTCCTCAGCATATGACTAAAATCAGTGTTCCAAGGGGCTTTGAAAGTACTACTTTTCCTGAGCAGTGGCAAACTAGATAGAAATTATTAGGACCCTGAACAGAGTATTCATTTCATCCTCTTGTTTGAAGTGTTGACTTTCCAAAAATTATTAGAAGTTTCCTTATTTCTAGCCACAAGAATAAGCAGAAAGGAAATATCTCATAAATTACAATCTAATACCATCCATGTAATTTTTAAGAGCCCAAATGGTAAAAACAGCTGGGAAAAAGCAATTTTTATGTTTTTCTTCTTTAACAGAAACTGTACTGTTTTTTAAGTTAGTTTACCATATGGAAGGGAGGATAATTCAGAGGGAGGATGATATGGCAGAAAAACTGTCAGCAGGGCAGCACTCCACACATCAGTGTGCTGGCACAAGGGCTTTCCTACCCTTGGCCAAGTCACCAAGCCACCAGGCTTCCAGAATCTGTAATAATCATGAAGTTTCACTTCTTTTCTGATGACAGTGTGACATATGAGATAACAAATGTTTAGCGCAAAACTGTTCACACCAGTGTGATTTACCATTCATGTATATATTATAATTTGATATCTTTTCCACTTATTTTCATGTGGATTGCTAGTTCTATTCATCCTTAATATCAAACGTATGAACAAAAAGCTAAGGAAGAGGGAATATGTGTGTACACAGCCTAGTGTATGCATGTGTTTCTCTCATATTACTCATTAAGATAATTAGAACTGAAGGAAGCATAAATGATGACTAGAAAATGTAGTCAGAATAAAACAAGGGAAATCTGGAGCTCTGGTACATCAATACAGTGAAGACAAATTCAAGGCTTAATTACCAAGCTGAAGGAGCTATTTAAAAATTATGACTCATGTTAGAGGAACTCACATCTGAAACAGCCTTGTCATCTTTCTTTTTGTTTTCAGTAAATGTTCTTCTTTTTTTTTTACCCTTTAAATGGTTCTTATAACTCTACAATTAAATTCAAATCCATCACCAATTCTCCAGATGAATCAGATCCTCAGTTATATTTTTCTAGTGGAGCTTATTAAAGAGAATTAGAAAAAGTAGAGGTACCACTTGCTACCCGTCATCCACACCTACATAACATTTGCTATTTTCTTCTCCCTCTGTGCTTCTACACTCTTATGCTCACTTGCACACTCACAGAAGAAAAATAGTGCAAACATAGAATGCTGAGTGTTGTACGTTCCGTAACACTGGGCAGGAACAAACTCACTTCTCATGCAATTGAAAAGGAAATAGTGCTCACCCCATCACACACAAAATCCTGTTTTTTATACTTATTCTGATCTCACAAACATCATAATAGCCAATCTGTAAATATTACTGCAATGATTTGGTGGGGTTTGGGGAAGAATCAAGGCATAAAAGTAAATATCAAAATCAGAGATAAACTCTACCATCCATGATTACATATAGTAATCCACAGGCATCTAGATGTTTTTCACAGAGAGAGTACTTCAATTTAGGTTCAGCAGTGGCAAGTTCTAAGTTTAAATTATTTTAAGTTAGAAGTTACACCATTCCTGAGATCCTGAGAGAGGAGATAAAATTTGAACAGAATGGAAGTGTTATGGTTTGTGTATAGATTTCCCCCCAAAGCCTCATGCAGTCTCAGATGGGACTTTTTCAGAGGTGCCTGGATCTCGAGTGTGTGATGCTGGGGTTAAGAGTGTGTGATTACTAAATCATTCTCTTGTCTGGTTTGGTAACGCCCTAATCCCAGTAGCTACACAGTATATAAAAATGGCAGATAGATGCTGTTAAGTGCCTTTCCTGCTTTTGCTAACTTGTGGGCACTGTGAACTCTTCTCTGTGATGCTGCTCTGCCAAGCCACCCTGCCTTGGAACCAGCTGATTACGTACTGAAACTTCTGCCTTTCCTCTTGAGGGTCAACTATTTTGAGAAAAGTAACTAAGACAGTAGGAAACTATGACCTTTTTGAATAGATTATTTTATAGGATATGCAGGGTGTGGCACCATAGATTTTGGTAAGAGTTATTCTGCGATATTTTGATCTCTCACATGAGCTTCAGGTAAATATTTCAACAGCCCATAAGATTTTTCAAGCAAAATGTCCTTTTAATTTTTAAATTAATTTTATTGGTACACTTTAGATATACATAATGATCACATTCATCATTGGGCATTTGTACCTGTACATGATACATCTTGATTCTTTTTTCCCCAATCCCTTTTCCTCCCTTCAACCCCTCTTTCACACCTTATTTACAAAAACTTTGTTTCCATTCCCCTCTATTCTTTTTCTCTTTACCTTCCTTCCTTTCTCCCTCCTCCATTCCTTATTTCCCTTCCCGTTTGAAGATATTCTCCCTATTTCCGAATATCTGTTGTACATTTTGGTCTTTATTTACCCTTTCAGTTTCTCAGGGCAGAGAAACAATGAAATATTCAAGCATGTGTGTCTGAATCATTGCACTTAAGAGTATGGTCTCAAGGTGCATCCATTTACTTAGAGACGTCCCATTGGATGAATGGATAAAGAAGTATTTCTCTTCTACATAGTGGGGTACTACTGTACCAGGAAGAAGGATAAACTTAAAAAATAATACATTTAAAAGAGAAAAGTTTCTCAGTCTGCCTTCAGGATAGGCAAGAAAAATTGGAAAATAACGCAAGTAATCCATGATCATGCTAAACTAGAAATAGATACCACTGATTATAGAGCTAGCTTTGCAGGGGAAGACAGAAGTACAGTGTACAAAGCATGGACAACATTCCTGATTTCAAAAGATGCTGATACCTGAGGAGATCTAATGTGCTGAATAGGAGGTCCAAGGACCAGGGTGACTCAAAATAAGTGGGAGATAACTGACTCATTGATAATAGAATGTCTCCCAGCAGCTCTAAGTATAAAGGTAAATTCCAGCTAGAGGGCAGCAGACGATCGTTAAGTAGCTGGTGAGGGGTGGAGCAAGCAGGCAGCATTAAGAGACATAATTAGGGGTTCTCTTCATTGAGGAGCTGTAGTATATTATCTATCTCCAGACTCTGAGAGAGCAATTAACATACAGAAAACTTATTGGGAAACGTACACTTGAGATCAAGAGCTGACCAGGATAGACAGAACTCTAGAACTAAAATGGCCCAATAAATTATCCTAAATTTGGGTAATGCAACCAGGCCTTACTACCCCTTATGAATTAGCCATTCAATGTAGGCTGGTTCTGAGAAGAATTGTAAGCCCATGCTAGATTCTCTTCACCTGATAGCAGTTCTCGGCGAGGGAGGCATCTGCTTCTGCCCATACACACAGCACTGCAGACTGGAAGGCAGAGTTCTGAAGATACAGGATCTGGGTAGCACATTGTGGTACCCAGTACAAATATTCATAAAGCAACCAAGATAGAAGTTTAAAGCAGGGGCTGGGGATTTAGCTCAGCGGCAAAAGCGCCTGCCTGGCAAGCGCGAGGTCATGAGTTCGGTTCCCGGTACCGGAGAAAAACCAAAAAGAAAAAAAAGAAGTTTAAAGCAAAAGGTGGGCCAACAGTCTTTGTGGGTACACCACAGCCAAGGGCTCACTTGCATACACAAGATCTCAAAGCTTTGGTACCAACAGGTACAAATAAGGGCCTTCCTCCATCTACCTTTCCTCCAAGCTAATTACAAAACAATCATGTGGAAAAACACATGCACATGGTCTTTGGACGATCAGCTATTTTATATCATTTTCATACCTCATCATAGGAAGAGTTGTAAGATGTCCATGGTGTCGATGTTCTACTGGTAACATGAAGGGAAGTGGAAGGCAAGGAAGAATGATCTTGGGCTCAATTTCAGGATCAAAGATTAAATGGAGCATTGGGGTCTTTCTGGACATTCTGACACAGACAGATTCCCTGGTCCCTATTGCAGAAGTAGCTTAACTTCTGGATCTGAGGAACTGAACAAAACTAAGAAAAGGAAAAATCATCCCTTGAGGAATCACTTGAACTTGACTTCATCCAACACATGCTGTCACAGTCAGAGACCATCATATGACACAGAACAAGTCAACGGTGGAGCTCTTAACATGTTGCTCACCAAAGGAATGATATTTACCTTCTTTTGAGACAGTAGGACTTCTAAACTGGTCTTGATTTTTTTTAATGAGAAAAAGTGACTACTTGAGCCTACAGACTCCCAAAGGGTAGCTAAAATCAAGGCAAAGCTTAAGGTTCATTTTGTATCTGTCTCCTTTATTTCCTTAAAACTTTGGGTCAAATCCTTTCTGGGCTCTGCATATAGGCATGTTAGTCATTTAGGGAGTGTCCGTCTACACACTGGCAATACTATGTTAGTCTTAAGTTTAAATAACCTATCTAATCCCTCCTCTATACTGAGGACACTAAAATAAGAGATTTATAGGGTTATCATTCAACCAAGAGTGAGTACCCAGAAGTCTCCAGTTACTGCCCTAAGCCTACAGTGATGCTGGATTCCAGCAGAACTTCCACAAGACTGAGACTGTCCCAAGCAGAAAAATCTCATGGAAACTGAATCGCCACCCACTAAGGAATCAGGACTTTCTCCAGAGCCACATTGCAAAAGCAGAACTGAGACAATGACTGTTAGGATTTGGGGGATATTTTGCAAGGGAGAACCATATAATACAGGACACATATTTTATAAGATTTCTTATAATAGTTACCCAAAGAATGATATAAAAGAGAGTACAGGAAATCTGTCCACACACTAAGACCAAGGAAGCCAGCTGAGGGCCTGGATCCCATGGAACTGTCCTGCATGAGGCCAGCTGAAGACCTAGAGTTCATAACAATGTCTCCCACTAGTCCACCTGGAGGCCAGGAGCCCATAACAATATCTCATGCAGGCCTGTTTCATGGATCTGCACTGGGAAGGCCCAAAGGTCAGTGGTGGAATCCAGAAAGTCTGTGCCAGGGGGATGAAGGATCTGTGCTAGCAGGCTGAGGGAGCTGCATTGCAGTCAGAATTCAACACTAGAAGAACCAGAGCTCCCTCAAAAGTTACCACAGCCATCCTCAGCACAGTGAGGTCCCGAGCTCCTCCAATGATCAAGATGGCTGAGTTCCCATCAGAGAAGCCAGTGCAGCAAGCTTCTCCAGAAAACCACCAGTGCCCCATCTTCCTCTTTGGAGCCAGGAAGCAATGCTCAAAGTGAGGACCTGAGCTCCCCGAAAGTGAACCCAAACCATTCTTAGTGCCAACAAGGTCCCAAGCTCCTCAGAGGATGAAAACAGGCAAGTTCATCAGGAAAGCCAGCATGAAGAGCTTCTCCAAAACAACCAACAGCTCCTTACAGCTTCCACCAGCTCCCAACAGCCTTTCTTTGCTCCCAAACAGCCTAAGTTCTTCTTCACCTGTTCTGCCTCTATGCTACTGGCAACAACCCCCAGGTGGGCCTCCCGCACCCAGCACCACACTTACTCAGTTCAGCTGGGGGTTATCAATTGACCACCAGTTGTCAATCCACTACAATGATCAACCAGACCCTAGCCCACTTCAGCTAATCCCCAAAAGCTGACCTCATACTTTTGTTCAAAAGCTTCTTCATCAGAGCAGTGCCCTCAAGCTGAAGTCTCTTTCCTGTTTCCCTTACTTTGTAACTAGTATATCTGCCTACAGCTCTCACTGATGTGTCCTGAAATTCATTTTCCCTGACAATGATTCAAGAGCCTACCCCATGGGGTGAGCTTGGGCTCCCCCTTTCCTCTTTGGAGGACCGTCCAGTGATAGTTCCATTCAAATATGAACTGAACGAGTGGCCAGAGGATCCAGTACTCATGATCAGCTTGCTGTCTGTTAATTTATTTATTACCCCAAGACATTTAAAACAAACTTCATGCACAAATATTTCAGAATACATATAGCCAGCAAAGACGTTTTCCTCAGGGTTCAGATGGTATGAACGGCCACGGCACAAACCTGCATCAGATGGAGTAAGCAGTCCTATCGGGATCCAAGATTACATTATGAGGCATTGTCTATTTGAAGGAATGTCTAAAAATTTGTAAGTCTTTGGGTACTGCTATTAGTCCTTTCCAGCACAACTGGAAAGCAATTTACAAATGTAAAATACTGGGATATTTTTAAGAATTATAATTTTCGTACCTTTCTAAGTCCCCTCCCTGAAATGTTTCCTTCCTTAAGGTATCTTGAGTGCTTTTCAATGCCAAATTTCTTCAGATGTTTTCCAGCTGCCCAGAGACCACCAATAGAAATAAGACGGTCATATAAGCCACATCCACATTCCAGATGTTACATTTTCCAAATAAAATATTCTGTCTCATTCCCTCAAGGGCTTCCTCCCTATTAGCTAGTTGATGAAATTATATCAATTAAGACATTGATGACTGTCACTGCTTAACAGGATACCCATGTCCAATACAGCCAGAATCTGCAGTTTTATTCCTCAGCCTTTTAATTCCTATCAACACATTAAAAAAGAAAAGAATAGAAAGGTGAAGTGTCACAAACCTTGTGTCATAAAGCCTGCAATTTCCTTCCCCCCCATTAGATGGTAGGGTTGTACTGATTGGGTAAAATTATAAAAGCTTACAAGACAGTTGTTTGAAAATGACTGCACAAGTGAGAAAGGAAAAAAAATCTAAGTGTTTTATAAAAAGTTTAAATTAAAAATTCAGAGTTATGTGGAAGCAAAACCCCAGCACCTCTTAACTACAGAAATTTTCAAATATTTATAAATTTCATTGAAATATTTAATAAGTACATTCAGAATTGAGTATTCCATATTCAATAGGTACCCTGAGTTTGGTATTGTTGAGTGATAATTTATGGTAGAGATGTCAGCAGCTAAGGCAGGTATGTAGAAAAGCATATTTGGAAGGAGGAACCTTGGAAATGAAATTGACATCAACTTGCACGTCTGGTGACAATCTGAATTAAAGCTTACCTAACTTGGCAAATACTGAAACTGATACTTATGCATGGAGTTTGTCAGCATGTAAGGGAAAAAACAACATCATTTCTTTGTGACTTTATGACTTCACTTTTGTAAATGGTGGTGTAAGAACACTGTCTCCTTACTTAATGAAAAAATAGCATTAGAACCCTGAAGGCTGGGAAGAGATTACTCTGTAAGCATAATGAATGGAAACCAAAGACAGTGAGTAAATTAAAATGGGATGATACGGCTAATGAGATACATCCGCTGGGCCATCAGATCCTTTGTCCCCAATCTCCTAATCAATTTTCATGCAGTCATGGCAGTTAGAAAAGAATCTTAGTACCCACTACCCTAGCAAAGCAACCATACAGTAATCTGTCTTTACCCAAGAGAAGGTAACAAGCAGAGATTTCCTGAATTCTCTCTCCAGGAAAAGGACCTTTCAGCTCCAATTTCTCAAAAGGACTAGTTTCTTACCAGAATTCCTGGAGCTAGAAACATTTACAACCCCATCCCTACCTCCCTTCTCCAGAGGACCCCCGGCTTCCTTAAGGAGGGAGCAGTCTCATCCAAGCCACGGCCACCTGAAACCTCAGCATAATAAACACAAGAGAACATTTTATAGTATCTCCCAAATTCATATACATGTAGACATTAGGGTACACTGGATGGAGAAGTACTTATCTTCTTGTATGTATAGATATAGAAGTTTATTTTAGGAAAGATAAAGTTCTTCAAAAATATCACATGTGCTGTATATATCTTATTTTTTAAAAAACTTGCTTCATAGAATTACACCAGTATCCTATCCCAGGAATACTATATTAATTTTAATAATTCAATGGTGCACAAAAGGTGACCCCAGCTAATTTTGATCTGAGGAGAGTCAATTACACAACTATCAATTACCTGAGGGCAAACTAATGGAATAGCTTAAAGACAAAGGATGACACTAAAAAAAAGGAATATAACTACACATTTACAGAAGTTTCTACTGTAGACCAACAGAAAGGTTAAATTGAGTTGCAGGAAAAGTTGGTAAACTACAAACAGAAAAGCAAGAGCAAAAACACATTACAGATTTATAGTGGCCCTAATGTGCAAAGCTGGGTGGAATCTCCACTGAGGAATCCTCCCATCTTCACATTACCATTGCTAGTCAAATGTTACTTAATAGAAGCCAAGTAAAATTCATGAGGCTGGGTTGCCCAGCAGATAAGATGCTCTGAATACAAAATCATGCCATGCCTGTCATTCTTTCTGAGCCTTGGTATTCTTAGGTAGAAAAAAAGAATTGGACCCTCTTGCCAATAATTTAAAAGATATACTAGTTGAGTTTTGAAATTTAGCAAAAAAAGAAAGGAAAAACCAAATCAATAATACATTCTAGTATACCATATGCTTTAGAAGGGGAAGAAAGGTGCAGAATTAGCATTTTGTAAGAGTCTACTGCGGAAAGACAGAATAGTACAGTGGACAAAAGCATAGGCTCAGAGCCAGCCAGCCCATTTCTGATCCACTCTGCCATTTCCCAGGCTGTGTCACAGAGTGCTGTATGTATTAAAGGAATTCATAATACCAAAAAGCACAAAGGAAGCTCATTATGAGTCAGCTCTTGGTTTTATACCTCTGTACTGGGTCCCTTCTTACAGGGTCCATGGTCTTTTCTGCCTCAGGTATGTACCATGCTGGTGCCTTTAGCTAGACCCTTCTGATTCTCCTGATCCTACTCCTTCTGCCCTCCCCCTTTCTACCCAACATCTCACCCTTTCCAAAAAAGGATGCTTTGTCTCTTCAGTCTCATATGGATCCCCTTCATATCCCCATTTCATTATGTTCTTCCACTCTATCCCTAACTGAAGCAATTTAAGAGCATTCCTCACACCCTGTGTCTAGCTCAGACTCAGGAGCTTACAAAGTCTGCACACTCAATGGACGAATATATTCCTTCAAGAAATCTTATGACAACCCTACAAAATGTATACTCTATCATTTCCATTTTACATTTGAGAAACCTGAGGAACAAAAGACCCTGAGGTAAAGATTAAGGAACACATAACTGGTAAAAACAGCACCCAAGATTTGAACCAAAATCTGTTTGAATTTATACTTCATGGTTTTTCCTAAGTCTGCCATCTACATGAATAGGAAATATTACAGGACAAATGGGAGACTCATTTGAAGAAAGTGTGTCAGTGTCTAAAATGACATGTGAAGTGAATAAGGATGGTGTGAATGATGTTTGGTTTAACCAGGTAAGTACGCCAACCTAGTCATCTGATTAGAATAATCATCTTCCAAGTGTGGTCCATGGACCATTAACATGAGTATCCTCTGAGCACTTGTTAGAAATGCAAATTACTGGTCCCTTAATTACGGAGTCAGAAACTCTGGCAAACTATTCACTATTTCTCCAGGCAATTCCTACATGTTCGGGGCTGGGGATTTAGCTCAGCGGCAAAAGCGCCTGCCTGGCAAGCGCAAGGTCGTGAGTTCGGTTCCCGGTACCGGAGATAAACCAAAAAAAAAAAAATTCCTACATGTTCACCTTTGAAAGCCACTCACTGATAGTCACTGCCAGATGTGCCTTTCACTGGTAGTCACTCCCCTACATGCAACGGCCACCAGCCCACATACATGGCCAGTGGATGCTGGTTCCAGCCCATGACAGTAAAATTGACAGTACAATTGACACTGGTTCCAGCCCATGACAGTACAAAGAAAGTGGAGGAGGAAGATAAATGAAGATAGCAAAAGATTGTCTGTCAGACAAAGTGCCATTAAAAAGGAGCTCCTTAGAATATCCACGGTCAAATTCCAACCTACATCCCCCTGACCCCCTCCTGCAAAGGAGGTGTGGGAATTTAGTTTTGTAATTTTTTTTTTATTTTCCTCTGTTACCAGGAACCGAACTCACGACCTTGCGCTTGCCAGGAAATTTAGTTTTTAAAGGCTACATATATTGTGATTCTCAACAACATCCAGGCCCTTGTAAGTTAGTAGAAAAAAGACAGTAACTGTTGGGTAGCCAGGTAGCAGTCTAGTTGTTTAGATAACTAATTACAAGTTTGATATTTTAGAGAATCTTATTTTAGAAGATCAATTCAGACAAGTTAAATTCAACATTAGAAAGAAAGTAGAGGGTGATGAATTATATCCCTGTATTTATAAAGCGAAAGCTGTGTTTGTCATTCCTGAATGGCAGTGCAATATGACAGTTACTACACACACAGTGGTTGGAATACATATCAGTCAGGGCTCCATTCCTCACAATGAGAGAATCGGCCTGTCTTTGAGCTTCTAAGAGTACCGTGTGTGGACTAAATTCAACGCAGAAGCTTCCACTTTTCTCTGTTGGACCAGAAAAGAGAAGCAAAAAGACAGTGTTTTCACATCCATCCTTGCTTGTCCATGTGAGGATTTTACTCGCTGACCCTGTTCCAGAAGCTTGGATGCTGGCTGTAAGGAAAGGCTATCTAACAACTTCCCACCTTCCAGATGGTGACTCTTCACAAAGAATCTCTTGCTTGTAATGCTAGAAAAAGAGATTTCGCACTACCTACATCTTTTAGCATTTTTTTCTGCCAACATGAAAACAACCCCTGATGATGGGACAGAATGTTTTCTTTTAATATAAATGTGTCCTTCCCAAATACAGTAGCACAGAAAACACTGAGAAAGGCAAAGCTGGGAGGAAGAAAGCTCCACCCAAGCTCAGCTTTCTCTACCCAGCTACGAAAGCCTCTACACATACTCCCCTTTAGCTTCTTCTACTCTGGACAGCTTTGGTACATTTTAAAAGAATTTTCAATGTCTTTACCCTTAAAGTGAAGGCTGGAGTAGATTGACTTGTCCAAGACTCAGAAATAGAACGTGAAGGCAGGGTAGGACATTTTCTTTCTCATCACTTGTATAATGCTTTTATGTGTAAAACAAACAAACAAACACCATTACCTTCACCTAAGTATTTTCACCTGCTGTGAAAAAGACTAACCCTATGAGCTGAAATACCAACATGCTCATCCCAGCTCTGTCACCGGTAGTTATAGAACTTTGGGCTCAGGTTTCTCAGCTATAAAATCAAAGGGCTCTCAGCACCACCTATATTTGACCCAGAACTTTGTCAGATATTTTATCTTGCAGCAGGAAATGCGGGTAGTCTTTTAGGCACGGTGATCAATGCTTCCTAGCTTTGCATAAAAAGTGAAGATGTTAGTAGCATTCTAAATGTGGCAAATCCTCAAGAAAATGCTTGGGACAAGAGGTGAATTCCCCAAGAGCTCTGAAGGGTAAGGGAAATCAGCACCTCAGCACACCTTTATATCAAGCTGCTTCTTACTAGGCAGGAAGTTAGGGAGGAATGGAAGCTCTGAATGTTAATACCTTGTTGCAAACACTCTGACAGAGCCAGCTTGGGGTGGGGAAGTTCCCCCAGGAAGCTGGGCTGCTGGGTGCTGAGTTGAGGAGAAGAGATAGGGATAAAGGTGGCCTCTTACCCACTACCCCTCCTACTGACATTACAGGCTATCTTTTTATGATTTAACTTTCTTTGAAGTAGCCTTTCTCTAGACTTTACACTGATAACCCCCGGGTGAGGATTTGGGCCAGAAAGAATGATAGAATGTTTTGAGTCTCCCAGCTCCTTACAATAGCCTGGGTCTGGCTCAGCAACGACATATGGACTGATACAGACACTCTGAGCTCATGGAGGGACACAGAAATGACAGAACAGAAACAACAGAAACAACGTGATTTTCTATTTTTACATGGGATAAAAAAGAGATGGCAGACTTGGAATAATTATGTGAAGTTGCAAGGCTCTTATTAGCTACAAAGTTCAAATCATAGGATTATTTCTTTTCTCTTGCCTGAACTAAGAAAGCTTTTAGAAGAAAAGACACACAACAAAACTCAGTGACACCAGGGATTTATTCAGCAAAGCAATTTCCAGAGGCTATGCTGGAATCATTTTACATTTAGCTCAATATTCTGTATCTTCCACATCTATATTTGTGTCATATACAATGATAATTGATGGTCAGCATTACAGCCCCGAGGTCCTGCAACACACTGAATCATCAAAGGAAGATTCAATTATATTCATAAGACTTGATGGGTCATAGCAGCAAAGGGGACTTGGATACTGAGAAAGGTTGTGACAGAGGATTTTCTGGTTGACCATTAGGAAGCTGAAATTAAATGAAAAGATACAATTCTACACAATATTCTGGTTGATAAAGATTTTTAGTTGAATATGAACAAAATAGATGAAATTCATAATTTTATAGCCAACTGAGCAGAAATTTGCCTAGAATAAAATTGTTTGCCCAGCAGAAAATCATCATAAACTGCTTTTCATAGGGACCATCCTTCACTGTTAGTAATTCTGCATAAAAATATCTTCTGGGGCTTTTTGCTTTCACATAACCAATACTTGATTATTTTAGAAAATATGAAATACAAAAGCAAAATGATGGGAAGAACTTTGGGAATTTCACATTGGAAATTCCAAAATTCATTATTAATATTTTGGTAGATATGATCAAGTTCTTTCATCTGTATATATTGACACATTAAGTTTTTTTAAAGAATGTTGTTATGCTTTACATCTGGATGTCACCCAAAGCCTCATGTGCTCATAGGTGAGGTCTGGGGAGGTGACTGGATCATGGGGTATGATACTCATCAGTGTGTTAGTCTGCTGATGAATTTATGGGATGGGACATTGGGTAGAAGTCCCTGGTTACAATAGGTGAGTCACTAGGGGCATGGTGTGGGAGGGTCTATCTCCTGTCCTCCTCCTCTGATTTTTCTGTCTTCCATCACCATCCTATGTGCCCTTTTTCCTATTCCATGCTGCCCTGCCTTGGAGCCAGCACACCATGGGCTGAAACTTCTACAGACTGTGAGCTGAAATAAACCTTTCTTTCCTAGAGTTGCGGGTTTGGGTATGATGTCTTGCTACTATCATTTAATATCTGCCGAAGTTCCCTATCTAACAATGAATTTTCCTGAAGCTGCCAACCCCCCCCCACAATATCTGCCTATTTTCCAGTCCTACAACTGGGGTGAGAGGGGAGAATTGCATAAAGCCTCTGTCTTTCAGTTAATTTTAAAAATCATGCATTTTGGATGTCACACAACTAAATTATATATTATTAGTTTTCCACTAGCTCTGCTGTAGGTGACACCTGCGATTGAAATCCCTTAACGGGTTAAAACTGTTCCGTAGTGAAAGTTGCCTTTGATTTCCTCTCTATTCCATATCTGAAAAGGCAAGGTCAGCTATTCTTGAAAATTTCTAATCAGTAACTTTTCGTATGAGTTACAGATCTCGGAGCATTTGGTGACCATCAGATTGCGGCAGCCTGTGTCAGAAAAGCAGACCACTGTAGAATTTATGACAATGCCAGCCCTCTTTCCAAGACTTTAAAAGCACACCTCCTCCAAATCCCTTTATAAGCATGAGGCCTGCAACTCTTAAGCAAGATGGCTATTTTTTTTTTTTTTAATTTATTAGTACATGTTTGCAGTACATAATGACTGCATTCCTCGTGGGGAGTAAGACGTGTACACAACACATCTTAATTCCTTTTTACATTCCCCCTCATCTCTTGGTTCTACTGCTTTTTGCAAAAGATCTATAACCCTATTTCCTTTTATCTATCTTTTATTTTTCTTTTTATTTATATTTTTGGGTTTCTCATGTAAAAAACCATGTGACATTTAAGCTTGTGAATCTGATTTATTTCACTTAACAGTATAGTGTCAAGGTGCATCCATTTTCTATAAATGACTCAAATTTATCCTTCTCAAATCCAAAGCTTGCCATTTTGTTGCCAATAAAGTTCTTTCTTCCCCTATCACACTATCTATCGCATTACTGGTTTCATTGATCAACAGTGGAGCTGGGCCTTTTGGAGGTACAGCCGCTTTCATCCAAGTTAATGCAAATACGACTATAAAACTATTGTCATTTCTTGTTCTTGTTTATACACTTTTAAATTAAAAACGTTTCTTAAAGCACAGGATATAATATGTATTTATGGGGTGATCATTATTATTCAATTTATCTTTACTAGGAAATACACTTAAATACTGTAGGTGGCCAGAGATGAATACATCCTGAAATGAATTCTCTCTCTCGATGTGATACTGATGTGAGAGAAAGTTTGTTTAGAGATATCGAGCAGATTTAAATGAAGGGAATTGTGGCTACTAAATGCATCAAAAACTCAACGATAGAATTTTTGACCCTGATCTAAAATGTGCTAGGTGTTTTTCTTAGCAAATGTATTTCAGGATTAGATCATTGTTTCAGTACTGATTTTGTGTTGCCCCACATATCAGTTATGTGGGGTCTTGAGATAATTCCATTGGTCCTCTCTGTCTGTGAGTTTCACATCCATGGATTCAATCAAAAACTAAATAAAAATATTCTGAAAAACCTGTGTCTATACTGCACGTACAGACTATTTTTCTTGTCCTATTCTCTAAATAATACAGTATAATGGCATTTACATTGTATTACATAAGTAATGTAAATATGAGCTATTGTGTGTGGTGTACATAGTTCATATGCAAATACTTTGACATAAGGGAATTGAGCATCCACAGATTTTGATATCCAAAGGGTCCTGGAACCCATTCTGCAAAGAGTAACTGTACTCATTTAAATGGTGTGTGAGGCATCCCTCAGTACTGTAATAAAATACCTGAGAAGTCAATTTATGGAGCTAAAGTTTGCTTTGACTCATAGTTCTAGCTGGAGATTTCAATCCATGGTCACCTGACTCCATTTTTTCTGAGCCTGTGGTGAGGCAGAACATCATGGAAGACAGAAAAGATGCTCAGCCATGGTAGTCAGGGAGGAATGAAGGAAGGGAAGAAGAGAGGGAGGGAGGGAGGTGGGAGAGGGATGGGTGGAAAACAAAACACACACTTCTGAAGCACACTCTCAGTGACTTCTTTCTTTAACTAGGCCCCACCTCCTGCAGTTTCCACCACCTCCCAACAATGCCTTCAATTATGAACCCATTGACAGATTAATCCACTGATGAGATTAGAGCTCTCATGATCCAATCTTTTCCCTGAAACCCATTTCTAAACACTACTGCATTAAGGCAAAGTCTTCAACACATGAGCCTGTTGGGAAATGCTTAAAGTCCAAACCATGACATGTGGGCTTGTATCACAGAAGTAACACACAGTAGACCAAAACAAAGCTTTTCACAGAACACGTAAAAGAGTCATAGCATACTGAGTATGCTGAAGGGGACACCTCTGGCTCTCTTTCACTAAAAGACCATTGACAAGTGAGGAAGAAGGGGATGGAAAAGAGATGCCTATTCTTGCCCTCTCTCTGCTCCTGTCCTGGGAGCACTTCCCCATTTCCAAGGCTGTGCTGGAGTTCTCACCTTTCTTACTCCCTTACCATGTTCAAGCCCATGTGGCAGTGCCACCCCAATGAGGAAGGGAGGCTGCATCGTGGCACCTGGGAGGTCAAGCCTGAAATACCTGTCCCCAGTGCCAGCTTATGAAAGGCAAAAGATTCTAAGCTAATGACCCTAGTGAGCCTCAATGGCCCATTGTTTAACTGTGTAATTATAGACAGTTACAAATGCATTATATGTAGTAGAGAGCAAAGAGTAGGTGTTCCGGGAGCCATTATGGGTTACAATTTATGAAAATTTAAAATGATGCAGTATTTCTATGGGCTTGGCTGCATTGAGTTGTCATGCAAATGCTGCACCCTGCTCTGTGCCATTGATCCTCTCTAGAAACCAGCAAAGGCAGAGAACAATCCATTCAGACACTAAGATGATGACACAGCTGGGAAAACACACCATTTCATCACCCTGTTTCTGAATACCTTGTAAGTCAATAAGCCTCAGTGACCTGCTACCGTAAATGCTACCAAGGAAAGCTAATCCACAAGGTCTTCATAACCATTTGATGGCTCCTCAGATTCACTTATAAGAGGATTTCAAGGACATTCTTGATATGATCACTTGCATATTAGGACAAAAAAAAAATCACACCAAGCTAAAGAAGCTTAGGGGTTTTTTGAGGGGGTGAATTGGGGTAGAAGCCATTTACAGGCTGTATGGCTACCTAAGGGTTCTTTCTAACTTGACCCTTGCCCAGCACAACCTGTCCAGCTCACGGACAGCAACAGACCTAGACTGACCCCAGGTATGCCGGGGCTTGAGGAGGGAAATGTAAGTCAACAGTAAAGGATTATGATGTCATCAAACTATAGCTGGTAAAAACTTGATGTTGCATACAATCCTCTCCATTTAGGTCCTGGTATTTAGGCCCTACAGAAACTAAGACTCACCCCAAATTGTTTGAAAACTCAAGTGAACCATAATGGTGGCAGGGATCACATATCTTCCCTATAGGAAGTTAGTAGACTATAGCAGATTATGGTGACCCAGGAACACACTGAGTCCTGCCGGAGCTGTCAGACCCACATACTGCATCTGGATGAGAAGATGGCCCTCATCGCCCACTCATTCTTTCTTGCTGCATCTCTTCTCTCATGCAGTCCATCACTACCATCTAAGGAGAACCTACTGTGCCTCAGGGATGCACTGAGTTGAGGTCATGGCACGAGCCAGACCTTGATTCTAGGATTTAGTGACTGAGGAGTAAAGGTCCAAAATTCTCTTTGGGCAGAATATAAATGTATAAAGTATCAACTGGTGCATTCAGAAGGTCTTATATAAATTCCTCAAAGAGTCAGAAGTGACATTGAAGAGGATATGACAATTGAGATGGTGTCTGAAGGGTGAATAAGAGTTTCTGGGTACAGAAAGTATGGAAAGCATCCTTAGGAGAGCAAGCAGCATTCAATGATACAGACTCCAGAAAACACACAGTACCTGAATTGTCATCGAGGAAGGTCGGGCATGAAGAAGTATGAGAGGGGAGAGGAAAACATCAAAGAAAGGAGGCACATACCTGGGAATGGCTTTGAACCTCATAGCGAAGGGAATGAATCCTACCCGGAATTAATAGGAGAGTTTCACCTCTAACATGATGTAATCATTTAGTGTGACAATGTCATAAAATTATTTACCACACACAGAGAAAATCTATACATGGTGCACATGAAATATCATGGGCAAAATCAGATATCTTTCTACCTCTGGATTTGATTTACTAGCTGCATGGCCAAGAGCAGATTGCTCAATTTCCTCATCCAACACATACCCGTAAGGTTGCTTCCAAAAATAAATGGGATACTGTGAGTAAATCCTTAGCAAAGTGTCTTCACTGGGCTCTGAATCTCATTCTCATCATATCAGCCTGAGACATTTCTAAGTGGTATCCTTTCCTATGAGTACTGGTTTCAAATGTGTAATCTCACCCTCTCCTCTCAACTGAAATATATATCAGATATTCCACCCTTAAAAACCACTCCTTTCAAGAGGCAGCCTCCATTCATGATCTCAGGATCAGCACACACAACCCCCACATCCAACCTCATGCACTTAGCATTTGCTTACATGTTCTTCTCACAAGGTCTGAAGCACAGTTCACATAGATGCACTGTATCTCCTTCTTCAACAAATGGATAGTTCAGAATACTCATAATAAATTCAAATGTAATTCTTGGATAATGAGGGCTTGACAAAGTTTTAATGTCCAGGGCTAGATATTAAATATTTTAAGCTTCCTAGGCACATAGGTAGCTGTATGTTGCACGTTTTTAAAACAACTCTTTGAAGACATGCATACCATTTATAACTAGTTGATCATAGCAAAAAGGCAGGGGTAGGGAGATAGCAGAAGGAAGAGTTGGGCTGCAGGCTACAGTTCACTCATCCCTGGGTTAGGATAATATAACATTATCTTATAGAGGTCACAACGCTACATGCTCCAGAGGAGCCAAGTGCTGAAATTTCTGACAGGTCCCGGAAGGGTATGAGGCTCTCTTAATGAGAGTTAGGCAGGTACCACTTTCAAAAATTTTGGAGTTGGTACAGTTTGTAACAGACAGCTGCAGAGCAGTCACTGTCTAGTACTTGTCTTACATTTACTGGCATCTAAATATAAAAAGAAAAAATAGAAGGAGAAATTTTACAATCAATATGATTCCATTTGCATAAGCACCTAAACATATATGCAGGCACAAAAGAAAGAAATTTTTAATACTGCTTTTCTCTGGGTAATGGGATTAACAGAAAATATCGGGTGGTCTAAAAAACATGTCTGGTTTTGGCATCAACTAAAAAAAATACATCAGGTAAATGTAGAATCAAACAGATGGAATCAATAATCTCTGCCTATCCTACTTATCCGGAAGGATACATACTAAAGTGCCCAGTAGAGGCCTGAAACCAAGGATAATACCAAACTCTAAACATGCTACATTGTCCTAACAGATAGCACCAGAATTAATCTATCTTTCCATATTCTATGTCCTAGTTCTTTTTTATATCTTCCCTCTTGCATGTTATTAAGTAAAATAAGGCCATTACTAAATAAAATCTGGGGGAGTTGAACACAAGCACTGCAATACCTCAGTAGTAAATGTGATCACGGAGATGGCTCCCAGGTGACAGATGGGCAGGTAGTGGACTAGGAATACTTGGCAAAGGCATGACTTGTGTCTATCAGGATGGAGTGGGATGGCACAACAGCACCCTCACAAAGCTTGGAATTTAAAATCTATGAAATGTTCATTTCAGGAATTTTTTCATTTATTATTTTCAGATGATAGATGGTTACAAGTAACTAGGGCCATTACAAGTAAAACTACAAATAAGTATGGGCTTTTGTATGACTGCATGGCCTTTGTTATTGCTGACACTGTTGATGGGCTGATTTTCAGGTCCCTGGTAGGCAGCTTCCATCATCACTTCAAAACTCCCATACAGTGACCCAACAAATGGCGAACCACCACCATGGGACAGAAGGAAGATGAGAATGGACAGACCCCAAACAGACACTAGAACCAGATGTACCCCTTTTCCTGACGAGAAGTAGGTGAGGGAGAATTGGGAGTGATCCTCTACTGATAATAAGTATCCCAAATATGCACTTAGATGTTTCCCAGAACCAACCAGGAAGACTACAACCTTCCAAGAGACTGGAGAATCACTACCTGCTACTGGAGACTTCTTCTCTCAGTAGTTTTCAGGCACAGAATCACGGCTTCTTGATTTTGATTCATTCAACTCACAGAGGTGACAGACATAAGCTTTGTATGTGCAAGTTCTAGGACTGGTACTAAAAGATCTGCGGTCCTTCTTGGCAGTTCTACTTCATTTCAACTTCACTACCATTGAGATGCTGTCCATGCCCTCACCATGCAGTTCTGTACAAGATGAACCCTCAGGTCTTGAGAAGATTTGTTTTAGTGAAGGAAATATCTAAACAAATTACTATTTTCATGGGATTTTCAGGTTTATTCCATTTTCCTTCTACTTTAAAATATCAAGCTAAAATTATTTGAGATCTATTATTAAAATCATGTTACTTACTTTTTTGTCAAAAATACCACTGCAGTGATCACACATAGTTTATAATGATGTAAGAATATAGTGAGCAATGTTTTATGAATGTATAGGCCTAGGCAGTGATTGCTAAAGTGAAAAGAGGAAACCAGATTTTTGTCCTCATTTAGGCATAAGAAGGGGTTTTGAGGTGACTCAAAATTGGAAGCTTTGTGTTTCTATATATCATCTGTGATGCAGAAATATACAATATGTCAATGGCAAATAACAATGCTATTATGTTGACATCACAAAAAGATTTAAAAGAGAAAAAAAAAAAACTGCCCTGGAAGTGACTTTAAGAGTAGGGCGAATAAGAGAGAGGACCAAAGAAAATTCAGAGCCATACAATTCCTTAAAATACTCCATCATGAGATCAGTTAAGCTCTGAGTTTAAGCAAATGTCTGAATGAAACTAGTTTACCTCAAGCCTGGTTCCATTTTGTTTTCTTTCTGATATCAAGGAGAGGTTGCTGGAAGTTTCTTACCTGTTTACTTTCATTTACTCTTGCATAGGAGTTCAGATCTAGTGTGTGACTCTCTATGACTTTCTATAGCTAAACAAAGTTACTACTGAAATTTATAAATCTAGTGCTAAAGACAAAAGCCAAAATGAAGTCTCAAAAAAAATTGCCATTTTGTCTCTTTCAATCAGTCCTCAGGCTCAGAGGTACAGTTCATTGATAAAAACAGAGAAGTAATCCTCTGATGGAATGAGGTGGTGTATCCATGTCTTCTGTACTCCTTCAGTTAACAAACATTCCTGTATGCAAACACTGAGAAGTGAATGAAATGTGTTGCTTCTTAACGACCTAATCTGTATTCTAACAGGATGTATAAGGCTCTGCTACTTACTTGGCTAATTCCCCCAAACATTTATGCCACAGAGTAGGCTACTCATTTACTTTTACAGTGGACTGTGATATACATCTTTGTTGTTAATAGCTCTGCAAACACTTTACAATAAGAATACCATACAACTGGAACCAATCTCATTTTCCATATTAATAATTCTTATAATGACAGATCATTAAAACACAGAGTGGTAATGCCAAAGTGGCTCATTGAGCTTGGCAAGAGCTTCTAGGCAAGTTATTCCCTCACACCTTCTGTCAACAAATATTTATTGTGTAATTGTTCTGTCCTAGGCACTCTACTATTTGCATGTGTTTAAAAAAATAAGTCAGAGAAAGGACTTCAATCTAGAACGTATAATGAATTTAAAAAAATCAGGCCTCTAAAATTTAAAGACTCAATCCAAAACTGGGCATCTAAGAAAATACACACTTCTCAGATGAAGAAATACAAATGGCAAGCAAATATATGCAAAAATGTTCAACATCATCTGTCATTTGAGAAATGCAAATTAAAACAACACTGAGATTCCATCTCAACCCAGAAAGAATGGCTATCAAATTAAGCAGTAACAAATACTGGAAGGAACCCATCCTTCTCCACTGTTGGTGAGAGTGTAGACTGGTGCAACCACTGTGGAAATCAGCATGGAGATTCCTCTCAAAACTAGAATAAGAGGTCCCACTTAACCTAGCTATTCCCCTTCTGGGTATTTTTCCAGAAGAACTGAAAGCATATCAAATGACGATGGGGATTTAGCTCAGTGGCACGGTGCCTGCCTGGCAAACACAAGGTCATGAGTTCGATTCCTAGTACCAGAAAAAAAACACACACACAAAAAAGAAGAAAACATATCCAAGTGATGTATTTGCACCCATGTTTATAGCAGCACAATTTGTCACAGCTAAATCTTGGAAACAACCCAAATATCCATCAATGTAGGAATGGGTAAAAAAGATGGGTAAATTTTATACAATGGAGTATTACTTAGCTATAAAAAATATAAACTTGAGGCTTTTATAGGTAAATGGATGCAACTAGAGACCACACTCAGAAGTGAAATAAATCAGACCCACATGTGTAAACATCATATTGTCTCTGTAGTATAAGAACCTGAAAGAGTAAATAAAACCCAAAAGTTACAATAGACATTGTGAAAGGAAAATAAATTGCTCAAAGAAAGGAACAACTGGGATGACGGAAAGAGAAAAGAAAGAAAGAAGGAAGAAAAAATATATATGTACATACAAGGATAGCTGGGATAATTGTGCTGCTGATGTCTATTGGTTTATTGAAAGGAACAGTTAATGCTTATTTTTTTTCTTGACCAATTTTGCATGCTTATATCTGGTAATCTGAATGACTAATTTGAAGACAAAATTATGCAATATAACAACCATTGTTGAATTCCTACCATCTTGTTTAGTGAAGCTCTGTATCATTTCTAATCTTTTTTTTTTAACTGAATTACTTTTTATTCTTTTTCTTTGATCAATCTTGCATTCTTCCATCTGGCAATTTGAGCAACTTTGTTGAAGATAACAATATGTTATATAACAACCAATTGGCAATTCCTACCAACTTGTTTTGAAATCCTGTATCATTTTTATTGTTTTTGTGTTGTTTTTTTGTCTTTGTTATTGTTCTTTTGTTATTGATTTTTTTCTTCTTAAAATAAAAAAATTAAATTAAATAAATAAAAAATAAATATCATCCTTTTTTCATGGAATGGAACTGCCATTCTAATAGGAGAGAAACTACTGAGTTTAACAAAAAGTAAATTATACTTTTTAGCCATTTTCTTGTTCGTGGACACAGTACCCAACACTTGCAGCTGACAGGAGGAGAGGTGTTTTGTGGCTCACATTTTAGAAGTTTCTGTCATTGCACATGACATAATAGAAGGGTCTGGGCAGAACAGGGCTCACTTTATAGTAGGCAAGGAGCAGAGAGTTAAGGGAGGAAGCAGAAAGGAAGATAAACCCTCTCAGGTCATGCCCACAGGGACCCACCTCTTCCCGCCAGACCTCCCCTCCTTCCAGCAAATCAGACTAAATAGCTCCATACCCAGTCACCTTCCAAACACATGAGGCTTTGGGGGCCATGTATAGCTAACCATAACAACACACTTGTAAGTGCTATAAGGCCCAAACCTGCCTTAACACACCTCTTCTGCATTCCTATCTTGCTATCAAAAGTCTACTTACGTTCATCTGTTTGTCTGAAAGCCTTGTAACTGGTTTACTTTTCTTTCCCAAATCAGAGGTTAACTATAGAATCTTTATACTGATCTGATGTAGAAAAATTAAGAATTTGGCCCTTTGGATTATAAATACAGTCTCAAATAATGATAATTACACTCCATGCTTTACAATGAACATAGGACATGCACAAAGCACACATTATTCACAGTTTTGCAGAGACCTTAAGGCATTTCTCTGGACTCCAGCATCTGGTCCAAGTTCTTCCACTTTGCAGTCTTGCCTCATTTGTCCCAAAAATATGGAGAGTTGTATTTTTCTATCCAAAATCTTAGATATCTCTCTTCAAATAAACCTCAAGGCATCTCTCCTCTAAGTTATGTCTATCAGGAAAGCTCCCTCAGCCTTCTCTGAATTCTTCTAGTACTTTCTCTACCAAATACTCCTCTAACCACTCCAGGGAGAGAATGCTGGCTTAATCCTTTGGGTAAATACATGCATAGTCTCAATTTTAAATCCCATCATTATTTCCAATACCACCTTCAGCTCCTTCAGATGCAGTGTTCTATTTTGTAATAAATATTATATAATGGTCTTTTTCCTATCCTGAAATGAAATTAACAGATAACATAGTTTACCTACAACATTCTATCAAGAAAAAAGAAATCAATATGGTACCGTGAAAGTAATGCAAAGGAGAAACAAAAGGGAAGTCATTTGTAATCAAATAATATATTCTGAGAAATGCTGTCCTAGAATGCAGAATGAATTAAGTAGAGCTTCAACTGACAATTACAATGACGAACTCAAAATTAATAGAAGCTAAATAATTTGTTTTAAATTATTGTAGGAAGTATGAGAACATAAAAATGGGTAGAAGTTGACACTAAAATTGAAATTAATATTTGGGTAAATAATAAGGGACCAAACTAATTTTCACATAAAAATAGATGGAAACTACCCTAAATAAAGTACAGAGAATATATGGAGGTCAATTACAAGTTGTCAAAGTGGGGATATACAGAAATATATTCTCATACATGACCTGAGTCTTACATAAGTGTCAGAATTATCCTTTGAGTGTGACTTGTAACAATGCAGTGATAAATACCACAGAAAATGTATTTCCTATTGTAAAATCCTACAATCTGCTGAGGTTTATATTTTGTCTTCTGTACTCAAAAGACTTCAGAGAAGGTAGTTGTCCATAGGCCATTGGAAATAAGAAATTAGTGGGAATATAAAATGAGGATATCAGCAGCCAAGAACTATGTGGTATCCTCTCTGAGTAGAATCACAGTAAGATGGAAAAAAAAGAAGAAAACCACAATAAATAATTTTCAATAAGTGGGGCTGGGGATTTAGCTCAGCAGCAAAGCACCTGCTTGGCAAGTGCAAGGTCGTGAGTTCGATTCCTGATACCGGAAGAAAAACAGAAAAAAACAAACAAACAAAATTTTCAATAAGTAATTTCTTTTTTTTTTTGGTCTTTTAGAGACAGGGTCTTGCTATGCAGTTCAAGCTTGCCTTGAACTCACTTTGTAGCCCAGGCTGGCCTCAACCTCACGAAGATCCTCCTGCTTCAGCTTCCCAAGTGCTGGGATTACAGGTGTGTGCCACCACATCTGGCTTAATACGTAATTTCTACACTATCTATCTTATGGGGATACTAAAATTATTTACACATATACATATATATGCATGTGCACAGAAATACTCGTATATATGATGAAAAAAGTGAAAAATATCTTTCAAACAAGTTTTAACAGTAAGATTCAATAGAGTCTATTGACTTTTATACATCTCCATTAATTTAACAGTGCTAGATTATCGATATACTATCAGTCTTCAACTTCTATTATATATTTGTACTTGACAGCTATAAATGTGGACTGCTGGCTCAAAATAGGAGAGTTGTTGTTGTTGATCTGGATCGGATACATGATGCTCCTCTATGTAGCATAGCTTATCAGAAAGGTGAAGACCTCCTAAACTCTGAATAAAATAAAGTGTTCTTAGTATACAAAGTAGATAAATTCTTAGAAAACTCATTCTTAGAAAACTTAGAGATTTGTTTCTAAATAAAAAGGGCCTGAGTTCAATCCCCAGTACAGGACAAAACGTGTGTATGTGTGTGTGTGTGCATGCACACATGTGTGCGCATGCATGCGTGCTCTTTCTTAATCAAGATCATTGCATTATGGAACATTTCTATAAACAGCCAAGATCTCATACCACTTGGCCTTCTGGTTCTCTCACTCAATTCTAGTTAGTCCCAGTTATCCTTCAAGATGCCTTGCTACCATGCACTCACAAAACAGGCCACTCACCCCAGACCTGACAAGTTGGAAAACAACCCCAGAAAAAAATACCAACACCAGAATTTATGAATTCAACTTATTTATGAAGAGTCAGTGGTTGTGAAGTTAAGGTGCCCGGGATGAAGAGATAATCATGGACTTTCCAAGTGAGGTCTAAAGCCAATGACATATCTCTTCACCAAGGAAAGGTGAAGATAGATTCGGGTCAAACACAAGAGGAGATGATGCAGTGAAAAAGAAATATAGTATAACTATGGATGCTGGGGATGTCATCATATGGCCACAGGCAAAGGATTCCTGGCAGCCACCAGAAGCCATAAGAAGCAACAAAGCCAGACAAACTATGGCCCTACAGATGCCTTGATTTTAAATTTTTGGCCCCCTGAACTGTGAGAGAATAAATTTCTGTCCTTTGAAGGCACTAAGCTTATAGCAATGTATTACAGCAGCCAAATAAGACTGATACACCAGGTGTTATGGTTGATACATTGTGTCAACTTGGGGAGTCTAGAGGTTTGGCTAAGTGACTCAGCAAGAAGCCAGGATACTTACTTTGTATATATCCTGAGCCTGTGGAAGAGGAGGGCATGGAGATTATGTGAGAGTTACACACCCCTTAGGTAGGGGTAGCCTGTTTACAGAGTAAGGCAGGGAAAGAAGCTGCTTGCCCCACATTGTGTCACTAGTGTAAAACTTGAAAGAGTTAATTTAAACTCGGAGGTATGATAGACACTGTGAAATGATAGGAAACCGCTGAAGAGTAAAGGGCTTC
>NW_004955440.1:697206-718132 GCF_000276665.1 Chinchilla lanigera
GTATTTTGTCTCAGCAACGAGAGAAAAGTAACCAAGACACCAGGTAAGTTAAAGTCACTTTGCTTATGTTTGTTTCTGTCCAATATTTCCATGTGCCTCAGACATTATTAGACACTGGGAAAAACGAAGGAATGAAATATTTCTATTCTCTGTCTTTTGCAGAAACTCCACTCAGTCTTACTCTACCCTACTATCCCTTCCAGACTATGCCCCACTCAGCTATAGATCTTTGAGATTTTCTGCCCCACGGAATCGGCCTGCCTGTTCCAATGGAGAGAAACCAACTCTGCAGATTGTTCATCTCACTTTAAAATTCAACATTCACTCCTGTGATTCTAGTGAGTATTGGTTTCTCCAGTAGAATATAAGGTCCTCCAAAGAAGGAACTAAAGGCATTTTTTTCTCATTGTGTTTCTAGGGCTTGGCATGGTGTCCAGCACACAGAAATCTGTAATTAAATATTTTATGAATGCCTATTTAGTTAGATAGAACAATTTATGGATATTTTTCCTAATAAATGCTCGTCACCTCCCAGTAGGAGCAATAATTTTTTTCCCAGGATAAAGCAATATTTAATGAGCAGATTTTCCTCTCTACTATACTTACTAAAATGCCTATTGAAGGGGTCCCAGCAGCCCAGCCTTTAGTCAACACTTAGTGTTTGAATATAGTCAGTTCATGGCCCTATAGTGCCTCCCCCGAAATTCATGCCTGCATAGAAAAGGTGAATATGAACTTATTTGGAAATAGGCTCTTTGCAAATATTGTCAAGTTAAGATAAGACTGAACCGAATTGGGTTGGGCCCAAAATCCAAAGACTGATGTCCTAATAAGGAGAGGGAATTTTATACAAACAGATGCACATATGTAAGGAATATGGCTCTGTGAAGATAGAAACACAATCAGAGTGATGCAGCTATAAGCCAAGGATTGCTGGCAACACCAGAAGCTAGAAAGGAACAGGAAAGGAATCCCCACAAAGGCCTTTAAGAAAGCCCAATTCTGCTGATAACCTGGATTTAAGACTTCTAGCTCCAAGCATTGTGAAGGAATACATTTTTATTTTCTCATGGCACTCAGTTTGCAGTGCTGTGCTACAGCAGCAACAGAAAACCAATATATCCAATAATCCACTAATATATTTTAGGGCTTTGCCCATGTTTCTTATAAGGACTCACCTCATTGAATTTGCCTTAGAAACACCATGGCTAGTAAACAATTGCCAGCCAATTAAATGTCAAAGTTATAAGGCTAAACCCTAGAAGAGACTGCAAGCTAATGAGCTCTGAGCAAGGCCATGCTACACAAAAGGGCACAAATGAAAAGTTTTGGTTTCTTTGGGGGACTGTTTTTAGCACTTTCTGCCACTTTTTAGTGAAAAAAAAAAAAAAAGCACTTTTTAGTGCTTAGTCAACTTACTTAAGAACCTAATCAGTGCTTTAGATTCCTTATCTGTAGAGTGGAATGAGAGTCCCTTCCTCATGGAGTTGTGAAGATTTAAATTACATGCTACATGTAAAATGCTTACTTAGTACTCTATTCAGGACATGGAAACTGTTCCATAACTATTATTGGTTTTTATTCCATTTCTTTTAGTTTTTATTAGTACAAGTTTGCAATACATAAAATAATGGTACTAATAAAGGCTAAACACAAACAATCACTTCAGTCAATTAAAAATTTAAAACCCTAACTCTGTCGTGGCTATAGTTAAGTCCTTACAAACAGTTTTATTTCATGGGTAGAACACCTTATTTTCCTTGCAGCTCACTCAGGGATTTGGCTCAATATGTTACTTTTAAATGCAAGAACCATTCCATTTTGCAATAGCAGTGCCTGAATATCATGCACGGTTCTCTAAACTTGCCCACATTCTTACTTATAAAACTTTATACTCAGCACTATTTTCAAAGACCATAATCAGTGAAACCTGTTGCTGACCATGGAGACAGCAAAGTCTTCTTTCCAACAGTTTTTATAATTAAGATCATGACATCTAATGATGTGTTCTGCCTCCTCTCACTAAGGCAGAACCTATATCTCTAGTGGAAATGCAGTACTTGTTTTCCTCCCCCTAAATGGTAAAGGAGAGAACATGCAGGTATCTCTGGAAGGGTTCCTGTGTAGCCACAGTGGGCAGGACATATCCTAATTACAGTTAATGTTCGCAAAGACACACTTATGGTTTCTGCTCGCTTACTGTGTCATAGAGAAGAGACAGATGTATATGAAATGTGCCACCTTATGAAATTGCACTTGTAACATCTCAATGAGACAAAGAGAAAAGTTCACAGCCTGTAATCACTGCGGGTGGGAGAGCACTGCTGATCAGAGGGGGACACTGGCCTTTGCCCTGGAGGGCCCTGGCCAAAGAAAGTTTCAGTTCTCACCTTCCAACTTTCAGAATGGTGAGGTTGTCAGGAGAGCAGGTCATTTAATGGTGTACAGCAATGGGAAGGCAGTCTGGTTGGTGATAACATTTGGGGCTTGGGACAGTGGATATTACTAACCGAGATGGAAGTATTTTAATCTGACAATTAAGTAGCTACAAAGGGACCAAATACTAAATATTGGCCCTGGACAAGGATGTAACAAATTAGACCAGCACAGTGATGGTGAGTGTGTTCTGGAACAGTTACATAGAAAGAAGAGAGCAGAGAGAGACAGAAATAGGAGGGGACCACTGTAAGCTGGAAAGGGCAAAGTTAGCTCTACAAAGTCTAGGAGCTGGAATGTTGGATGTCTCAAATTATATTTTAACACTTTTATTACTTTCTAATATAATTGATGCAGGAACTAAATTTCCCATGTTAAAGAATTAAAATAATCCTATTAAGGTTAAATACCATCTGGCTTAGAAATTGGTCTACTCTCCACAGAAAATTACTGCTACTGATAAAGAAGAGGTTTAATAATAATAATAATAATAACAATTAATAACAATAAATCCAAAATCCAGAATATTTGAGCACTACAATAAAGCCACAAGTGGAAAATTCAACAACTAGCCTCAATAAGATGGTAGGAGTCAAATACATGGAGGAATGAAATCATTGTATAAGATGATTTTCACACTATAAGGTATATATGAAACATAAATGAATTTTGCATTTAATATTGGGTATCATCCCCCAAATAGCTCATTACATAAATGGGAAATTTTCAGAATTAAAAAAAATTTTGAAACTAAAAACCCTTCTGTTCCCAAGCATTTGGGGTAAGGTATACTTACCCCATAGTATCATTCCACGTGCCTTCCTAAGTACGTTCATATGCATTTGGTAATTGGTTTTCCTGTGATATATTGGAGCCAGGATCTTAAAAGCTCCACTATAAGTTCTTGTCTAATCCTTGGAGCTGTGAATTTGATGAGATATCACACTCTAATTATGTTATGTGTCAAAAGGAATTTTGCAAATATAATTAAGGTTACTAATGAGTTGAATTTGAGTTACCCACAAGAAAGATGATTCAAGTGGGTCTAATCTAATCATACATGGCCTTTAAAGGCAGCGTTTTCACCAGCTGGTAGCTGATGGGAAGTCAGAGAGATTCAAAGCATCAGAATAATATGATGCACCACTGCTGGCATTGAAATGAAACTATCCATTTTCAACTTCTAGAAGAGTGACCTCTTCTCACAGCCAGCAAGGAAATGGTCACTGAAGTTTCAGAAGCACAAAGAACTGAATTCTACCACAACTTTAATCAGTCGGGAAGTTGATTATTCCCCAAAGCTTCCATATGAAAGCCAACCTGGATGATACCTTGATTCGATACTTGTGAGATTGTAAGGAAAGAACTTGACTGAGCCCACTCAGACTTGTCATCTACAAAACTGTGGAAAGGTAAATGGGTTTTAAGCCACTAACTTTGCTGCAGTTGTTTTAATGAAAAGCTAGTAAACAAATACCACAGATCATCCTTCAATTTGTTTTTATTTAAGAATAAGTTTGGGCTGTGTGTGTAGCTCTGTGCTTGAGTGTTTGCCTAGCATATATGAGGCCCTGGTTTCAATCTACAGCACTAAATAAAAAAATTACATCTTATTAATGTATGTAAATTAATTTATTACTTTTAACTGTTCTATAGTATTCGGTAGTATGCATGGTAAATCTTTCCCAAAGATGGTGGGCAACAACTTGGCCTGTCACTGTACAAGTCTGCCATTCTGTCAGTACTTCCTGCTATTTGCATCCAGGCTGGCCTATAACTTGTTTTTTCCCAATAAAATGTGGTGGGAGTGATATTCTGGAACTTCTGAACTCAGATTTTGAAAGACCTTAAAACTTCTGCTTTTGCCCTTTTTGGGTCCAAGTAGCATGAAAACATACTAAACTACTGAACAAGAAACCACATGGGGATGAAGAAGCCCCAGCTAGCCCCTGACCAAGCACTGGGTAATCTCAGTGACTCTACAAAGCAGAAGATCCATTCAGCTAAGGCCAACAACCTCCTGAAGTTCACTCTTGTAAAATTGGGGAAATATTCCTCCATCTATCTTTTTGTCCACATGCTGGGGTGTCCTCCTAGGAGAAAGAATTATCTGAATTAAATAATTGTATTTAACAGATGCTGCTAAATTACCTCATAAAATATATCACTTTGTGCTTTTCCTATCAGCATATAATCTTATCTTATGATCTATATATTCCCAGCAGTCCATTATAATAATACCCAGAGATTGCAGCCAGGTGTAATATAAACCAATCCATAAATGAAGAAATGCTGGCAAACTTGATGGAAAATTCCTACAAGACAGTTTTATTTCACTTTTAAATATCTATAATAGGTAACTATTTTAAGAAAGACAGATGTAGCTTTCTGTTTGTAAAACTGTGATATCTACAATAAGTTGAGTTTGTTTAATGAGTAAATCTCATCGAAGGTTTTGGAGTAGGGTAGGAAGTGAGAGAGCTCACCACCAGCCCAGGAATTTGTACAAGTTCAAAGACATTAGACGATAATGCATGAAGACATCTTGCTCCATGTATAATCATATTATCCATCCACCCATCCATGTGCCAATATCAGAATAATTAGGAGGCTGAGTAGTTCAGTGATATTTAGGACATGTTCATTAAGGAGATGAGGTGCCAGGAAGCAGCTGCCATGAATACAGAGCTGACGACAGTGCATTGAGCATGGCAGTGTCACCCTATAAACCCTGCTTTCTATTTCTACATTCACGTAAGACACACATAAATCTCTCTCTAAAACCTCTGTAGTTTGAGGTTGTGTTGTTACAAAAGCTGTGAGATTGATTTCAGGGGTTCTCAACATGCAAACTACCAACCAGCATCATCTTCATTTTTCTTATAGATTCCTAAAGTTATGCCATCATAATTTAATTCATTTGAGTTATGAATTCCAGCCTATGTCAAAATGCAAATCTCCTAAGAAAGAATATGATCTCAAGTGCTACAATTCATTCACCCCTTAATGTTTACTTGCTTATCAAATGCTTTAGTTAGAATAGGATTCAATAAGGGAACAAAATATGAATTTCCTGACCATTGGGAGGGTGGTTACAACAGCAATGGAGGAGTCTTGTAAACACAAAAAAAGAGGAGGTTAAAGACATGAAGGACATAATAATGTTGAACTCCTACTTCATAGTGTGGAATTCATCACTGACTACACAAAGACAGATAAAATATGAGCCCAACTTGCTGTATCTGACTGGCAGTACACTATGAAATAAAGATTAAACAACATTCCTTGAAGCACAGGGGGACTAGTATAATTTATCCGGGGACTTGTATCACAGGTGAGACCCCCTCCCCTGGAAGAGAACCAAGGCTCTCTTGTTCTAATAAAGTACTTCCAGGGTGTCCAGCTGGACATGCACAGTCATGGCCTTTGGTAATCCTTCTGTTAGTTTCTTCTCAAAAGTTGTTTATGTTCAGAAAACATAATTGTTTCCTCAAGGCAAACACAAACACATACACAAAACACACACCTTTCAAGTAAAATGTTGAAGCCAATGAAAACTGTTTCAAAAATGAAACAGAGAATGCCCTCTGAAATGCCATCATAAACACCTGAAGTAAAAATACTTCCAATGTAATATGCTTTTAATAAGATGCATCAATCTAAAGTTTTTGGAACATCTGCAAACTTGAATGTAGTTGTATAATGTGACCAAAATGCATTAAAATAATTACATTAGGGTTTTTGGCATCACTTTATAAGAAGTGGACAATAATTGTTGCTAAATTACAGCTGAATTGCTGCAGAATTGGATATTACATCCATATTAGGATCAAATGACTCCATCATGATTAATGATACTGAGGTGAGTACCAAGAGAATTAAAATGATTAGCCACTTATTCTAAAGTGTTGATATTTTCCCACAGTTTTAGAGTTATGTTTCAAGAAAACTTTCCAATTAAAATTGTTGCTAATTTTATCAAATAAAATACAAACACAAATATTCCTTAAATGGTCAACTTTATTGGTCAGTAAACATTAAAATTAAGAAGACATTCTTCATTGAACTTCCCACCTTAAATAGCTAATAGATGACATATATAGCACTCTAGTTATATTTAAACTAGACAGCCATATAACTAAAGACACTTGGCTGCAATTAAAATATTCATAGCATCTCCCTTTCAAAATAATTAATGCAATTCAGACTATACACTTGGAGTAAACTGAGAAGAAAGGACATATATCCCCAGCTCAGAGGAATAAATTTTACTCAACTGTTAGGGGAGGGAAGATTGCAGATCTTTAAGAAATTATAAAAAGCAAAATTATAAATTTGTGCTTAATTGTTTATGAAAGATACTTAGTTATAAAGTATCTATAAATATCTCCTAGGAGGAAACTTGGTAGCAACACACCAGAGCCAAACACAGCAGTGTTTTAGGAAAATAATCATGCCCTTGAAAGTGCATATTAAACACACATTTCTCGAAAATGACTTATTTGTTTGCAACTATTTTAGAATTATTGAATATTAGTTGCTAAGTAAATTATTAGACAAGAAAAGTGGTCCTTACAACTAGCTATGATGGTCCCCAAGAGTAATTCTGTAAGTGATGAAAAACACAAGCTATTAAAGGAAACATATATAGGAGAAAAATACCTTTGGACTTCTACTAAACTAGCCACAGCTACAAATTTTAAATTTATCTCTGATTGACCCAGTGATCTCTCTGGAATTTGTTTCCTGCACATGGATTTAATTTTTTTTAACTTAACTTCCCAGTTCAAAGATATAAGAAAAGGAGTCTGGGCTCTGCCTCCCTGACCAGCTTGCAAGGCAGGCAAAATCTCAGGCACCCTCTGGGGCCTCGGTGGCTACCCGCCACACCCATAGTGTGTCCCCTCAGGCTGGGCGAAATCCCAGACATCTTCAGGAAGCCCAGTGAGTCTGGGCTCTGCCTCCCTGACCAGTGTGCAAAGCAGGAGAAACCTCGGGCACCCTCTGGGGCCTCCGTGGCTACCTGCCACACCCATAATGGGTCTGCCCAGACTGGGCTGAGCCCTGGACATCTTTAGGAAGCCTGGTGAATCTGGGCTCTGCCTCCCTATCCAGCGTACAAGGCAGGTGAAGCCTTGAGCACCCTCTGGGGCCTCGGTGGCTACCCGCCATACCCATAGTGTGTGGGTCCAGGCTGGGCTGAACTGTAGACATCTTCAGGAAGCCTGGTGAGTCACAGCTTTGCATCCCTGACCAGTGTGCAAGGCAGGTGAAACCTCGGGCACTCTCCGGGGCCTAGGAAGCTCCCTGCCACACACATAGTGTTTCTTCCAGGGCTGGGCTGAACGTCAAGACACCTTTAGGAACCCGGTGAGCCACTCTGGTGCCTCCCACACTAGGGTGTGAGGCACGTGGATCCCTAAGCAACTTCTGGGGCCTGGGTGGTCACTGACAGAACAATTCACACTGCCCTGGTAGTTCAGTTGAAAGCTAAACATAGTCAGCGGCCTAGGGGAGCTCACCCTCACCCCTCCCCTTTCAGTGTGGGAAGCAGGCTTTGCCCTAGGCAATATCTGAAGCCTCGGTGAACTCGATCTGCATCCCCCTCTACTCCTGTGGTAGCTGGGCCGAACACAGTCTCATGAATGCTGGCGAGCCTCCCCCACCCTTCCCACACACTCCTGGGAGCCAACTGAATGCAAGAAAGGTTGGGAGCATCTGGGACCCACCTTGCCACCACTCACCAGCACAGGAGCTACACTGAGCACTGGGTATCTTCAGACTCTTGCCCTGCCACTCACACACAATCAGGACAGTGAGAATGCACCACAGGGAGTCTCTGGTTCTTCAAAAATAACAAAATGAAAAAGCAAAATTCAATCCCAGACCTCCACACCACCCAAAACAAGTCCAGGAGGCATCAACACAGAAGAGCCTGGAAGTCATACACCTGAAATTTCTCAAATGATAGCAACTGAAGTAAAGAAACAACTCCATCAGGCAATAGAAGACATCAGCTCAGAAATAATGTCTCAGGTGAGAAAAGAAATGACAACAACAATGAAGGAAATGTTCAGCATATCCAAAGATGACATAGACAAGAAAATAGAAGAGCATAGACAATTCAATGAAACCTTCAGGGAACAATATAGAAAAGAACTAGAAGGTATGAAACAATGCAAACAGATATCCAGGAACTTAAAAATTCCATTCAAAGCTTGCAAAACCACCTGAACGAAGCTGAAGATAGACTTTCAGACCTTGAAGACAGCATTGCCACTAATGAACATGAAGGGAGGGATCTCTTAAAAACAACAAGGAACCAGGAAATAACAATTTAACAACTGCAAGATGAAGCAAAGAAAAACAATGTCAGATTAATAGGTATTAATGATACAGCAGGTATCAACACAAATGATGTGAAAAGACTATTTGCAGAAATAATAGCAGAAAATTTACCAGGCATGGTAAAAGAATCAGACATCTAGATAAGTGAAGCATATAGAACTCCAGTTAATCATAACCAAAATAAATCTACACCCAGACATATAGTCATCAAGATCCCAGAAACTCGACAAAAGCTCAGAATATTAAAAGCTGTTAGAGAAAAGAAACAGATCACCTATAAAGGAAAGTCTATCAGAATTATGGCAGACTTCTCAACACAAATCATTAAGGCAAGAAAAGCTTGGAATGAAGTATTTCAGGTACTGAAAGCAAACAAATTCCAACCCAGATTGATGTACCTGCAAAGCTATCTTTCAAATTTAATGGAGAAATAAAATATTTTCATGATAAAGAACAACTGAAGAAATTCATGAGCACCAAACCAATCCTACAAAGAGTACTAAAAGATATATTAGAAAGAGATAAAACAGACCACAACTTCAAGAACAATAACAGAAAGGAACCAACAAGCAGAGCAAGCAATTAAACAGAGGGAAAAAGGAGGATCCAACAGCAGGAAAATTGCATGACAAAGATAAGCCAGTACATATCAGTTATAAACATCAATGTAAATGGTCTCAATGCACCAACCAAAAGAAGAAGACTTGCAGAGTGCATTAGGAAACAAAACCCAACTATATGCTGTTTACAAGAAACACATTTAACTCAAAAGGAAATTCAAAGACTGAAAGTGAAAGGATGGAAAACAATACTCCATGTGACAGGAACCCAAAAAAAACCAGGTGTAGCTATTCTGTTTGCAGACACATGAACTTCAAACGAAGGACAATCAAAAGAGATAAAGAAGGTCACTACATACTTGTGAAGGGGAAGCTTCAAGAGGAAGAGATAACGGTCTCAAACATCTATGCACCAAATATAGGAGCACTCACCTATATAAGACAAATTCTAACAGACATGAACAATGCAATAAGTAGCAACACAATCATAACAGGAGACCTTAACACACCATTGTCACAAAAGGATAGATCAACTAGACAAAAAATTGGGAAAGAAATAACAGAACTTAACCAAATGTATGGACTTAGTAGACCTTTACTGAGTGTTCCACCCAACAGCATCAGAATATACATTCTTCTCAGCTGCCATGGGACGTTCTCTAAAATAGACCATATACTAGTACACAGAACATGTTTAAGTAAATGCAAAGGAACTGAAATTATCTCATGTATGCTATCAGATCATAGTGCAATGAAGTTGGAAATTACTGACAAAAGAAAACACAAAAATTCCATGAACAGTTGGAAATTAAATAACACCCTCCTGAACAACCAATGGGTCACAGATGAAATTAAAGTAGAGATTAAACACTATTTACAATCAAATGAAAATGGAGATACAATCCCAGGAACCAGTGGGATGCAATGCAAGCAGTCCTCAGAAGGAAATTTATAGTGGTGAACTCCCACCTTAGGAAAACAGAACAAGCACAAATAAACAATCTTATGCTGCACCTCAAGTTCCTAGAAAAAGAAGAGCAAGTCAAACCCAGAGCCCAAAGAAGGCAGGAAATTATAAAGCACAGAGCAGAAACTAGTGCAATGGAGACTAAAAAAAATACAAAGAATTAATGAAAAAAATAAGAAAAATAAATGAAAAATTGAGGAAATAGTTTGATCTCTTCAGCAAAAAGCTAATTTATTTCTTCCTATGTGTATCGATGTTCAAAACCCTGGCTCAGTATTTTGGGCAACTCAGGAACACAGTGGAGAGATAACTGACCACCTATTATTGGGATCGCTGCCCCTAACTAACTGTTGGTTTCTACTAAATTTGTCCCATATCAACTGTAATCTTTAGACACAAAAATCATATCTAAAATGTTTTTATTTTTATATTCCCAAAGATGCCTACCAAAGGATCTGAAAGACTATTTTCAAAAAAAAACTTTTTATTTTATTAGACATCCAGAACCCCGCTGGTCTTCCCTACACAATGCTTTCATGGATATCTCATCTTTTTTCCTTAATTTATTTCCTCTTTGCTTTCACCTCATCCTCTCTTTTTTACATAAATACCCTATGGTTGGCCAACCACAGCTTGTAAGACAAATATGTATTACTGCCTGCTTTTGTAAATAGATTTATAGTGGGACCCTGCTTGTTTTTAACCTACTGTCTATGGCTAGTCCTGTGGTATAAAGGCAGGTTAGCTGTGACAATGCTCATAGGCTACACAAAGCCTAAAGCTTTACATTCTGGCCTTATATGGGAGGAACAGTGGTGTGGACCTCTGCATTAGAATATGGGTTCTTAGTAGTGTTTCTATACTGAGGAAATCTCCCCTTCTGAAGTGCATTTGGAAATGTCAATGCCAAGGGCTAATGGGTGGATGGAGAATTACCCCTGATGGCCCATGGCCCTTTTTCAATAACCTCTTCCAAACAGTTTTCTTGAAATAGGAATGTCAAGTAAAGTAAAACTCTCAGAGGGGAGCTATTGGAGAGTATGACCTATGATCAGCAATTTGATCTACTAGCTAGCACAGCTTACCAGTTCAATTTATCATAATATTAGCTACTGATTGTCATCTGATCAGTATATATGAATAGTTACCAGTTGAGGTCCTTTGTAATTCTGAACCCAAATACAATATGTACATTATTTTATTTAGTCTACTTGATGACCATCTGCATTTGATCCATTTCCCAGATAATGAAACTGAAATTTAGTGAAGAAACTTGTTTCAGGATATGTAAAAGGCAAAAGCAGAACCAGGTTTGATTTCAAGCAGTGAGACTCTGGAGTCCAGGCATCACAGCACATGATTTATCTTTATGCTATATTTCCGAATGATAAGCACTTGAATTAAAAAAGTAAAAACCAGATTGTAGCAACAGGATAAAAACTATTATTGCTTACAGCAGACTTGCAAAAAGTATCTCATTTATTTTAAACTCTATGTAAATTGTATCCCCAAATTTCATTTCTCTCCTATCAAGTTAGGAGTAATATTTTCCATTTCAGCAGTTCAAAGGAACTCTTCTGTGGCTTGAAAAAATAAAGTCTTATCTCAGAATACTTTTTCACTGAAATTTTTTTTCAGTATGAGTGAGATTAAAGTTACCCTTTCTACATTTTGTTGATAGTCTTGGTCAAACAGGTATTATGAACAGGTGGTGATTTATAAAAATAAAATTACTCCTTTCAATTCAAGAAAAAAGAGATATTAAAAGTAACCTCTAAGGCATGCAGAAAGGCAGACTCCCTACATCAAAGATCTTTCTGTTTTGTTTTGTTATTTTTTTTGTTTTTCTCCGGTACCGGGAACTGAACTCATGACCTTGTGCTTGCCAGGCAGGCACTTTTGCCACTGAGCTAAATCCCCAGCCCCCATCAAAGATCTTTCTATACGTAATTGGAAGACTGCTGCATGGAGGCCTCCTGTCTCACTTGGTGGCCCTTGTTGAGCTAAGTAGAGAAGAGCGTTAGGAAGAGAAAATGTCCCATGAGATACACAAGTGCAGAATTGATGAAGCTGACTCCTACAGATAGCCTTCAAATTAGTAACTAGCAGCCATTCAACCAGAATCCTCGAAGCATATCTTAATGCTGAACATCCTAATGCTGAGCATATCCTAATGCTGAACACATATTTGGGAGGAAAGGGAGTTTCTGGAGGACAAAATAGAAGGCTAGAAAAAAAGACATCCTAAAAATTTTGTAAAACTTTAGTAGAGAATGCAGTGATTATAGGAGAAAGGATGAGGTCATTATGAATGGATTGTGCAAAGCTAGCCTTTTTATTTTTCTTTTAGTAGACTTCAGCTCATGCAGGTAACATAAGTAAAAGCTTGAAAGAAGAAAAGAGCTGTTTTATTTGTTGTTCACCTACAAATATTTTGGAGACTGCTATGTGCAATCATTGCACTCTTTTGCCGATCATCTTGATCCCTAAATCGAGGTGCATTAATGTATCTCCCACACCACTTTATTTATATGTGACTTTGACATTGCTACTTGTATCATTTTTAACTCATGGGTCAGACAAGTATGTAAACACACATGGCTGTACATGATTATAATGGTCTCAGGAGTCCCTTCCACTAACAACCATAAGAGTCAGACGTGCTACAAATGTGGGACCAAGCTCCCAGAGAACTGGATTCAAGACCCAACAGTGTTATGAATTCGAGGAGTGACTTTAGAAATGTCACCTTCCATTTTTGAACCTCAGTCTCCCATGTGAAAAATGATGGGTTTGGATCAGCTCTGATATTTTATCATCTATGAGTCATGTCTGCTACTTCACCTTATTTCTACAGTGCTGAGAGCTCATTTCTTTTCATTTTCCTCGGTAAGAGTGATTGATAGCTTCCCCCTTAGCAATCTCATTACATATTTTTACATATTTGTTGGTTATTATGTTTCCTTCCATCACTTTTCCACATGAATGAATGGTGTAAGTTATCTTCATCTTCAAAAGTTTTACCTTCATTTTTCACCATTCTCTTGTATGGCTACTTTTTGAATGCTATTTTCCTTCAAGCTAAGTACAGTAGTGGTTAAAAATGGTTATTTAGACCGCCTGGATTTGAAGTCACTTGCTCAAGGTGAAGCCTTGGAGAAGTTACTTAACAGAGGAAAGTTTAAGTATTTTTATTTATAAGATGAGATTATAATAGAGCCACACTCTTCAGTTACATGAGAGTTAAGAAGGAGAAAGCACATGTTGGGCACTTGTTACATAAACGGAAGCTGTTATTTTGGATGATAGTTGTATTTTTCCACCCCTCCTCATCCTACAGTGCCCCAGAAAAGTAGCATTTTTAGTATAGTTGGCCCAAATGAACATTAAACAATTTAGATAGAAACATTTCCATCTTCTTCAACAATCACAATACTTTTCATTAAAGAACTAAAAATGACCAAGCAGCTTCTAGTTTTGATCATACACTGTTTTCTATCCAAATGCCTAAAAACATGAACAACTTTTCAATATTTTTGGCTAAGAGTTCACCCTACCATGTAGAGAAAATGCTTACCTTCTTGACAAACAAAATCATTTGGAATGGACAAAACTGCAGATCAAAGGGGAATACATCTAAGGTATGATTTCTCCTCAACTGACAGAGAAATCAGTCATGGAGCTCTGGCCCCACCTCTAGTTGGACACTGAACACAGCACAAGAGACATGCCTACAAATCCACCAGATTTGCTACCTGGTAAAAATCTAATGCTTGTCAAATACTTAACTGCACCTCTTTAACTATGTCTTCCATCACTGAACAGGAAACTAGTGATGTAACTGCTGACAACAGAATTTCCTTGGTTGACAAACGAATTCTGAGCTTCCCAATTTGAAGCCGGTTACCTCATCCTGAGCAATGAAATTTATTCAGTCAGCCTCAGGTATCAGTTTCAGGATCACAAATGTACAAATAGTAGCATCAGTGGTCCACAGGAGGCAACAGTACAACTCACCATGATTTCCATTTAGATCTCATTCCTTCCAGACCCCACCCAGCTAATTCCCTTCAGGACATGAGCCTGTGATGCTTTATATTACTATTCCAGTCTACCTTTTCATGTGGTCTTTTATACATTTATCTTTTATACAACCAAAAATTTTCCCATTTTTATCCATACACATGCTTCCCAAATAATCAAAAATCGTTTCACTTACTCTGATGCTCCATCAGCTGTTTCCTTTAGGACTCTTAAGTGAATTTCATCAGAATGATTCAATGATTTCAACACATTCAATTACTGAAAAGTACCTTAACCTGCTTCCTCCAGATGTGAAGTTACCTGATTGTGTATTAACTCTTACTGTATTAGCACCCTCTTACTATTAACCTCTGCAGTGGAGGCTGAAGCAGAGCAGCCGTTAAGGGTTTCACATCCTCCCTGCCATGTGCCTGCCTTGTACTTTCCCCTCTCCCTAATAAAGGGCAAACCTCTCCCTCTCTGGTAATTCCCTCCTGTCTTGAGAGCACGTGCAACTATTGTTTCACCTCATTTTCAAGGAAAATTGCACTACATCCTCTTGTATTTTCTACTTTATACACCTTTACTCCTTCCTGTCTTTAGAGATACCTCTAGAATCTTACCACTCACAGCTACAATTTTTATTGCCTCATTTAAAACTGTGCATGAACACATATATTCTCAGAGGATTTATTCTTTGTTATTAACACTTAACCACGGAACATAGATGCTTATAATTGCTTTACCCTTGATTTGCTAAGGGACATTACTTTTTTATTTACTTGATGTTTTAGAAAGAAAATAGCTGCATAGATATAATTACCTCTCCCTCTCCCCCCCCCTCTCTCTCTGTCTCATGTTTTAGTTTGTGAAATCCCAATGATTCTCAATTGCAAGAGGATAGAATACCAATTTTTACTGAAGTCTACTCAGATGATTTTCTCATTCCATGGGGGAGCACCTCCTCTCTATTCCTCTAAACTCTATGCTCTTCCAATTCTCCTATGTCTCAAAATTGGCCTCTATCTCCTTTTGCCATTTTACTCATTATAGTAGATCTTACATTCAAACAACTGAACCACACACAGCCAGTCCACTGAACACTTCACCATGCTGAAAAGTGGCATAACTGAACTCAAAGAGGACATGGTGGCTCCCATGACTTAATCCATTAATTCTAAATGGGATGTTCACATACCCTCTGATAGACAAGAAGCAAATGGCCAGAGAGTCTGAGGCATGAATTTAAATTATCCCATTTATTAAAAAAAGTATTTGTGGTTGCTAAATTTAGACTTGTTGTTGTAGGCTTAACAGTTTTTAATAGGTTATTTTTTCTTCCAATATGTTTATATTGAGTTCCCACAGACAGCAATAAATCCCACTCAGATCAAAATATTAGAACATGTGCTCTTTTCACCTACTTACATGTCTTACACCTGATCCCTCCCTCTCTGGCAGTTCTCCCCTCCTTTTACTAAAAATAGAAAACCACAAAAACCTCACCATGTCAGAGAAATAAAAGCAGTAAGTGTAAGCAACCAGAAGTTAACTTTTAGGAACTACCAGGAGGGATAAACTTACAACAACTTTAGTAAGTGTCAAGACCAGCAGCACCTGTACAGTGGACAATTGTTTGGGGACTATTTTTAGTGCTATTTTTTCTCATTTTTCAGAGGGGAGATAAAAGCTTTTTCCCATTCATGCAGATCCTGAGTAAAGGTCACCCTATTTCGAGAATGATATTGAAGATCACTTCAAAGTAATCATCTTTTTCTTCTTCTGGAAGGCTACTGGTAAGTGGCGAGGCAGAACATGTGTAACCATAAAAGTAGCAGTTTTAAAAAATATGGTTAGACCAGACCACAGAAACAGGCAACCAAATTCTGAAAATAGCTGCTTTGGATGTTCAAAACTTTTATTGGCTCATAAAATGTTACAGTCTGGAAGAACCCAAGAATTTATTTTGGAAAAGAAGAAACTGCAACCGTAAGACATTAAGCGAATTGTTCAAGGTCAGTCAGCTTCTTACCCATGGGGCTGAAACCAAAGTCAAAGGCTGCCAAAACCAATGGTAGAGTTTCCAGTGTGTGACATTATCTCCTTGTTTTCTTTGCAATCAATCTTTTTGTTAACTTCCCCATATACGGGAGGATGTTTTAGCTGACCCCACTGCTGCCCATATCAAACAGTGCACAGTTGTAAAAAGGCCGTTTTAAAATAATCAAAGCTTCAAAAACACTAGGTCAGAAGTGGTCACCCAAAGGCTCTTACTGCAAGCAAAGCTACAGCATAGCCTCCACACCAGGTTCTACAAAGTCTTGCAGAGGAGGAGGGCCCAGAGTCAGTGCCCACAACCTCCCTGTCATCATCAAACCTGACATCCTAAAAACTCATTGCTGGACGCCAACAGGGTCTCTGGGCCAGGCCTGAGAATGCACAGCCAAACATAGACTCTGTGCCCATGCATTTTTCCTTGTGTATAAAAGCCATATTACTGCAAAGTTGAGGACATAGAACAAATCCCATTTTGCAAATTTGAATTCTAATTTCAAAGCAGCAGAGGAGCTCACTATTTAAAGGGCTTTGCAACAAAACTTACACAAAATGTAAATAATGTGTTAATTTAATGTTAGTAGATGCATATGTTCTCTTGCTGAATTTTAATATTTAGAGCTTTGTAAAATTAGTGGCCCATCTGTATGGAATGGAGAAAACACCCTTGAATGCCCTCTAGATCAGCCATGGTGACCGGCCCATCCTAAGCTCCTCAAGGCACAGTTACTATGACCTGGGACCCATGCCACGTTCCCTGGACAAAAATATAAATAGAGCCTTCAGCAAGCTCTAATCTAGTGGGGGAAATAGACCTTTAAAAAATAACTTAGTGCCTCATCTAAATGGTTTTGCTGGCAATCATTTCACCATCTTCTTATTTCTGCCCATCTAGAAGGCATATTCCTTTAAGGTAGAAGGCAACCGTTAAACATTATCTAGCCCATCTCCCAAGCCCTAGGCAAAGAAAAGGATATAGCCACTCTTGTCATTTAAAAAAAATGAGTCTCTTCCAAATTGCCTCTTATAATTAACTAACTTTACTATTAGAACACAGTTGCACTATTTCCATCCTAAAATCCCTCATGCTATAATTCAAGCTCCCTTTCCTTTTATTGACTCTTTAGAAAAGATGATGAATACTTAATAACCCTACTAATTCAACCTGAAGAGCATCTTATTTTCCTATGTTGTAAGATCCATAGGTTTGATTTATAATTCACTAGGCCATGTACTTAATTTTCTCCTTGTTTCTGCCTTAATCATGGAAGCCTGAAGATTGTGCACAGCAGACATTCAAAGATATCTATAAGGACAACAGAAATTATAGATAAGGTTTAACAAGCATTGCATGCAATGAAGGAACACTAGAGGGTAGGATACCTGCTGCACACACAGGCAAATTTCATCTCTCTTAATACAGTCTTCCAGGGCACCCTTGAGAGATAAAGAACCATGTACCTACTTCTTTTTCACTCTTCATGACATAGGATCAGGCCTGAGCATCACAGGCCTTCAATAAAAGGAAGGAAGGGATGAACCAAAAAGGCCCCATTGTCGCTGTAATCAACCTTTACAACTTTCCCTTATTCCATCTATTTTGTGGAAATTACATCACACCCTCTATTATATTTTTAAAAACCCTGCAGTTACCATGTTATAAATTTGCCTAACTTATTCATCTTCCACAAGTGAAATCTTACAAACTTTGAGAACTTTCTCTAGCCCCTGCATGCCACTAATTCCACTCTATGCAAGGAGTTCCACTACTTAAGATTTCACATATAAGTTAGATCAGGTGATGTTTGTCTTCAAGTGTCTGGTTTATTTCACTTACTGTAACAACATGGTGGTTCATCTATGCTGTTGCTCATGGCAAATTTTTCTTCTTTAAGGCTAGATAAGACTCCACTGCACATATACATCACATTTTCTTTATCCATTCATTTGTCAACTGGAATATTGGTTGTTTTCCTAGGTTGACTATAGTGAACAAATGACCTATAATTTTTATCAACTCTCCATCACGATCCTTTGTCTTTTTTATATCTTGCTAAGTTCCAACCATTCCCTACTGCACTGCTTTCCAAAAGAAGCAATTTCACAAAATCTTTCTTAAGGTTGTATATGAAGTTTCCTGCCATGTATCAAAGGCCTCACATTAAACCAACATTAATTTAAACAATGAAAGGTCCTTGAACATCTCAAGATAAGAGTGTTTTATGGAATTAAGGTATGATTTATGTGGCTGTAATGTATGTAAGAGGCACAGCACCGTCAGATGTTGCGACTCAAATCGGGTGGTGGGTACTATAGGCCTTATTTCAAAAATTTCTTCAGAGTAGTTTGGAAATAATAATAGACTCTAGTGAAGAACAAAATATTGTGAATTTCCATCGCAATAAATCAGGGAATCAGCAAGTCTCAATTAAATCAGTAATGCTTTCGACAAAGAGTTGTGAGAATTTTATCTCCCATGTTCTTGCAAATGTAAACAGACATATTAAGAATATCTGATCGTCATGTCTGAGAAAACAGGAAATAGAATACACTATAAGGTATTAAATTCATGATCCAGCTTTATTTTAGTGATAGCTTTTTAAGGGCTTTTAAAATTCTAGTTTTTATTTCAGTATACGTTGTATGCTACCAAAAATCTGTGTTTTGGAAAGATTTTTTTTTTCAAATAAAGCATTCTGTTGAATTCAAGTGATTAAGCAGATTGAGTATTTATTAACCACTGATTCCATTAGGCATTCTCAATTTGATCAGGTTTTACTGGAAAAGAATTTCAAACCAAATATTAAAACATTTCTATTCAAACACCATAGGGAAAATTTCAAGTGAGGCTCAGAAAAAAATAATTGCAACATAAACTCAATTATTATATCAAGTCACAGAGGAACATGCAGAAACATGGGCAGTCAAGTAAATAAATTATTCTGATTTTGCTCCTAGGTGACACAAATTGCTCATTTCCTTGGACTTGATACAAAAAGACTTCAGAGCAAAAGGAGAAATGAAATCAAAGAGCAAAGCACATTATTCATCATCTGTCAGCCTTGCAGTAACTGGGGATTCTGGTCATCCCTCATCCCCAACAGCCTCACAGGAGGTGTCTGTAACAGCCTATTACATGTTTAAATGTTCTTATTCACAGACTCACCTTCCCTTGTGGGTTCCTCAAGAGTCCTCAGTGGTGGCACTGTGACTCTCAATCCAATGCAGAGTGCCTCTAGGTATTTGCTGTTAATAAAGTACTGAACTTTTCAAATGACTTACTTTAAAAAGCTGATTCAGTATTATTTCTAAAATAAACAAGGGTAATAAACTACTTACATCTGTTAGGGCATGGGCTAATCAGAAGACTCTAGCTTTGGGAGCTGCTGTCCTTGGTGCTGGATAAGGGGGATGGTCTGGAGCATAACAGAAAGAGTATGCTACTATAGAAGCTGTTCTCTGGGTTAGAATCTGGTAAGACCTCTGTTCTTAGCTTGCAGATGGCAAGTTTCTCATCACGTCCACATGTGGTTTTCTGTGTGCCCTCCAAGAGAGAGGTCATTCTGGTATCTTCTTCTCTTTTTATAAGGAAATCAGTCCTATTAGATTGGACTATACCCTGCGACCTTATTTAACCTTAATTATCCCCCTAAAGGACCCATTTCCAAATACTGTCACGTTGGAGATTAGAGGACCAATATATAAAATATGAGAGGGACACAATTCAGCTCACAGGACACATCAAGTGAGAGAAGGAAAGAGAGGTCTGCTCCCACACACTGTCTGCTTTGAATAATTTAAGTGAAGATGGATTCAGAATTACTGTTGCAGGCATAAAGCCCTTTAAAAGAAGATCACTTCATTGTTATAGAATCATCTTCCCATGTACTTACTCAAAAAGCCTCACTGAGGCTTGGACTACCTTTGTGAAAAACCAACCTAGGTCACCGCCACTGTGCCTCTGACTGATCAACCACTAAATATCTATTGGTTACAAACTATATTCCCAGAGTCAAGGTAGATATTCAAGAAGTATAAGATTCACATAGTTTGAGGGGAGAGAGAGGGTGTTGATGAATCCATCAGTCACAACAGCAGCACAATGACATGGATCAGTGTGGACCAGCATCTTCATAATAGTCACGTGATATTTGCACAGGTTGAACAACACTCTACAAATGCACCTGAGACCATCTCCCTCATATCCCTCTGCAACAATGTCCTTGTGTGTTAGTGTTTCATTACTATAACAAAATACCTGAGCTAACAGACATAAGGTAGAAAGGTTTGTTCGCTCACAATTTCAGAGGTGTTAGTCCACAGTCAAATGGCCTCATTGCTTTTAGGTAGGCCTATGGTGAGGTATCCATCACGTATAGAGGTGTTTGGTGGTGCAAAGATTCTTACCTTGTGAGAGCCAGAAAGCAAAGGAGAAAGGGAAAAGAATGAGTATTCCAGAATCTTCTCTGAGGGCACACTCTCAAGGACTCAATTGGCTTTTGGTAGGTCCTACCTCTTTTTTTTTTTTTTTTTTTTG
>NW_004955440.1:718232-727537 GCF_000276665.1 Chinchilla lanigera
CGAACTCACGACCTTGCGCTTGCCAGGCAGGCGCTTTTGCCGCTGAGCTAAATCCCCAGCCCTGAGGTCCTACCTCTTAAAGGTTCTACTACCTCCCAATAAATAGTATAGTCAGAGAGTAAGCTTGTAATATATGAGCCTTTAAGGGACACTTATCTAAACTAGGCCACTACCTCCTTCATATCCCTCTGCTACAATTCCCTTGTGTGTTAGTTAGTGTTCTATAGCATTATGGAAACTAGAATTTTCTAAATCACAGAGGCATAGTCCCTAGTCCTGCTACTACCTTTTGGTGTTAGAAGGAGCCATGAAAGCAGATCATGTTTTCCTCACCATAATCAGTTGCAGTTTCACTCCTGAGCTGCATTCTGGACTGTGAGACTGATATAAACATTTGGTCAACTGGGTGCTTAAGTGAAAAACCGGAAGAATGACCATGGAGTAAAGGATAAATTAGTGGAAAAGGACTTGTCATTTGAGCTTCAGGAAAAGATGAATGTGGCAAAGTAGGAGTTGTAGAACTGAAAATACTCAGGTTCTAAGAGAATTAAGAGTATAAAATGGGACACTGAAACAAAATCTAGCATGGAAAAATGACAAATTCCCCATAGGAAGAAATGGGAAGATCCAACTTGGTGTAACATGCAGATAGAGTAGGAAACTTTGAAAGTGGAAAGCTTGTCAGGTGACAATATCATTATGAGCTACATTTCTAGTGTTTACTGTCAGCTAAAACTATCAGCCATGATCCACAAGAATGACAAGCCCATCTGCAGTGAGCCTCAGAAGTATTTGAATCCCTTCCAACCCTTTGTGTAAACAGATGAGTAACTGCCACTTGGTTTAATATAAAATTATCAGCAGAATTATGCTATAATTTATCTCCTGCAAAGGCCCAGATGCCACTAAATTGGGTCCAAGGCCACCATGGTGGAGAAGACTGTTCCATAGCTGATTGTCTTATTTCTATTAGAGATGACCCAGAGCCAGATGTTTGTGCAGAGTGTGCTGATGGCCTTACACTTTCAGCAACTGGATGGAATGAAACTTGTCCCCAGATGGCAGGCCAGACAGAAACCAGAGCATTTCTTGTTGAATCCTGTTCCCAGCTGCTCTGTGGGATTATATTTCCTGTCTCAGGAAATTTTTCTGTCAAGCTATCAGAATACTGTATCTGCCACTGTTCATAATAGCATCAACGTTATAGAGTATAAGTGTGAGGTATGTGCCTCTACGTTGGCCACTATTCAAGTAAATATCAGCTCCTCCTTGAAGGTTGATTTAGACAATTAGAGTTTTATTTTTTCTTTAATGTTTTTAGTTGATGCTAATTTCACAAAATCAAGGGGCATCTAAGTCTTTTGAAATGGCTAAATGTACCTAAATTGTTGTTAATATCAACAAAATCCAAATTTCAAAACCAATTAAAAATATCAAATCATGTGAACAAAATTAAGTGTTTCTTGTAAAAACTGAAGCATTTTAACCTCAAGTTATGGTTGTGTCTGAATGTCCTCTCAAAGCCTCATGCAGTCATGGGTGGGTTTCTAGAGTTTGTGATTGATCTATGGTCCAAAGTTGGGATTATGGGTGTGAGAGCTACACTATAGCAGGTAGTTTACCTACAATGTAAGGGAGGGAAAGAGGCAGCTTGCTGCCACTTGTCCCCTTTTGCTCTTGTTGCTTTGCTATCTTCGCTGCCATGAACTGTTGCCTTCTGCCTTGTGCCCCTCTGCCCTGGAGCCAGGTGAGTGTGGGCTGAATCCTCCACAAACTCTGAGCTAAATAAACCTTTCCTTCCTGAATTTTGGGCACTGGATATTTTGTCTCAGCAATGAGAGAAAAAGTAACCAAGACACCTCACAAACACACTCTTTCTCTTAGTACAAAATGCTAAACTGCAAGGCCTGAGATTTAGACAACTCCACTCTGACCCTTTCTCCTGCAGTCCCCTTCCACCAGGCAAGGACTCCTCAGCAGCAAGAGGATGTGCTCATACAGAATTCATTCTGCTCCTCCCCATCCAGATGCTCAGGTAGTTGGAAGCAGTAATTTCCTCCCAAATGCCCCACATATTGCTTTTAAAACCTTTATGAGTCATGTGTGCACCTAAGGTCCAAGAAGCATCCAAGGAGCATATAGCACAGAAATCTGGGGTGCCGTTCACATGTACCTTACAGTATGAGAAGATGAAGCTGTGAGCAGGAAGAGGAAAGAAGGCAACCAAAGGATTGGGCTCTACATTTAGGATTAGGAAGTGCTCATTGCTGCTCTACCATAGAGCTCAAAATTCCAAGGAGTCTGAGATTCCTGAACTCATTTTGGCTTTTTCAGGACATGATGACTATATACTCATCACGGACAGGGAGAACACCTTTTATGTGTCTGTGCACAGGTTGAGTTAAGACATTTACATATTTAGACATGTGAAATGTGGGCTGCCACTTAGATATTCTAGCACACATTCCATAAATGTTATGAGTGTGGCTGTATCAGAACTAATTTTAGCAAATTATAGACTTAGATATGAAAGGATAATTTTATAATGCTCTGTTCATATTTTTAGCACAACTAGGATAATAGTTAATAATCCATAAGAAAGTAGTATGTTCCTGAGGTATTTTCATCTTTTTCTTCATACCATATTGCAAACACCTATAAAAGGAGAAAATAGATATACAGACACTTACTAAGTTTATCACTCAGGCTTACTTATAATCAACTCTTGGCAAATCATGTTTCAGCATTACCTCTGATCTTACCTCAGATTTAGAGAAAGTCAAAAAATCATCCTTTCAGCCATATTTATGTCTGTACTTATACATGTATTTGGAAGATAAGGACTCTTAGCAATATATTACCACACTTAAAAACATAAGCTCCATGAAGTATTCAGATAGCACACAAGGGGGCTGGGGATTTAGCTCAGCGGCAAAAGCGCCTGCCTGGCAAGCGCAAGGTCGTGAGTTCGGTTCCCGGTACCGGAGAAAAACAAAACAAAAAAACAAAACAACAACAGATAGCACACAAACCTTCCTACCATCTTATATATCCAAGTTGTCGCATATAGTTTTTCACAGTATATTCAAATCAGAAATCAAATAAAATCCACAGAATGTCTACTAACATTCTCCATCTGTATTTTCTTCACTCTTTACTTCCTTGCATTTTACTTGTTTAAAAAAAAAAAAAAAAACATTAGTCCTGACGAAATTCCCATAGTTTAGGTTTTGCAAAAACCTATTCCTATATTTCTTCCTGCAAATTGGTCACTACTTCTACAGGCTTGATTAGGTTCAAGTTCCTTTCTTGGCAAGACTCTTTCATAGGTATTCCTGGGTATTTTCTTCAGAAAACATGTAGGTCTAGCTGTTTCCGTCTGTTTTGTTAGCAGCCATTAATGATCACTGACCAGAGGCTATATTTCATTTGGAAATGTAAGATATATCATTACCTATTCTTATTATATCATTCATTTTTAACTTGTTAGCTAAAATATCTGTGAAAAGAAACTGCTCCCATCAACAATTTAGTTGCAATGTTAAAGACAGGATAAATGCTTGATTCCTTCCCTTTACTTATTTGTTTGGGAAATAACAAGTTAGTTCCCTGGCATCCTCTAAAATTCTTGTTGGGATAGATTTATATCACTGTAGAGGGTAGGACCTAAACTGCTGATGTATTTGATATACTGCAGTTAGTATTTTTATTATTGTATTAATTAGAGGCATTTCTGATTGGTAAAAGACTTTTTAAATTGAGTCCTAGACAACAATAGTCTCAGACTACCATCGCTACCTCCAGAAATATGAAACTACTAAAAAAATTACAATTTTGTGTTACTTCTCATCACTAGTAAATGTTTTAGTATATTCCAGTATAGCATGTATAAATTTCTATGTTTTAAGTCATTTCAAATGATTTCTGTGAGCTTTGTCATCAACTAAGTTTGCAGTTGGATGTACTGATTTTTTATTTAGTATTTAGGAATTTTTAAGTTAGATAAGTTATTATTAACATGTACCTACTCTTAAAGTCAAATCTTATAACAAGGTTTACTAAGAGAAGTTTAGTTGCTATTCTGCCGTATCACTGCTTCTGTCTATTGCTTTTTTAAACTTTATTTTATTCTTCCAAACACATATCACACCACATTTTTGTGTGTACATAAATGCAGATACATGCACAAATAACACTTCCTTCTTAAATTATGGTATAATATTCACACTCCTTTATCCATTGGGGACATTTTTCTATCTCATGGCAATATGATGATTTCCTTCTATGAAAATAATGAGGAAATATTAAAATTCTTAACGTGAGGGAAAATTCCAACTAAATATCTTTTGGAAGACAGTATATTAAAAAGGATGTTTAATTCCATAAGTCACCATATTTATATCTAATATCCACTTTGAATTTAACTGAAGGTCAATTTCTCCAATTGTGAAGTTTATATTAATCAAGTAATTCTGGGAAAAGTTATATTGATATATTATCTTAATTATTATGAGGTTTCATATGTTTTAGTCAGTTCAAAATATGCGTCTGAAATAACTTCTTGTATATTAGGCAAAAAGAGAGAAAATGTCAATTACATGGAACAGATCTCAAATAATTAAGACTGCAACACTAGCTATATACTTCCTCCAACAAAGATTACACTGAAGCAAACACTGAAGTTTTAAGAACCCTAAGACATTAAATTTTGTGGTGTGCAACAGGATGTGAATACATCCTAAAGGACAGACAGACTTGACGTGCATTTGGACTCAACCAATTCAGGGGCACTGTGAACTCTTCCAAGTTGTTTACCCTTTCTGATCCTTATTTTTTATCTATAAAATATGTATAACAGTCCTCATAGTCTTACAAGCAATAACACAGACACACACAGAAAAGCAACTGGTAAAAGTCAGTAGTCAAAGAATATTAGCTACTTTGTTCTTGTGTAGATAATAAAAACAAGAGACAATAGATGATCATTAAGCATAAAGCTATATTCAAACTCCAGCTACAGTACTGTGACACTGTATGAAAGAAGACAATTCAGTAAACTCATGAGTGTCTCTGCTTCTTTATCTATCTATGAAGCAGAGAGCTCAAAAATGTATTCCTTTATGGATTATTATCCAAAATAAATTTACATGAATTATTGAAGTTCATCCATGAGGAAAAGATATGTACCTGTCCCATAACACCATATAGCCCTGTTTCCTAGCACCACACACAACTTAAATTTTCTTTAAATTGAAAAGAACAGTTAATGCTTAAATCTTTTTTTTGACAAATTTTCATGCTTATATCTGCTAATCTGAACAACTATTTTGAAGACAACAGTATGCAATACAATAACCATTGCTAAATTCCTACCATCTTGGTTAGTGAAACTAATCAAGTGTTGTTTCTGTTTTTTGATTATTTTTTATTCTCTTTAATTATTTAATCAATCTTACATTTTTATATCTTGTAATCTGAGCAACTTTGTTGAAGATAACAATTTGTAATGTAACAACCATTGCTAATTTCCTATCATCTTGCTTTGAAATTCTGTATCATTTTTATTGGTTTTTGTGTTATTTTGTTTTTAACTTTGTTGTTATTTTGTTTCCTTTTCTATTTAAAATAAAAAATTAAATGTTAATAAAAAGAAATGTGATAGTAAAATGAATTGCCTGTATTTAGTGTATATAGGTCATTGAAGAGGTTTCAAGTTGGTGTTTCTCACATCTAAGAGTTCCCTTCCAAGCCCAGGTTTTATTGAATGATACATGTTCTTACTATCACTGTGTCCTCTAAGGTCCTGCCCTTTCCTGAACTGAGCTCCAGGTGCACTACGCTGGCAACTGTACCCTTACTACTCCACTACTCAATTCTTGACTCCAGAGAGTATGCTGAGAAAGCCTGGGTCTGCAGAATCTGGAAGCCATTCATATCTGTTAGAGACCTGTAGGATATTTCTTGATAACATATCGTGGGCTTGGGTGATTGTTTCTGGAAAGGCAATAGGCTTGTAAGCATTATATGTGTCATGCATATTGGAAATATACTAAATATATTACTACCTCACTGGGGACTCTCTCAACAATAATGTGAACTGCTGAGGGAATAGAAATCAATTCTTAAAGTGTTTCTGACACCAAAGGTGACCGCTGGGTTTCAGAAAAAGAGTTCAAAGATTGAAGTAAGTTTGAATTGCATGATTGAGACATTCATAAAACCAAAACTGCAAAGGCTGGGAAGGGCATTCTTCCACTCCCCAGATGCAAGGGAATGATGCAAGCCAAGTTTAGATGTCTCCTTAGCTCAGATAAGGGCCTTGGAGGAACTAGCCTCCCAAAATACACCTTGCACATATTCACAGGCGCTGAGGTCTGTCTTCCAAAAAGCCCCTCCTTCAGGGCTTGACTACAGCCACCTCAAATCAAATTCCTTCTGACTCACGGAGATTGTGTTCTTCAATCATTTTTCCCTCTTTGCCTTTAGGCAAATACTTGATTTTACCTAATACATCATTTTCTTCTCCATGTGACCTTTTTTGTTAAAGAGAAAACAAACAATAACATAATAACAACAAAGACAAAAACAACACAATAAAAATAATACACGATGTGAAAACAAGATGATAGAAACTAACAATGATTGTTATATTACATACAGTTATATCCAATGAAGTTGCTGAGATTACCAGATGGAAGAGAGCAAGATTGATTAAACAACTGAGAAGAATAAAAACTAATAAAAAACATTAGAAAAGATAGAGAGCTTCACTAAACAAGATGGTAGGAATTCAACTATGGTTGTTATATTGCATATTGTTGTCTTCAAATTAGTTGTTCAGATTACCAGATATAAGCATGCAAAATCAGTGAAGAAAAAAATTAGGCATTAACTGTTCCTTTCAATAAAACAGTAGACATTAGCAGTACAATTACCCAGCTATCCTTGTATATACATATATATATATATATATATATATATATATATACACACACTTTTTCCCCTTTCTTCTTTCTTTTCTCAATTCCCTCATCCCAGTTGTTCCTTCCTTTCGAGAAATTTCTTTCCCTTTCACAATATCTATTGTACCTTTTGAATTTTATTTGCTCTTTCAGGTTCTTACATTAGGGAGACAATACAATGTTTACACATGCTGGTCTGATTTATTTCACTTATGAGTATGGTCTCAAGTTGCATCCATTTACCTGTAAAAGCCTCGGGTTTTTTTTATAGCTGAGTAATACTCCATTCTACAAAAATACCACATCATTTTTTATCCATTTCTCCATTGATGGACATATGGGTTGTTTCCAAGGCTTAGCTATGACATATTGTGCTACTATAAACATGGGTGCACATACATCACTGTGGTATGATGTTTTCAGTTCTAAAAAAACACCCAGAAGGAGAATAGCTCGATTAAGTGGGACTTCTAATCCTAGTTTTGTAAGGAATCTCCACACTGATTTCCACAGTGATTTCACCAGCCTATACTCCCACCAGCAGTAAAGAAGTGTTCCTTTTTCTCCACAGCCTCTCCAGCATTTGTTCTTGGTTGATTTCTTGATGATAGCAATTCTTTCTGTGGTGAGATGGAATCTCAATGTTGCTTTAATTTGCATTTCTCAAATGACCAATTATATTGAACATTTCTTCATATATTTATTTGCCACTTGTAATTCTTCATCTGAGAAGTGCATATTCATCTCAGATGCCCATTTTTGGATCTCATTTTTGAATTTTGGGGGCCTAATTTTGAAAAAATTCTTTATATGTTCAAGATACAAGTCCTTTTTCTGAAGGATGGTTGGTCAAAATTTTTTCCCAATTTGTGCATTTTCTTTTTCCCCTGTTGGTGATTTCTTTTGATGCTCAAAGAATTTTCAATAAGATGAGAACCCAGTTGCTGATTCTTTCAAGTATTTCCTGTGCAATGTGGCCATTGTCCACGAACTTTATAATTATCCCCATATCTTCAAGATTTCTACCTACTTTCTCTTCCAGTAGAGTTAGTGTTTCTCTGTTTGTTACATTGTTTCTCCTTTGTTACATTGATTCCTAAGTATTTCATTTTTTGTGTGCTATTGTGAAAGGTGTGGTTTCCCTAATTTCTCTCTCAGTGTGTTTCTTGTTTGTGTAAGGAATGCTACTGATGTTTGAGTGTTGGCATTGTAGACAGCTATGATACTGAATTTGGTTATTAAATCTGTAAGCCTTTTGGTGGAATTTTTGGGGTCTTTGGAGTATCATATCATCTGCCAATAATGACAATTTCATTTCTTCCTTTTCTAACCTTATTCCTTTTATTTCTCTCTCTTGTCTAATTGCTCTGGCTAATAATTCCAATACTATATTGTATAGGAGTGGTGACAGTAGACATCCCTGTCTTGTTCCTGATTTGAAAGTGAAAGCTTTCAGTTTCTGTCCATATTTATTATGATGTTGGCTGTTTGTTTGTCATAGATGGCTTTTATCAGAGTGAGGTAAAGACCATCTATTCACATTTTCTGTAGAGTTTTTATCATTAATGAGTGTTGAACTTTATCAAAACCTTTTTCTGCATCCATTAAGATGATCATGTGATTTTTGTATTTAGCTCTATTAATATGGTGCATTACATTAATTGATTTATGTATATTGAACCATTCCTTTATCCCTGGAATGAATTCCACTTGGTTATGATGTGTAATCGTCCTGATGATTTGCTGCATTGTATTTGCTAGTACTTTATTGAGAATTTTTACATCTATGTTCATTAGGGAGATTGGCCTGTAGTTCTTTTTAGTTGGGTCTTTCTCTGGTTTTGGTATTAGGGTAATACTTGCCTCTAGGAATGAGTTAGGGAGAATTGCTTCCCTTTCAATTTCATTAAAGAGTTGAGAAAAATTTGCATTAAATCTTGTCCAAATTTCTTGTAGAATTCAGCTGTGAATCAGCTGGGACTAGGGCTTTCTCTATTGGTAAGTTTTTTAAAATTACATTTTCAATTTGGTAGGCTGATACTGAGTTATTCAGGATTTTTTATCTTTTTGATTGAACTTTGGTAATTCATATGTATCTAGGAATCTGTCCAGTTCCTCTGTGTTTTTCTATGACAGTAAAGATTTTTGAAGTTACTACTGATGATTTTCTGAATTTCTACAGGATCTGTAGTGATTTTGTTCTTTTCATTCCTTATTTCATGAATTTGAGTTTTTTCTTTCCTATTTGTGTAAAGTTGGTGTAGTGGATTGATAACTGGTGGTCAACTTATAACCCCCAGCTGTACTGAGTAACCTGTAGTGCTGGGTGTGGGAGGCCCACCT
>NW_004955440.1:728167-750590 GCF_000276665.1 Chinchilla lanigera
TTGTATACTGTTCTTTGGGTGACTTATAAATAACCATATAAAGTATGTGTCCTGTATTATGTTGTTCCCCTTGCAAAATAAGCCCCAAACCAACACAGTTGGCTAGGGGTTTATCAATTTTATTTATTTTTTCAAAGAACCAACTCTTTGATCCATTAGTCCTTTGTATTGTTTTCTTCATCTCCATTGTGTCAATCCCTGCTCTGATCTTTATAATTTCCTTCCTTCTTTGGCCTTTGGCTTGACTTGCTCTTCTTCTTCTAGAAGCTTGAGGTGCTGCATAAGATTGTTTATTTGTGCTCATTCTGTTTTCCTGATGTGGGAATTCCCCACTATAAATTTCCCTCTGAGGACTGCTTTCATTGCATCCCACGGGTTCCGGTAAGTTCTATCTTCATTTTTGTTTGATTATAAATATTGTGTAATTTTTTCTTTAATTTTATCTGTAACCCATTGGTTGGTCAGGAGGGTGTAATTTAATTTCCATGTGTTTATGGAGTTTTTGCAATTTCCTTTTCCAGTAATTTCCGATTTCTCTGCATTATGGTCTGATAGTATGCATGGGATAATTTCAATTCCGTTGCATTTACTTAAGCATGTTCTATGGGCTAGTATATATTCTATTTTAGAGAATGTTCAGTGTGCAGCTGAGAAGATTTTGTATTCTGACATTGTTGCATGGAACACTCTGCAAAGGTCTACTAATTTCATTTGTTCACAAGTTTGGCTTAGTTCTGTTATTTTTTTGCTGATTTTTTTTCTAGTTGATGTACCTCTTTCTGACAATGGGATGTTATAGTCCCCTATTATGATTGCATTACTGCTTATCTGATTTTTCATGTCTATTAATATTTATCTTATACGTTGGGTACCCTTGTATTTGGTGCATAGATATTTATGATTGTTATCTCTTCCTCTTACAGTTTTCCCCTAAAAAGTGTGTAGTGACCTACTTTATCTCCTTTAATCATTCTTACGTTGAAGTTCATATCATCTGCAAACAGAATAGCTACCCCTGCTTTTTTCTTGTTTCCTGTGATATGGACTATTGTTTTCTATCCTTTCACTTTCAGGCTATAAATTTTCCTTTGAGGTGAATGTGTGTCTTGTATATAGCATATTGTTGGATTTTGTTTCTTGATCTACTCTGCCAGTCTGCTTCTTTTGATTGGTGAAATAGGCATTCACATTAATAGTTACAACTGATATGTATTGGCTTATTTTTGTCATGGTATTTTCCTACTGTTGGTTCCCTATTTTTTCCCCTCTATGTAATTGCTTGCTCTGCTTGGTGGTTCCTTTTTATTGTTGTTCTTAAAATTGTGGTCATTTTTATCCATTTCTAGACTATCTTTTGGCACTTCTTGTATGGTTAGTGTGGCACTAATGAATTTTTTCAGTGGTTCTTTGTTGTAGAAATACTTTATTTGTCCATTAATTTTTTGGAATAGTTTTGCAGGGTACATCATTCTGGGCTGGAAATTGTTTCTTTGCAGGACCTAAAATACTTCACTCCAAGCTCTTCTTAATTTGATGGTTTGTGTTGAGAAATCTGCCATGATTCTGATGTGCTTTCCTTTATGTGTGATCTGTTTCTTTTCTCTAATAGCTTTTAATATTATGTTCTTTTGCTAAACCTGGGATCTTGATTATTATATGTCTAGACATAGATTTATTTTGGTTATAGCTAATTAGTGTTCTATGTGCCTCACTTAACTGTATGTCTGATTCTTCTTCCATGCTTGGGAAATTTCCTGTTATTACTTCTGCAAATAGTCTGTTTATGTTATTTGTGTTGATTTTCGCTGATTCATTGACACCTATTAGTCTTACATTGTTTTTCTTTGCAGCATCTTGTAGCTGTTGAATTGCTATTTCCTGGTTCTTCATTATTCTTAAGAGGTCTTTCCTTTCATGATCATTAGCTGCTATTCTGTCTTCAAGGTCTGAAGCTCTATCTTCAGCTTCATTCAAATGATTTTGCCACCTTTTGATGGAATTTTTAATTTCTAATTAATTTTAATTTTTAATATCTCTTTGAATCTGTTTCATGCATTCTAATTCTTATCTATATTGTTCATTCAAGGATTCCATCATTTTTCTATGCTCCTCTATTTTTTTTTATCTATGTCTTCTTTAGATGTGCTGAGCAATTCTTTCATTATTGTTGTCATTTCTTTTTTTACCTGAGAGGTTATTTGTGGTCTGATTTCTTCTATAGCTTGAAGAAGTTGTTTCTTTACTTCATTTGCTATCATTGCAGAAATTTCAGGTGTGTGACTTCCAAGCTCTTCTATATCATTGTCTCCTGGACTTGTTCTGGCTGTGGTGGAGGTCTGAGGTTACACTGTGCTCCTCCCTTTTTTCATTTTTGAAGATCCCATATATCCCTGGGTCTCAGTGTGACTACTTCAATGGTGTGGGGAGTGTGTGGCACAGTCACCAAGTCTCCCAAAGTTGTCTAGGGCTCAGCATGGCTCCCATGATGGTGTGTGTGGGATGCACAGGTCACGGAGGCTCCCAAAACTGTCTGGGCAGACAGATTCTCAGTATATAGTCCAGGCTGGCCTTGTACTCTCAGTGATTCTCCTGCCTCAGCCTTTCAAGTGCTACGTTTACAGATATGTAACTTTTTTAACATTAGGTATGAGTAAACAGGGTCATGACTTATTTATTTTGTCTCTGGTATTCCTGAGCAGAACCAAATCAATTTTTTAAAGGGCATACTTTGATTTCTGTGGTATCTGCACAAAAGCAAACTTAATAAAACAATACTATATGAATGGAACTTTTATAGTAAATATAAATAAAATTAGAAATGCAAAAAACTATTTGGTTTAATAGAATGGACTAGGATGTCCAAATGTCATCCACACAGAATATTTATTATACAGAGATTGAAACAATAGTGTGACCCATAGAAAAAAGTACTTTGTTCATTTCTTCTAATATTTGTTGCCAAACCAAAATTATAAGAACCTTAAATTCTATAAGGTGGACACATACAATGTTCAGGTCCAAAATTCTTCCCAGAATAAAAGAACATATTATGTGATTGAAGTGTGCATACAAATCAAAAGAAGAAATTGGAATATTATAAAGAATCAGGGAGGTGGTGAACCGTGAGTAATTTGTTGGCTAAATACTATGCAACCAAAGGCAAGGATGAAATTTGGGTCATCTTCACTAAATTCCTTGGTTATGTAGAGCATGGAATAAATGCAATAAAAATTTGATAGTGTTTCAGGTGTCTGGAAAGAGTCGATCATCCATCAAGGTGATTTAGGGATGTAGCACAAAAACCCATGAAGAAATTAGAGGTCATAAAGGGTGCACTTAAGAACCTTTCTGTAGTCTTTGACATAGCATATGCTTTTATTTGTATATAATTTCATTATCCTTCTGGCCTTCATTTCTCTCAGTACCATCTCAGTGAAGTGTGATAATAATCAAGTTTAAGGAATATTATCAGAAACAGAATATATAAATCTGTCATCAAGGCTACATTTTGTGTGGAATACAATCACTTCATTACTTCATCTTCTACCATGGATTTGAAGTTACAAAGTAAATGAATGAAAAAATACAAAGAATATGTAGTCAGAAGTCAAAAGTCTTGGGTTCTTGACTGGGGCCCTCTTTGTTTGTAAGCAAGTCCCTTCATTTTTTTAAGGTTCAATACTATAATTATAAAAATATAGCTGAGCATGCTGGTGCATGTCTGTAATTCCAGCACTTGGGAGGCTAAGACAGAAGAATCACTGTGTGTTCAAGGCCAGCCTGGGCTATACAGTAAGTTCAAGGCCAGCCTAAACTACATAGTGACACACTGTCTCAAAAACAAAACTTAAAAATATATATAATTCTCTCTTCCTATCATGTATCATGATAGTGAGAATTCAATGAAAGAATATAAAAATGGCTTAGGAAATAATGACAAATACACGTAAAGTATAGTCATCCCTTTTGTGGCCCAATGGATATCAATATGAATAAAAATGCTTATTGTAAAACATAACAGCTTTAATAGGTTACAAGGGTATGTAAAAAAAAATTAATATTTCTTTGAGGAAATACATCCTGTCACTTGCTCCTACCATAAGTGACAAATGAAAATCATTGGTCAAGAGAAATGTGAGAAGAATTCTGAAACACAGTTTAATGAAAACTACAACACATTTCTTCTGTCAGAACCCCATAGCGTCAGCATAGCTAATTCCCTACTTTATTTTCAACAAACATTCTTCAAAGCTTGAGGGTATTTGTCAGCAACAGATGTAGACATTTATAAACAAGAACCATCTTAACTGAATTATTTTTCACAAATTAAACAAAGGCTTCCAAAGAACAGTTCTAAGTGTTTACAACCAGTATTTGGAGATATACTTTGCAGGAATGCTGTGCATTAAATGCACTGCCTATGGACCAAAAAGGTAATCAGAACAATAATCCACATTCCTGGTACTTCTGCCTTTGCCTTTCCCCATGTGCAACCACAGAGAGACTGGCAGAAATGTTATCTGAGGGTCATAAAACACTGTCTGAAAGTAAACTTTACCCTGTGGGAAGTAAACTTCCAATGCACCAAATTCCATTTACTGCCCTGCAGAAAGGAATTCTGCAAAGAGTATTCTGAAACAGGCAACTCATCTTTTATAGGTGAGCACTTTATCATTGAAGCCCAGGAATGAGAAATCAGTTTTCATCCTCTCAGGCCATCATGCTTTATAACTTTAAGAATGATGACTATTATCAAAATTTTAAAGATCCCCAGAAACAGCCCTTCTACAACCTCTCTTGAAAGCAAATTTCTATCATAAACACACTATTCATAAAACTGGTCAATATGCTTAACCTAAGTCCTTCGCAGAACAACCTTGGCTGCATCTTTCCACTTCAGCAATGATATCCATTCATTCCTATATTCATTCATCCATTACTCAGTTGACAAATATTTACTGAATGCTTAGGATGGCAAAGATCATTGCCAATTAGTGCTGGAGATATACTAGAGAATGACAGATGTTCTCTTCCTCTTATATAGACAGTATGAATCTCTCTACTTAATTTAGATTATCATTAAGAGCAATATATGGAAACAGCTGCCAATGTTTAGAAAATATCAAAGCCAGACAAACACACTGAGAGATCAACCTGGTGGAAAGCCTACAGGTCAAATGCTCTGTGTTCTTCTACAGATAAGTCCAGAGGAAATGGATGGAAGGGAGATTGCACTATAGATTCAAAACATCTTCAAAGATACATCTATCTTTAACAAATGGTAAAGATGGAAAGGACTGCTGATACATACTATATAATAAAACTACTAAAGTCACAAGGAGGTTGTTCCTATAAAACTACTTACTGAAAGAGGGCTGAGATTAGGAAAAGGCACCTGAATGGGACTCTGAGGTCTGGCAGAATTTTCACACTTGATCTATTTTTGGTAATCAGGGAATTCACTTTAAAACACTGTTTAAGTCCTTTATGTGTTTATTTTGTTCAGATTTCTGTAAGTATGTTTCAGTTTTCAAGAAGCATTTATTGATGTGAAACAACCAGAACTATATGTTGCTAGGAGGAATGCAAAGTGGTATGGCTACTCTGGAAAACAGTGGCAATTTCTTATGAAGTGAAAAAAAAAAAAAAGGTTACTACATAGCTCAGTTAGTCCCTTCTAGTCATTCGCCCATGAGACATGAAAACTCTTTACAAAGCCTGGGCATAAATATTTACACCAGTTTTAATCATACGCACCCAAAACCGAAGGAAACTCAAATATCCCACAACAGGTGAAGAGATAGATATGGTGTGGTGTATTTCTCTAATGCAGCACTACTCAGCAATAAGGAGACAAGAACAATTGGTACATATGACAACATGAACATTTCCTAAAAAAGCAGGCTAAGGATCCAGCATTAAAAAGTTAAATAATTTATAACTTTATACATATGTCTTCCTGTAAAAGGCAAAAATACAGGGAGAGAAATCAAATCAGTAGTTTCCAAGGGGATGGGGTATAAGAAGAAAACTTGTCAGGAGCATGTAAATATTCTATACAGTATTTTGATTATGATGATACAGACATTGTAAGGCTATCTGCTTATCAAGATTGATCAAACTATATACTTAGAAAATGAATATTCTCTAACCACAATCAAATAAATAAAGTTTTAATTTTTGAGTGGGGAAAACTTAGTTTTCAGTGTAAAAGAAAACACATTCTTCTATATTCAGATTTATTTTCTTAAAGATGTGTTGGGGTGGAGATGGTGATACGTGAGACATAGATTAGAACATAAGTTGTAATAGGTTACTGAAAAAAATCACTGGTATTTTCACTAATGGTTATTTCTTTGGATACATTATGTAAAAGTTAAAACAATTATGAACCTCAAAAGTTCTCTCTGTCAAGAGGTTTTCTCAAAACAATTCAAATGAGTCCTGAAGTGGACAATATCATAGCCAAGAACAACAATGGTTATGTTCACTGCAGCGTATTTTAACTGTCTTTTGTCAGTCAAGTTCCTTCGAGATTTAGTTTTGGCTGTCCTCAGAAGAAATTTTTCATCTAGGCTCGACAGTTTTCTAATCTCAGCTTCTCCAGGTTCAAATAGCCAAAACAGAGTCCAAACCATGGCGAGATTAAAAGCACAGATGATAGGACAGTCCAGTCTAGTACCTCAACATGAAAATTTGTTACAAACTTCAATGGTTGGCTAATAATCGTGTGATTTCTACCTCACTCAAAAAATAAATAGATTTCACTTCTAATGCACTATCTTCCAAATTGTATAAAAAGAACTGTAAAGCTACAATGTAATCCAATTTCCTCATTTTACAAATGAAAAAATTGAGTTCCAGAAGGGTCAAACTACTTAACCAGAATAAAGCTCAGATACAAGTGGGGCTGAAACCAGGCCCTGGACAACTCATTGGATAGAGCAGTGCACTGTGAAATGAAAAAAGGAACTCTCTTGTATGTCAATATTGTGTTCTTTCCTAGAAATAAATAATAGGAAAAAATGTAAGCTCTTCAACATATAGCTCTGTTCAGAATAAGAAACATGTGACAATGTCTACACTTCTTAAGCAGAAATAGAAATATACAAGAATAAACCAATGCTTCACATTCAGTTAGTGAGTAGTCATCCAGGTGCTGAAAAGGATTTTTCTTTCCAGTTCTCCGCATAGCTGGTTTCAGCCTCTTCCTCAAGTGAGAGTTTATGCACTAGATCACTAAGATATAAACTGCTGACACTAAAATATGATCCCTATTATGTTAACCAGGCATTTTAAAAGATGCCATTTAAAATCTTTTCTTCCATCTGTTGTAATTTGAAGGAAATTTATCCTTCAAACAATGTTGCTTTGCCATTTTAAACTCCTAGTAGATTTACGCAGGGAAACAGATGAGAGGCCCCATTTTTATGAAAAGTCTCAGCCAGAAATATTGCTGATAGTGTGGAAAGAGCAACTCTAAATCGATAGGAAATTGCCCTGTATATTCATCAGGAGGAACCAGGCACTCAGGAGAGCTGGCCACGAGATGAGTTAAAGTTGACAAACTGTCTGAGACGGGAACAAATGTAGAAGAGGAACAGAAGAGCTGTTGACTGTCCAAAGGTCAATTGACAGCTTTTCCCATCTTGTTATATTTTACTCCATTTAAAGATGCAGAGAAAATGTTCTTTTAATGTTTCAAACAGATACAGAGGCAGAAGGGAGTACGTGGGTAGAACTTTTAAGGCCATATTATCCTCTTCCACACCGACTTCTATTCCAGGTGCCTATAGCTTCCAAATGGGCAGCAGAAAACGAACCATAGTATTCCATAAAGTCTCTGAGAGCAGATAATGTGAAGAACAGCAACCAGCAAATGAATGAAGATGTAAAACCATCTCCATTTACAGCTCCTTGAAGTTCGGAATGCAGCAGGCTGCACTTAAGTGTAGCAATCAACTGTGACAGAAGAATCCCCATTACAGTAAGCAAAGAAATAGCTGCAAGGCAATGGATAGCAGCACCAGAGGAGAGGGTCAGAGCAGGTGCAGAGAAATACTGCTCATAGGGTGTGAATGTCTGGAGTCTGGATTTTATCTGGGTGGTTTTTAAAAAACTACCCAGGCCAATTAGGAATGACTAAGCTTAATTTTTCCTCTCATTTAGATGTACAATGCCTATTGTGAATGCACACAGCACATTTCAAGGCTGCAGAGAAACATTACAATATTCCTGATTTTCAGTGCTACAAAGTTTGTTAGTTATAAAATACGTCTGCCAGGTGATGAATCTGCCAGACCAATTCTAAGTTAAAGCTTCAAGCATATTGCAGCACAGAGCTGTTGTACAATAAAATATGTATTACTATTATCAGTATGCAATCATTAATTTCATGAGAATTCATGTCTCAGCATGATAATCCATTAACAAATACAAAGTCTGGGTGTACTGAATCTGGACACAATTCCCCTTCATTTATAGCTCTACTGTAAAAATGTTGGTCTTTCAAATGTATGTACAATTTCTCTACCTGGGTTCTACATTTTTTGGTGTTCTTACTGTGCACACAATAAAATTCATTTTTGTGTGATAAGAAAAGCAATTTTCTCAAATCATTCATGAATGGATTATACTGTTTCAAAGGGACCAACTGCCTTCCCAATCATACATGGCCTGTATGAAATTAGTACTTTGTATAGTTGCTTGTCATTCCACAAATTTTTTTGTGTTTTTATCTAGATAATGTTCCTGCAAGTGCTCCTCCAGATGAATCTAGTATTTGAGGCACAAATACTTTGTTAACTTAAGGTGTAGTAAAGAAGATGGGGTTAATGCTTAATTATACTGGAGGAAGGGTGGTGTCAGGGCCTCGGTCTACACCGCTAAGATTGGCTGGATGGAAAATCACATGTGGAGGGGAACAAAAGTTAGGAATAGTTACAGAATTTTGATGGTTACAATGCTAATGTCTCAAGTGGGTTAAATTACCATTTTTGGATCTGGGAAGGATCTTTGACCTCTTATCAAGTAATAAGGCAAACAAGAGTCAGGCCTGAGAATACTACAACCTGCCTCTAAAGACTCCCTCACTGAAGGGCTCCCTCAACTGTATGAAAAGCTTAATTTTAAGCTATGTTTTTTATCCTACTCTCTGTATTTATATTAAAGAATGTAAATAGTCTGAACAAGTTTGTTATGCCTATTAAGTCATCCTTAATGCAGGATATCTCTGATTTATGAGTTTAGATATTATTATGTAACCTGACTTCATATTCTTTTGTTTCAATTGCCCAAACATGGAAGTACTGAAGATCATTACACACTAAGCAGCGGTCAAGGAGGAGGAAAGGATTGTAGCTGAGGGTTTGATGGTAACATAGAAAGAACTATTCATTCATATATTTGTATAGGTTTACCACTAAGTGGTCCCATTTACTCATTAATACAGATAATCACCAATTTTCAGGTTTACTTGGTGCCTTCAAACCAACAGGCCCAGCACATAGCCAAAATTGCCTAAGACCAAGCCCTACTACCTCTCCTGAATCCTTCACTCATCCTGACACCTGACTTCTACCTCCCACATACACTTAACTGTCCCAGTGTCTAACTTCTCCCTCCCTTGCCTCACTTTGTCCCTCAAGCTAAGATTAAGGACTCAATACATAAGCCCCTAAGTACTGCTTAATGGCTTCTATGTCCACTGTGCTATCAAAGATACCAATAAACACTTTAATCAGCAGGTTCAGGCTTTAGTATCACATGCCTCTTGTGGCAGGTTCATAAAAATAGTGCTAGAAAGGCATACACACACATAAGTGTTCCAATGAATTTGAAGCATAGAGCTTGATTTGAGAACTTTAGGCACATGATTCTTGTTTCACCTCTTCCCTCAGACACGGATCAGTATTATTAGTCCATATATTATGAAATTCAGAAACTGCTTAATTTTTTAGACAAAAGAGACATAGTGGAAATCATAGGATTCACAAGAATCCACGCTAATGTATGCCATCTTGAACAACTGTCTACTGCATTCTTCAATGTCTTCAATGCAATGAAGGGACCTCAGTGACACATTTATTATGCACTTACTGCCTAAGATAATGTTTTTCTCGTTAAAGTGTAGTACTGTTTGAGTATGAGATAAGAATTATTTCTTATGCTTTCTTTTAGAAACTGCCAGCCAGGAATCTTAGACCTAAATTAAATGCTCATTCTTAGAACACTTGTTGACTATGGCATTGTGATTAATTCTCACATTCTCATGTTGTGGTCTTTACTTTTGCTTTTTATCCCGTCAGCCTTATTTTAAATTTACATTTTATTATAAGTCACACCACATTATTAGAGAAAACAGTTTTTTCAATTTAATTCTAAAAAACAACCTCAGCATAAACACAAAGTAATTCGACATCCCTGATAGTATCATGTCAACCCACAGTAAAAAAGATAAAATTATGAATATAAAATTTTTAATTCAATGGTTTAGATTACACAAATTATTTGTTTGATCATTTATACACTGACAATAGCCAATGATGATGCATCATAGGCATGTTCTATAATTCTCACAATTTTATAAAGACTTAAATTAACAAGAGTGTTTGAATAGACATTATGAGAAATAGCTTCAAACCTAAAGTTTAAACTGTAAAAGCTTATCAGAAATGGTTCAATACATATACTCAAATTATGGTGGAATTATCTGCTATATGTGCTTGCCGCTGTTTTTTTTCTAATTTACACTTATTGTCTGGCTGTGTGTAAATGGATCTGAACTTTACTATGTTTCAATGAAGTTTTACATAAAAAATGATCACATTGAAAAAAATCCTTACAAAAATAAGATGCAAATCTAACCCCTATTTATTGCACATACAACTATTTTCTTTCAGCTCAGGAAGTAGTGTCCATTGTCATCTGATTTACAGCAGATGGCCTGGCATTATCCAAAAATAATTTACTGTGTCATGTATACTGCATCATGAAAATCAATAGTTTGGATATAGAGATACATCAATTAGTGGAAAGAGAAAGATCTGCCTCCTCCTTTCCTTTATCATTACAACAGAAAGGATTACAAACAAGTGCTTCTTTTGGGGGATAGAATCTATTGTTACCAGTTGGTACACATAATGTGAGAAATCCCATTAAAGGAGTGAAAAATTGAGAATAAGGTGAACTAAATAATAGACTATGAGGGGTGGGACATGCATATGTTAAAGTATTGACTGGTGCATTTCTACCATACCTGTGTATTATCAGGGGCTTGAGTCATTGAATAGAGTGTTAAATTATGATGCTGAACACAGAGGCATCATCCGTCTTTCTTCCCCTTTTCCTCTAAGAAACCTCTGAACCAAAGCTGCAGTACTCATTGAATTAGCTATGGTGAGCTAAATGACTTTGAGGCAAAATTTTGCTTTCTCCCTGTAACACATGTAAAATTAAGCTATTAGGAAAGCTTCAAATGAGGAAGCCCTTCAAATCCCAGGAATAAATTAAAGTGTCCCTCACAGAGAGCCTAGACCTGGTCCCCAAAACACACATTTATATTTATTCCATGGAACTTAGTTGGACCCATACTATGATCTGAATGGAAAGATTCTGGCTATGCTAGAGTGAAATCTAAGAAGAGCTACTTTTTCAGAGACTACTTTCAAAATCTGGGTGAATCTTTTCAAAAGACAGGAATTCCTTTTCTTTTAATCTCTCATAAATGAGTAAGAGTTAACTGAGTAATTAGATACAAAATCTCTATCCTGAAACAAGATTGTGATGACCAGGAAATCTCATCCTCCTGGCTAGCTTTACACAGAACATGCTCACAGGCTGCAAAACTACTGTGAACTCGCCGAAAGACCCTTTGGAAAGCCACTGGGGAAGAAAACACAAGCTTCAATAAAGCCCAGACTATGTCAGTTGCAAATTGTAAGTTTCACAAAATCAGTCTAGATGTAATAGGATGACTTGGCCAGAATAGACAGTCTAAGCTGCTGGGAAATCAACTGGTCAAGTGCAACAACAGAAATTCAATCCAAGGTGTTAGTGGTGCAGGGAGGGATGCCCCTCCAGAAGCTGCTTCGCAACAATACCTGGAGAACTGCCGCTGCAGACCTCTCATCTGAGCTCTGTTGCACTCGGACTCAAGGGTAACCTCCCGCAACCGCTTCTCACTTTGAAGACGCAAGTGTCTCTCCTCTTCCAATTCATGTATCAGCTTCTCATGCTACAAAAGGCACAAAGGGAATGGCTTTTAACAAAGTGTTTATGACAAAAACAAATGGTAACAGATGTTGGTTCCTAAGTGCTAACCTGAGATATATATATCAGAATACAGATTTTGAATCCTGGTTAACATGACTGTGATACTTAAATAATTTCTATTAAATTAGTTGGCTTCTTATGAAGAACTATGACCCCAGATAGTACCAAAAGCACAGAAATTCACACAGTAATTAATAAAAGCATCATTGTCTATTCAAAATTCTTTCATCTCTTCAATTTCTGAATCATGGTTTTGAGAGAACATTGTTGTTTATTTTATAGAAGGACCAAGAATTTTGAGCTAATTAGACCATGGAGTTGAGGAAATGCGATTAAAGAATTAGTTTTAGTTTTGTCCAGTTAGGCTTTCGGAGATAAAAATAAGCAAACCACCCGTGGTTTTCATAATCCTAGAAAACTAGCTCATCTCACCAACGGGCATAAGGGATTAAAAGAAGGCCTAAATGACCCAGAATAGATGGTTCTGCACACAGCTGAGATCCTCCTGATAATACTGGCTCTGCTATCTAATATCTTTTCTGTTTGTTTGTGTTTTGCTGGTTTTGCTGGGTTGCTGCCTTTTTTGTAAGCATAATATGTTGTTATAGTTATTGCTGTTACTAAATTGAGCACTTTGCATCGAGGATACACAATTCCATGACAAAAACCAAAGATGCAATGCCTCCTGGGGAGGGACATATATCCCTAAAGGGAAGGAAGAGAAGCAGAGTCCTTTGTGTTAAAATAAATCAGGCACTCTCACTCAGTCTCACAGATTACTCAGGGTTAAATATGATTCACTGCACGGGGCAGAGTCACCCTAAGTGATAGCAAAGATCAATTTCCTCCAGCTCTAACATATGAGGAAAAAGTTACCCTGAGAACAATGAGGAAAACAGACTATAATCTAGAAATGAATCATGAGCATCTAAATATGCTTACACATTTCCTTGACTCTGAGCCTTTGACCATGCCCTTTGTGCCCCTTCAAAGGCTCTCTGAGGTCTCTATCTAGAGGCTAGAGCTCCTCGGAGGCTCAGCTTTCTGCCATGCCCTCTGGAACTCTATCTGTGTCACTTTATCATTCTCTTCCTGTCCTGAGTTCCAACAGCATCTACTGTATTACCACCCTTGAGGTCCTTACTTTTTACTGTTGGTGTGTTTCACCTGCACTTATCATAATTATCCAACTAGGTAATTATTTACTCAAGATTATAACTGTCTCAGTACAAATATACTTTGTGTTTTTCATCACATTGCTTAATACACAGTAGTGCTAGAAATATAATTTGCTTATTGATTGTGGAGCCGGCCTTTTGCTCACCCCTAACATAGACCATTTTTAACACTCAGAATGTGTTATTATTAATCAACACCAGAAAGGAATCAGAATCAGATATTTACTCTGTTACTTTGGACAAGTGCTCAAAAAACTACTACAAAGATAAAGGTATTAGTATAAATTGATGAGTAAAAATCAAAATCTAGTTTTTATCTTGGAAATTTGGGAAAGGTACTTTGGTAAGACAAATGTGTTAATTAAAGTCAATTCCACAGAAATGGTCAAAATATCAACAATAAAAAATTAAATATTGAGTTATTACAACATTCCTCTCTGTATTCACTCACCATACTAGGAGCTATATAGCAGTCACCTTTATAACAGAATTTGGAAAACTGTGTTTTGATTCCAAAAACATGAAGGGAAATAGCATGTTAACTAGATCAAAAGAGCATCTATGAAAGATGTGAAGTTTTGCAGAGAAAACACCATCTTTTGTTTACAAAAAATAAAGCAAATATTATACAGATGCAGTTACTGCCATACTGAAGAATGCCAGTGTATAATAAGAGAGAACTTTTCCACATAGATAATCCTTTCTATTCAATTTATTGGTGCCTTTTCAAACATGGACAAAAACTACACATATATCCTCCAGCAGGGAATTAATTCCAGGGAATTAAGTCTATAAAGGGAAACCTTTACTAAAATATATTCCCTTCAAACATTGTGTTTCGATTAATCCATCAAAGCTTCACAATAACCCAAACCTGCACCTGTATCTCAAATACATAAGGTTTGTTTGCCTGATTTCTTTTAAATGACTAAAAACACAAAGAGATAATATCTATAACTTGTCTGGAATTACTTTATTATTTGTGTGCTGGGTATAAATTTATTGGTTGTCAAAGTAATTTTGATTTTGTGCCCACAGGTTAATTCTGCATCTTTTCCAGCAAGGAGAGGGGAAAAGGAGTGAGGCATTTACAAACTGTTTTCATCTTCCTTATGGTATCTACTCCCTACAAGATAGCAGTCATGCTTACTATCCCCTCCACTGAAAGATACAAGGGCAAAGGGAGAAGCTTGCCCAGGCTACAATGTTAGAAATGGCAGCTCTAAAACTAGAATCAAGTTTTTCTCATCCCCTTTAATTTATAGTAGAGGCAATTCTGCTACTTTAAAAGGCAAATCTGTTCCACTACAATTGATAAATCAGGGCACACTTTGCGAGTGACACAAATCTCATATTTGCTTATGCCAGATTTTGTTCATGACAAAAAAGTAGGTAAGTACAGAGAATATTCCCAGCTGAGCCAAGATGTGTATAAACACAAAACACACACATTTCAAATAGACCTCAGGCTACTATGCATATGATGAGCCACACTCACTCACATCTGTGCTACAACTTTCCCTCTGATTTCAGGCAGCCTTCCCTTCCATAATTTAAGAACTCACAAGCTGTATCTTTTCTGATCCCCACTTCCACCCATCAAATTGCAAGTCTTTTTCAAGGTAAATTACCAAATGTATGATAGTACCTATGTATTTCTTAACCATTTAAAACATAGAATGCTTAGCTACCATTTTTGTTGGCATCCTTTTTTCAGGTGTCACTGATGAAGCTTTGAGCACGGCACCTCTCATCCCACCCTCCCCCCGCAAGCATTGTGGTTTCTATTGTGTGGTTTTACAGAGCACACTGATATTTAGTATCACATGGCATGACAATATACAGTGATTTTTAGAAACATGTTATAGCAGCACAGACTGTACATCATGGTGGAGAAAAAGAAATAAAAATCAAGAATAGAATTCTAAAGCACTTTCCTATCTGAGAATAAGCAAAGAGTTGAGTCCTAGACAAAGAATCAAACATTAAAACAAGAAGGTATATAAATCCCAATCTGTGTTCTACAAATGATCTTGTCTCTGCCTCATGGCCTTTACCCAACAACAGAGCTTAGGCTGCTTCATGCTCAATTGAAGTCTCCTCTGATTAAACCTCAGAAGAAAGAGTTCCTTTGTAAATCAGTTTAATTTTTTTAACTCTTCGTCTGATAATTTTCTAAGTGTTGCTAAAATCATTCAAGTATCAACAGGTCATTTCTACATGCATATTTCCAGAAAGAAGAAAAACCTATATAAATTCTGATTAGTTTAATTGAGAAGTATGCTGGGAAAAGGAGCTACCCACCAATAACACGGACTCATTCATTCACTCACTCAGGCCACAAATGCTCACTGAGGAGTTACTCTGTGCCAATACTGGACAAGCTCTGGAGGCCAGCATGGAGCCAAGCAGGCTTGGATGCTGACTGAGTTCACTAGATTTCGCAAATTGGTAAGAAGAGGTGTTATGCAAACTACTGCACAAATAGATGTAGCAGGATAAACACATGAGTAATTAAGGTTTCCTAAAAGATAGCAGCAAGAACAACTGGTTGGTGTGGTGGGTCCGGGAAAGACTTCTCTGAGGAAGTAACAGGGGCACTGGTATGACTGTTAACACGGCCTTGTGATGACTGGGTGTTGCCACGTGAAGAGAGAAGATCGGCAGGCCAAGGAGAGTAAGCAAGAACCATGAAGTCCCTTGTCACACATGGCTGTAAGGAAGAGAAGCATTGCGTAGCTGGAGCCTACAGGGCAGGCACACAGCTGTGGCACATGACATAGAAGGAAAAGAACAGAGGCTGGACCGTGGAGGACCATGAATTTCCTGTGAAGAATCTGGGGTGGTATCTAAGTAATATGGTAATTTGACACCAATGTTTAATTATGAGTGATAGGATCCCATTATGATATCGCAAAGATCATTTTGACTGCTATGTGGAGAAAGAACTAAATTAAGAGGCCAAATTATAGAATGAGAAAATATTTAAGTAGAGACTGGCGAATGTTCCCAGCTTCAAGTTTGACTTGAGCATTTACTAGTGCAGTAGTTATGGAAAAGACATCTAACTTAAATCTTCACTACTTTAAGCCCATTTCCTCTCTATAGTGGGGAAAGTGGACTCTGCCAAGCCTATATTACAGCATTATTATGAGATATGAGCAAGACAATATACAGTAAAGCACTTTAAAAACTTGAAGTCCAGTGTAAAAATAAGATATGGCTAACTGGAATGATACAGCTTATATCATCTAAAGTAGTTCAGCTATTTTTGATAACTTCTATAGAAATTTCAATTTTTAATGATCCCTATATTTTAGAGAAATATTGTAGTTATATTTTTACTCTATTATTAGCGATGAAGTTTGTATTCTTTTTTCATAAAATAATAAGGTTCAAAAACATGTTTTAGGCAGATCATATATTACTAATGAAAGAAAATATATTTTAAATTAGTTTTTCATGTAAGAATAGAGCAGCTAACTTCATTTTAGTTGTCACCTAGAATGTATATAGCCCTGTTTTTGGCCTTCCCTGAAAGATATTTTTAAATACCATTATCTAGTAAAATTTCAAACAGATGGCTTGATGTGTGGTATGCCAAGCCTTCAGGGGGAAATTAAAATATGAAATTTGATTTCAAATAATGTCAATAAATACCTCTATCCTGGACCTGGTCATATTTGGTGAATTTAATTACATCATTGAGTGATAATATTGGCAAAGTTAAAGAAGATTCAAAATATTTGGAAAGAAGTTTCTTTCCTGGCTGTGAAAATTCTAGTACCATCACAAAAGCTGTACGTAAGCAAAACATCCACTGTAATGATCCCAAAGCTCTCCCCAGAGTCCTATACAAAGAGGAAGCATCTCATCTCAAGGTGCTCTATGCTGACCTGACACTTGAGAGATGCAGGATAATACACAGAACAGTATCCACAGAATGTTGCTTCTTAAAAGAGCTCCTGAAATTTTTGAAATTATAATATTTTGTTATAATATCCTTGATAAACAATACTTTATGATCAAAGACTCCTGAGATAAACAGTAATACTGTTGGATAATAAGAGGATCTCAAACATAGGAAAAATGAATAGAGGTCAGTAGAGAAGGTCATTGGGATCAAATGATATTGCCAGGTATTGATGGAAATATATGAACTCATTCAAAAAATGCAAAATCTGGCAAACAAGCTATATATTATGCAACAGGGATTTAAAATTAAATATTTGACCATAAAAGAAGGGCACATTTGATTCAATGATACAAATATAAAGTATGGCATTAAGATCAAACAATTCAAATTTTTAGAAACATTTATATTTGCTCATTAGTTAATGGCAAAAAGTCACAGGTATCTCTCTGTATTTACCAATCAACATCCAGTGTACACTGAAACATCCTAAGAATTACAGAGACTCAGAATGACCCTTTCAATTCTCTTGCTACATGACAACCTAGAACTGGCATCTTTTCAAAATTGATACATAAGCCAAACACATCAGCAGAAAAATTAAACTAATGTTTTCACAAAGCTAGTTTTTAATTTAAAAGTTCTATATTAACCAATTTCTATCAAACTGATGTAAAATGCATCTAAATTAAGCTACAGTTATTACATCTAATTGTAGCCTCATTTTTGCTTTTGACACAAATTGCAATGCATTTTATCCCATAAAGCCCTCTGAATTCAACATCCCCATTAGTTCTGAGAGATTCGGTCATCCTAGAAGCTGAGAAACAGATAAGAAACTTAACAATTGATTTTTTTAAAGCCCATACTTTTGGCTGTAACAGAAGAATCAGAATCAGATTTTGAGATGCCAGGATAGAAACAGCCCAGTATGTATCCGCAATGCTGATAACATTACCCAAGAGAGGTAAGCTTTTCCTACCTAAAAAAGATGCAGAGCTTAGTTTAAAAAAAAAAGTGAGAGGATGGAGAAAAGGGTAACAGAGACAAAGAGATAAGGGGTGGAGGGGGGCAGAAAAAATTCAAGGGCAAACATGATATATGGGCCTTTGGATATACCTCAGAATTGTTCTCAATGCCCACTGGGGGTTCTACAGGGAAAGTGCCAGTGGTGAATCCCCTCATAGGACTAAATTTCCTTGGGCAAAGATTAGTTAGATATTTAGCAAAGGGAAGCATCTGAATTTTGTGGGAAGAATATTCTCAGGGCAGCTTGTGAAGAAAAACTAGGTAAAATGAAGGTCTGACATATCAAGATTGATATGTATTGTAAAGGTAGGGTAGGAAAAAGAATCACATTATGGTATACTACAGAGAGAAAGTTAAGTTGTTTTTTGTGCAGACAATGATCTTTATTGTCAACAATGGCTACAAATGAAGAATAATTTTATACTATAGGGTTCATAGTACAAAGTAGTATAATGAAGTTTTGGTTTTGATGTCATCAAATGGAAAACAAGAAAGAAACATATATGCTGAGGCACACTTCTTACATTTCCCATCAGTGTAAACATCTTAATTTTCACTGTCATGATTCTCATGGTAGAGAAGGTAGAGAATTTATCATTCCCATTAATTTGCTGATCTTGAGAAACATATTTACTCTATCTGGACCTAATTCTAAAATGCTGAATTGCCTTCCAACTCTTACATTCTACATGGCCATAAAATTAGCCATAACTGTATCAAGAAACAGATAATTATAAATGATATTAAGAGTATAAAGAGATGAAGCATATCTATAAGAGGGTATGTGTACACTCATGCTGGGGGTTAGTGATGGGATGGATTTCAGCTGGTAAGATGAAGGTGACTGACACTTCTGTTTTGGGGTAATGAGGTGAGAGAAAGCAGTGATTTAAGAAGCTACAGATATGGTGTTTTGCCTAATGTAAAGCAAGCATCGCAGTGTTAAAATGATGACATTGCACATTGCCTAAGTGGGAAGACAAGTGGAAAAATAGACTCCAGAGGCATCAGTTTTTATTTGGTTCTCAAACAATTACAAGTCTCTGTAGATTTTTAAAGAGAAGGACATAATCTGAATGACATTTGAACAAGATTATTCTTTCTTGGTATGGGCACCAGAAGTGACAGACTACTACAAGAGCAAAAGAGCTGATTTTGTCTTTTATTACTGCCATTGATTCATTAGCAGAGGTTTTTTGAGTTGGAAAAAACCACTTCATAAGATTTCTGTCTTACTTGACTTTCTGACTCCAACTAACTTCTAAGAAAATCACTTCTTCACTAGTCTTTGAATATCTGATGATGACAGAGGCTGACCCAAGAAACCAAGACTTTGAATAATAAACCAAGTAGGGGTAGGCCTTGTATCAGTATCAGCTGCCCACCTCAGACATACCTCCTCCCTTATGCCAATCTATTCCCTGGGTTTATTTGATCCGAAGACTCAATTCTTAACTTAACTTAGAAAATCGCTTCATTTACTTGACCAATGGGGTCTTTTTATAAGAAGTCAATGACTCATTCTTCTCCCATGGTTACAGATCTTTCTCTGTTGTCATGTTAATTGATCACAATTAACAGCAGCTATTAATTATTCTATGCTCTTGGGAGTTCTCAGAAGTCAACTTCATTAAGTGCCTTCATACTCTATTAAACTCTTAGAAATTTTTTTCTGGAAAGACAATATCTTCCCTACACAGAAGCGGCACCATTTCAGTTTTGAAGCAAATTTTACTTCCAGTTCTTTACCCTACACTACCTATGTATCCCCAAGTCTACCTATGCCTGCTTTCATCTCAAACTCTGTTCCCTTTCTCTCTGTATCACATGATGGCCAAGGACAAGTGGATTCTCTAACTTAATGTTGGAGAAGCTACAGCACGCTTGCCCCAGCAGGCTGTTTGTATCACTGAAAGTTCTAAAAGCTTTGCCATCACTGCTGTAGCTAATCAAGTTCCCATTTCAAACTTGGGAGTTACTGTGCTCCTTTTCTTCATATTTTAACACAGGACTCAGATCTTTTACTTCCTGTTCTAAACTTCAATCTTGAGCTTCATGTAGGTTTACTGTAAGGTTAACACTGGCTCTGCCTTCTCAACCTTGATGTCTCTCTTAGTTCACTGCTCAGCTGTTTATAGTCTATCCCACTCCCTGACTCTTTTAATATGTAACTTTGATTTTTAAAATTATATGATGTCATCTCCTCTCATAAATATTTCATATATATTTTTTCCTCTCTCCTCAGAGAAACTTCTTTTCTTAAGGGGGGGACTAGACCTTAAAAATCCCTATAAAACATTAAAATACTGCTGAGCATTACAGAAGTATTCAATGAATACATATTGAGTTTAGTTGAATCATTTTGACCTCCCATTACTTTACTTTTTTAATGGGTGGCCAGCTCCAGGTTTGCAAAATTCATAATATTGACAGTTGCTAGTCTTAATCTTGATGTTAGGGATAATGTGTTGAGATTTTTCTTTGGTTTCAAAGCTCCACAGTTCATTTCTTGCTGCCATTTTCTTTCTCTTACCATTGACTGCTTCCCCCATACATTATGACTCCAACTTCATATGCAAATCTCTTAAAACTTACTTAGTTAATTTCACTCATTAGCCATTAAGTCAGAAATTTCATTCCTTAGAGGACTTACAGTGGTTTCTTTACAAAAAGTTTTAACTACTAGTTCTTAGTATGGTGTCTTGGTCACTTTTCTCTCGTTTCTGAGACAAAATACCCAACGCCCAAAATGAAGGAAGGAAAGGTTTATTTAGCTTACAGTTTGTGGAGGTTTCAGTCCATACTTGGCTGGCTCCCAGGCAGAAGATAGCAAAGCAACAAGAGCAAAGGGGGGGAATGGCAGCCGAACAGCAAAGCAGCCAGACCAAAAGGGCAAATGGTGGCAAGCAGCCTCTTCCCCTCCCTTACATTGTAAACAGGCTACCCCCACCTAAGGTGCATGTAGCTCTCACATAATTTCCATGTCCTCCTCTTCCACAGGCTCAGGATGTATACAAAGTAAGCACCCTGGCTTCCTGCTGAGTCACTTAGCCAAATCTCTAGACTCCCCAAGTTGACACAATGTATCAACCATAACACTCCGCACCTTGTCAACTTGGCAACCAGATATAATTCTTTAAACCAGTTTCCAGGTACAAAGACATTATATTCCATTAGAACCACAACATTTCACCCCTTGAAGACACATGGAGTCTTATGCAAAAGGCATTTAGTCCATCTGCAAGAGTTGCCAAAGTCCTAACAGTTGCAGCATTGCTGAAGAGTCCAAGTCCCAAGTCTCCTCCAAGACGTAAGGCAAACTCTTAGCTGTGACCCCCTGTACAAATGAAAAGTTAAACACTTCAAACATTCAGTGGCACAAAATAAGCAGTACCATTCCACAAGGAACAAATGGGGCTACAGAGCAGTGGGACCAAAGCAAGTCCAAAATCCAGCAGGGCTAGTATTATGTCCTGTAGTTCCATGTCCAGCATCTGAAGCAATCTGTGGCACATTGTGAACCCCAAAGGGCTTGCAAGAGTCCACCCCTATGGCACTTCCACTGGTTACAGCTTCCATGCGTTCTCTCTTAGGCCTGCTTTGTTCCCTCCTTGCAGCTTTCCTTAGATGATCCACAGTCCTGGCTTTTCTAAACTTCTGAGGTCTCCACTGCACCTTTTGCTTCACACTCAAAGCCTCACACACTGCCCTCTCAGGGGCACACTGCCTGGCCTCCCAGGCCTTCTGAAGTCTGGGTGGAAGCCTCTTTAACCTCGGAACTCTTGCATTCTCCATGTACCTAAAGCCAGGGCCACAGGGATGATGCCAGGTCTGCTGCCACCTGGAGCGGTAGCCAAGTTTTCCTCTCTCTTGGCCAAAGGGGTCGAGTGCCTGGATCTCTGGGCACTCTGAATCCAATTCTGAGGAACAAATTTTTTATGCTGCCACCATTCTGGAACCTGCTGCAGCCCCTGCCGCCATTCTGGAACATGGCGCTCAGCAGCTTTCTTCTCAAGACAAGGTCTTTCAC
>NW_004955440.1:751393-758729 GCF_000276665.1 Chinchilla lanigera
AGAAGATAGCAAAGCAACAAGAGCAAAGCGGGGAATAGCAGCCGAACAGCAAACAGCCAGAGCAAACCGAAGGAATGGCTGCAAGCAGCTTTTTTCCCCTGCCTTACTTTGTAAACAGGCTACCCCCACCTAAGGGGCGTGTAGCTCTCACATAATCTCCATGCCCTCCTCTTCCACAGGCTCAGGATGTATACAAAGTAAGCACCCTGGCTTCCTGCTGAGTCATTTAGCCAAACCACTGGACTCCTCAAGTTGACACAATGTATCAACCATAACATATGCTATGTTTAACTGTGCTTTTTGTTCACTCTACTAGACTTTATGAAATTGCAAGTTGGCAAAAAAACTAGTCATCTTTTTTTATTTTTGAACTTATATTTTTGTCTTTCTTTAGCGAATAAGTATAATTATGTGTGTATGAAGTTACAGAATTTAGTATAATAATTATTCACTCTTCTAAAGTAAGACATTATAATTATACTGACAACTAACTGTCGAAGGTACTACTGCAACATGTAAGTCTGCTATAGAAATGGTCTCTAGGATTCCAATAAGTAATACTAATTTCTCAGAAATACTTTTACTCTTCTGGAAGACACACTGGGTGGCATTAATAATTCCTCTTTCATTATGGAAATTTTCTTCAAACAGAACTTTTGCTTTAAACAAAGCCTTGAGAACAACTGGACCATTTGCTGCAAAACCAGCTTCTAACATTTTGTGACACTAGACTATAATAGAAATCTGAAATTTTTTAAACATGATTTTTAGCAGTTTGCCTTATCCTTGTTTAGCAAATGCAAACTTTCACATTTTATCATGACATTAAAAGGTCAGCCAAAATATTTAAAAGATCAAAGTGGAACTAACCACAAGCTTTGGTTCAATGCTTTTAGTATGTTATTTCATACAATCACCAAAGTAAAGGGAAAGAAAACATTATATACTGAATAATTAGAGTTTGTGTTATTTCTTGGAGGTAAGTTTGAGCAGAAATATCATTTTTATGAAGAAATCATTAAAGAACTGTAGCTGAGCTGAGTGAGCATAATTAATCTATTGAAAGACAAAATGCTTATTCTTAAAAGATCATTGGAGTGATTTTTTTTTTCTAAGTACACTTAACCTTTGGTTAATCACATAAGTTCAGGAGAATGTTACTTTAGATTGTGTCAGTTTCTGAGTGCTTGCAGTCATACATAGAAGCAAATGAAAAACATGGTCCCACATGGTACAAATATTACTCACAAAAAATAAGGCAATATGGATTGTAGATGCCGATAACAGAATAGCCTGACACATGTCTGTGGACAGGACTGTGGAAATGCCTACACTGTGACTACAAGTCTTACGTGTGCACCGTAAGTGAATTTCAGAGATGCCTTTTTTGTAGTCTCATGGTTTCTTTGTTTCATGCCTTTTTTGTAGTCTCAGTTCCCACTCTTGGCTGAATGTTCAGCCTCTTTCATTCAAAAGTGATCTCTTCTGGAAGGTTTTGTCAGACTTGATTGAACACAGGTAGATCTATTTTTCTACCTGGACTCATAAGATTTTTCTCTTCCTATAGGGTTTATAAGCAAAAGGAAATGGAAAACTTTATTACTTGGAAAAGTGCTCTGACACCCAAATATAAATGAGTCCTAAAAGGTACTAATTTAGGCAGGGTGATGCAGCCCTTCTTAAGCCTTGATAGCTACGCACAGAGAAAATCAAACCTGCTCTTTCAGTTTTCCCTCTCTGTGCAACTGAAAAAACAGGTGATCAAAAGTTTGCTGAAGGTTGCAGTTTGATCAGTAAGATTTATATGTGAAACTCTCACCTACATTTATAATTTTTGGCAATATACACCTTTATATGAAAGCTCAAAATTAAACCTTTGTGTAAAGGTGGAAAAATGATTAGCAAGATTGTAAAACATTTTCATCATTATTATATTAATACCTATAAAATCCCTCCTAGCAATAATACTAAAACTAAATTTTTAATCAGGCAATGAATATTATGGAATATGGCTCTTTTACTTTTACTGGTAAAGGAAACTGCTACAATGCTCCATGAATTTATGTTTTAAGACGAAAGAATCAGGTTCAACATGTACAAAGCAAATGGTTCCAATTAGTGAGAGTTAACAGACCTCAAGTAGCACTGTCATTCTTAATAGGTGTGCAAGTACACAAGTGTGTCACTCATCCACCTTCAAATGCCTACAACCTTCAGGGGGCACTCATATCTCTTACGCAAGGAGGAATTACAAAGGACCCCAAAGGACAAAGAGCTTAGTATACTGAACACTACCTAAAGACAGTTATTGAATAAGAACACTACTAAAGACCACAGTAAGTCTCAGCTTATCTTATTTTTAAGTAAAGGGGATCCTTGTAGGCAGCAAGATTGTGGACATGGCATTAGGACCCAACCATAGCTAGTGTGTACAGCCCCACTGATATATAAGACAAAGGAACATATATTTAAAGTGTACCTCCTTATTCATGGAGAAGTTCCAAAAATAATTCAAGGACAAACTGTCAATTAAAATAAGAGAAAGAGAAAAAGCAGGACCACTGGCATCATCAATAAGAATCCTGATGAGGAACCCTGGCTGACGTGGTAAGCGCTTTTCAGGTAACACAGCATCCAGTCAGTCTTTGCAACACCACTAGACAGTGGATGCTATTTCCAATCTGACTTGTTTTTAAGATTATAAGGCTAAGGCCACAGCAAGTAAATAACAAAGTCAGGGTTTGAGCGCAGGCAAATTGATCCCAGGGACTTAGAGCCTGACAGCTTCCTTTTGCACATATGAAGAAGTTTCTTTCCTGGTCCAGTAAACTTGCTCCCCAAAGGCTGAACCAACTGATGTATTTAATTCCTTCCTTCCAAGACCTTATTAGAGATTGTGGAGTACAAAAAAATCTAAGGGAAGGTCTTACGAGACAGTGCAAGAATATTCCTGTATCCTATAGTTGGACTAAGTTTGGCATGTATGTAATGCTACAAGAGATGACAGACTACAGCAGGGGTTGGCAAACTTTTCCTTTCAGGAATTAGATGGTGCATATTTGAAACTACATGAAACACATACTGTAGTCTCTGGTGTAACTACTCTCTGGTTCCCTGTGGCGTGAAAGTGGATACAAAGTGATACATGAATCAATGTGTATGCATGACTTCCAACCAAACTATTTCCACGAAGAGCTAGAAACGGGGGGAGTTTGGTCATAATTTGTAGACCCTAAACAAGATTTCCAGTTGATAACTCACAGAAAATCTAATCATTCATTTTCCAGAAAGTATTATTTTTTTCTATAATTCATAAGTTCTCCCAGAAGACAGGAGGGGGGTGAACTATCTTCTTATTGCTAAAAACCAAAATAACTTGATACACCCTTCCCAAATTTAATGAAATTTTGTAGTCACTGTTCACAATGCAAAAAATTAAGTTTGTGCTTTCCAAAAAGGATGAACCTTTTGGCAGTTCTGGAAATCATGTAATATCTGAGCTTGTCAGTGTGCTAGGAACAAATCTTTTACGTATCCCTGGGTGATTACATCTCTGTACAAAGGCACCAACTTCGTGTTACACATAGAATTACATTTTAGCCTGGAGTGCTCAGCCATTAACCCGTGTCTCTTCTGATTCTCAATAAGGAATAGATAGTTCCTCAGATGGAGGGAGACAAGACTCCAGTTATTTGCTGCTGGTGATGGTTACTGTTAGAGATTATTCAAATCACTTTAACAGTTTACAAAGGGCCTTCTTTATGGCAAAGTAGTCTCAACATTAGATCATCCTGAATATTTGTCACAACAGAGAAGTGATCACTGAGTCACTAGTGCATTTGGATGCTGACTGTCATGCAAAGACTTGTGTGGTAAAGGTTCAGTCCCCGAGCTGGTGGTATGGACATGTAAGAGGTGGACTCTAGTGGGAGATGCTTAGGTCACTGTGGAGGACTCTCCCCAAAGGGGCTGTGCAACTTTATCTCTCCTCTGTCTCTGCTTCCTAGCTCTGGATGTGGGCAGTCACTGTAGCCAGCACTCCTGTCATGATGAGTCACCCTCACCTGAGGCACAAACCCACGAGGCTCTCACCTCTCGGACTTGAAACTAAGAAACTGAGCCCAAATACACCTGGCTTTACTTTCTAAGTAGCCTGTGTTGGGCATTCATTATAATGACACAAAGCTAACACAGTCAATTAGAGTAACACTTTGTTTCTCTTAAAAACTCTCACAGCCCACAAGACTTGAGGGTGACAGATGTTGGTGCTGTTAAAAATTTTGCTACCACATTTCTCAGATGCTGAAATGAAATTTAAAGTTCAATCCTTCATATTAAATGCAAATAACTTAGAGTAGGTAGTAAGGTTCTTCAGTGTGTATATTATAGGTAATAGCCAAAAAAAATCTGCAGGTCTGTACCCAAAGATTTGTATTTATAGTAAGTTCCCGACTTAATGAATATTTGAGTTGTGAACTTTCACAGGAGCACTGTATAAGACTCACATTGTTGGCTTAGGAATGAATATGAGTTACAAACAGTTCCCTGGAATGGAACTCATTCAGAAGTCAGGGACTTACTATTATGTGTAAGTTAGTTAATTTTTTTTTTTTTTTTTTTTGGTTTTTTTCCAGTACCAGGAACTGAACTCACGACCTTGCGCTTGCCAGGCAGGCGCTTTGCCACTGAGCTAAATCCCCACCCCCTAGTTAATTTTCTTGCATAACCTATCATTCAGTCTTCTTCACAACATCCGATTTGGCTTAAGAGAAGGAAAAAAAAAGTTTTCAGTCTGGAGTTCGCGTAGCCCTTGGGTCATGCCTTTGACCAGTAATTCCCCAGATTGGGCATTTAGTTCATTTTTTAAAGACTTCCTTTTGTCTTTAAAGAAATCCTTTTGTCTGCTAGTCATTGATTGCTGTTAAACTAAATGTTTTTCCCTCTGTAATCAATACTTTCTTACAAAAATAAACGCAGACATTGACAAACAACTCCGCAGCATATTGCAGCTTTTCTGAGAGCGGGTGGCATGAAAAACTACTACCTTCAAGAACTAAAGAAGATCACACTGGCTGCAGTGCTTATTACAATATTTACATGCTTCTTAAAGCTAAGTCACTCCACTGTAACAAGACTTTATTAAATGAGACAGCTATTGAATCATAAGCTTTCTGAGAATAACAATTAGTATACCTTTGTCCTGTAGTATAGTTTCAAACCACAGCAAGCATACTGCTCTTGTTTGTGTTTACACCTTCCCTGGTGATAAAGTTATCAGACAGCAATAGCTATGGTAGATAAAATGAGGTGGGGGAGGTGGCACAAAATGTAAGCAATGATGACTTTGTTTCATGAAACTATTCTTCCAGAACCATTTTAAATAACAGTCCTTTTCTGTTTTAACGAAGTTGTATACTTTAGATCCTAAATGCAAGTCATGTTTGGATATAGGAGTTTTATACAAACTAAAATATGAGTCCTCTTGCCCTTTATACACAGTGGCTTCCAATGTATTGTTCATCATGATTCAGTCACATACTACAACTTACAGTAGAAATCCATTCCAATGTGAAGCAGCCGCATATGTAAGAATGCCACACACATGCAGCATGTATGACTCTCCCCTCCGTTATTTATCCACTCAAACACCAATTTCCAAAGTGTGTATTCCTATTTTCCATTAATAGCATTTAGTGGCCTAGGTAAAAACAGCATGAGTTGAAAAAAATAAAATAAAACCAAGCATTTCCAAATAAATACAGAAAAACAGGTCCTTCAGGTACACATGCCTTAAGTAAGTTATGACATATTCTTGCTCTCATGTTTATTGGCAAGAAAGGACTCAAGGAATAATGATATGAAAGAATTGAACCTGCATGCATTTATCCATGGCAAAGAGCAACACAGGCATTAACGATTTTTATTAGTAGCAGTTGATGCTTCCTGCTAACAGAGATGGTCTTGCGTATAGTAAAATAATTCAATGAACTGACCCCCTAATTTTTTTAAAGATATTTTCTATTTCTTATTCCAAGATAGCTCTTCTATGCCATAGCTCAAAATTGCCACCAAGTGGACAGATAAACAGTGGCCTGGTTGTAGCTGTACAGCAATGACTGTTTTTGATTTGAGGAGAGTTGATTACACCCCATCAGCCAGTATTTACTAAATGTTTCCCATGCATAAAGTTTTTCTAATCCCATAAATGTAATACCTTCTGATCACGAGTGAGGAGGATGAAAGCCTACAGTGGGCACCTCACCAAGAGGATGATGTTCTCTAGGCCTCAATATACAAATTTTATCTATCTCCTACTCTATAATCAAACAACCCCACAGTCTTATTGTGACTAAGAACATGGGCAATATCCAGCTTGGAAAGATGTTTCCTACTCCAATAATTCTATATGAAAAAGAAATGCAGAACACAAAAAGTTCGAGTCACTTCTGAAACCACTGATAGAATTCCCTGGACCCCTTGTTTCAATCTCCACAAACATACAGCTCTAGATGTAACTGGCCATGTGGTACCCACAGCAGAACTAAAATCCAGGCTGGGCATGACAGGGATAAGCAACATCTGCATTCTCAGCTTAGAAGCAGCTATTCCCCCATGGGCACATCCTGACCTTTTATAACATGGAGCTTAGTGTATGTGAAACCTCAAAAGAAAGTGAACCTATAAGCATGTGTGATGAGCCAACTGATTTAACGAAATATCTAATTTATTCAAATGAGTGATTCTAAGGCCTATTTAGGTTAATACTCAGCTTCCAGCATTATTTATCCTACACTATAAAACATATCTTTTCTCTTGGAAGCATGGGTACCAAAGGGAGGAACAGTAACTTTTAATGGGTGCAGTTAGATCTTGAAATTTTTATCTGAAAACTATAAAGCTTTTAAAAATGAATTTGCAAATGTAATTGAGCCTCTAATAGCTGCTACTGATAGTAATTAAAGAAATCTCATTTCCCTAAATTAAACATAATGAAATGTTTTCAAGATCAAATAAAGCTAGAAAATTCTATCAGGGTGATAGAATTTGCCTCTGAAAGTAGCGTTCTGGAATTTGCAGAGAAGCCTCAGTTGCCAGCGAAAGCCAATGGCTTAGAGGGTTATGGGCAATGTGGAAGTCATTTCCACTGTATCCTATCAACTTTTATTGGATGATAATCCATCTGAAAGCCAGTATACTGCATGGCTTCACACTGAGTGCTTATGGAAATGTAAGAGATATCCTTTAAAAATATTCCATTAGTGCCTTTAAAGAGTTTGTTATTTAATTAACCACTGTCAGCATATCCTCAATTTAACTTATGTGTTTCACAGTCTTA
>NW_004955440.1:758829-800728 GCF_000276665.1 Chinchilla lanigera
TGGCATTTGGGAGCCACAGTAAACACCTTATCCAGGTCCCTGATAATAAACAGGGAAGTGTTTCAAATTGCTGACTTATCTGTTCACACTGTCATAACAAAAAATACTACAGTCTGGGGGGCTTATCCCATAGAAAATTAGTTCTCACAGGACTGGCGCTTGGGAAATCCATGATTGAGGACCATGCTGATTCAGTTCCTGGTGAGGGCTCTCTTTCTGGTTTGCAGATGGGGTATCTTCCCAAGGTTTCATGCCTCTTTAGAAAAGAATACCAATTTAATCACAAGTGCTGCATCCCCATCACCCAGTTACCCCTCAAAAGCCCCATGTCCAAATGCCATAGCACTGGTAATTACTATTTCAACAAATGAATTTTGGGAAGAGGACAAACATTCAGTATATAACTATTGCTGAGGACTGAGCACTGTCTCTCCACTTCTTGGTTGGCCTCCAGGCAAAATCATCTATGATTTCCCTCTCTTTCATCATTCTAGTAATCACAAGGTTTTCCTTATGTTTGACTGAAATACAGTATTCTGTATTTAATTCAATTACCTGTCTTAGTATTTAGACTTTTATGAATCAAAGAAACAATTAGTATCAAAACTCTTTTCTAAAATGCTTTATTCCAGGAGATAACTACTGAGACTTTTGTATCCTATTAATAGACACCTTAAAAGTTACATTTACAAGCTCTTTTATCTTTCTGTTTATGTATGATAAGCCCTGTAATTTATTTATGTGGCTTATAATCCATTTTATATCATATCTGATACACTTCTGTATATTTCCACGTTCTCTTTTAAAATGGTAATCTTATTTCATTATAAAACTATAACAGGAGTTTGGTTAATATTAAGTTCAGGCAAAGAAAGCACAACTGATTTTACTACTATATTCTAGTGCTATGTGTTGCCTCCTGGCCCTGTGATACCAACTACAACCCCTACCCCAGTTACCTCCACACCAGTAGCTCTTCTCTATCAAGGATCCTTCCATTTGCTTGTTGAATTGCACACAGAACGCAGTCAACAAATACCTATCTTGGACAAATTAATGGCTCTTATCTTTTAGTTCACAATGGTATCTGTGTTTTTCTACAACACTCAATCCTTATGCCACTGAAACGGTGTTCTGTTTTCTTAACACATCACATCTCTTTCATTAATTGGGTCACTGATTATTTTTAGTAATTACTTACTTCATGCCAGATACTGAATGTGGTGTTGCCATTCTATTCACAATTAAACAAGATTCTGGTCTTGCAGATTCTTAACATCTAGTTACTGATACTCCACTTTAGGACTATTGTTCTGAAGTATTCTATTTGTGTCTGTGTTATTCAAAGTATAAACAACCTTAGGGCTGGGGATTTAGCTCAGCGGCAAAAGCGCCTGCCTGGCAAGCGCAAGGTCGTGGGTTTGGTTCCTGGTACCGGAGAAAAACCAAAAAAAAAAACAAAAACAAAAAAAAACCAAAGTATAAACAACCTGTCCTATGTGAACAATCCGTTCAAACCAATAGCTGAACACTTGGTATATCTGCTTCATTCATACTCTACCCTCACTAATGCCTTTAGCAACTAGTAAGTTGTTGATAACCTCTAATCAAATAGTCAGTTATTGATAACCTTGAACAGAGGGGTGATTACAAACTTCATTTGGATTACAACTTCATACTGAAATCTATATGAGCTCCTTCAGATACTTCATGGGCCATATTCATTCTATCATACATTCTTCACCTCTAGGGTTTCTAAAGTGGTCTGGGACTGAGTTTCATACCATATCTGGTCTTCCATCCTTTCTTTACCTCTTGTTCCTAATGGGCTCCTGACTCCACTTTGTGCTTGGTGAGGACTTTGTTGACATTTTGCCTTCTATTTCAAATTTCCCTGAAGGATCACTATTTAGGGAGAAAACACACTTCAAAATTTTTAAATAAATTGGTTTTCTGATGGGAGTTTATATTGATACCACTTTGGAAAACCATCTGCCTCTACATTGTGAAGTTGAATGTGTGAAACACCTGCAACCCAGCAACTTTATTCTGGGTGCATATGTTTGCCCCAGAAATACACATGTATGTGTACCAGCAGCACTACTTGAAATAATTGCAAAATGCAATTTTTCCAGATATTTAACATGTACAAATTACATTATACTCAGATACTGAAATTTCACATAGCAAAGACTGAACAAACTCTAGTTACATGCAGCAATATAGAGGAATCTTGCAAATAATGCTGAATAATAACACGATATACTGTATGATTTCTATTTGTATTAAGTAGAAACAAAGCAAAATTAATCAGTGCTGTTCAGTGTTTATCAAGAGAGATTTGGTTAGGTACTATCCTGGTTACTTTTCTTTCCTTGCTGAGACAAATTACCTGACATCCAAGATTAAAGGAAGAAAGGTTTATTTAGCTCACAATTTGTAAAGTTTTCAGTCCACAATCTGCTAGCTCTAAGACACAGTGGTAAGGCAGAGGGGCAACTGTTCATGTTGGTAGAAGATACCAAAAGCAACAAGAGAAGAAGGAGAGCAAGCCTCCTTCTGTCCCTTATATTGTCTGTAGGCTGCCCACCCTAGGGCAGGTGTAGTACTCACACACTAAACCCCACTTTAGACCATGAATCAATTACAAACTCTAATTAGCCACCTCTGAAAAAACCCATGCCCCATGACTGCATAAGGCTTTGGAAGGACCTCCTGACACAAAACCATAACATTCCACCTCTGGCCCCTCAAACATCAAGTTCACTTCTTCATGCAAAAGGCATTTAGTCCATCTCTTAGAGTTGCCAAAGTCTTAACAGTTTCAGCACTGTTGAAAAGTCCAAGTCCCAAGTCTCCTCTGAAATGTAAGGCAAACTCTTAGCTGTGAGCTCCTGCACAAATTAAAAGAAAGGGAAGCACTTCTAGTATTCAATGGCACAAGAGAGACATTTTCATTCCAAAAGTTACAAACACAGAGATACAAAGGAATGGGACTAAAGCAAGTCCAAAATCCAAAAGGGCAAACATTAAGTCCTCTATTTCCATACAGCATTCCTGGCAATCTGTGGCAAGTTGTGAACTCCAAAGGGCTTGGGTGGTTCTACCCCTGTGGCACTGCTGGTGGTTGTATCTCCCACTTCTTCTCTCTTGGGCTTGCTCTGCCCACTCCTTGCAGTTTTCCTCAGACAATCCACATTCGTGGCTTCTTCAGATTTCTGGGGTATCCACTGTACCTGTGGCTTCACACCCACAGCTTCACACACTGTCCATTCAAGGGCATCCTTCCTGGCTTCCCAGGCCTTCTTCTGAAATCTGGGTGGAAACTTTCTTGACCCTACAACTCTTGCATTCTGCATGCACCTAACACCAGCACCATGTGGATGATGCCAAGCTCTGCTGCCAGCAGGAGCAGTAGCCAGGCTTCCCTCTCTCTTGGCTCTAGGGGAGACATGTAGACATAAACCATAACAGGTACCTAAAGATGGATTTCTAGGATAATGCTAATATTCCTTTTGTTGATATCAGTGCTCACAGGTTTCCACTTGTGAAAACTCATTAAAAGTATGCGTACTTTTGTGTTCTTCACAATTCAGTAAAATGGTTAAAGATGGAAAGAAATTTAGGTGACACTGAATTTGGTGAAAACTTATTAAACACATTGCCAAAAGCATGATCCATGAAAAATTAGTAAGTTGGACTTCACTAAAATTAAAAACTTTGGCTTTACAAAAGAAAGGAACTGGTAAGAGAATGAAAATCCATAGCTGGATGTGGTGGTACATGCCTGTAATCACTGCACTCAGGAGGCTGAGGCAGGAGTACCACTGAGAGTTTAAAGCCAGCCTAGGCTACCTAGTGAGTTTAAAATCAGCCTGAACTACATAGTGAGACCCTGTCACAAAAAGAAAGAAAGAAACAAACAAACAAACAAACAAAGAGAGAGAATCCATAAACTAGAAAAAGAAACTTTCCAAAGCATTAATCTGATAAAGGACAAAAAGGATGAGTATTCAAAACATAAAAAACTCTTAAAATATCAGAATTTTTAAAATGTTTGAAAATGGAAGATATAAAAAGACACTCTATCGAAGACATACAGATGGCAAATAAGCATATAGAAAGATTTTCAACATCACGCCTTTAGGAAATTGGAGACTAAAACAACGAAACACTACTACATGCCTACTGAAACACTCAAGTCCAAAATACTGACATTAACAATTGTGGTAAGGATGGATCTTTCACCATTGCTAGTGGGTCTCTCAAATCCCACAGCCAGTTTGCAAAATTGTAAGTTTCTTACAAAGCTAACCATAGCCTTACTACACACTTCAAAGATACAAATCTTATCTTATTTAAGCAATCATTTAATAAGTTCAAAACCCATATACACAGAAAATCTGCATATGAAAACTTATAGCATCATACTCATAACTGCAAGATTTGGAAGGAACCATGACATCCTTCAATAAATGAATGAGTATCCTATGGGACAATCATACAGTTCAGTATTACTCAAAAATATGAAGAAATTAGCTATCAAGCCACAAAAAGACAGAGAAGAAAAACGTAAGTGTTTATTTCTAAGAGAATAAAGCCTATCTGAAGTGTTTACATATAATATGACTCTAACTGTATGACATTCTGGCAAAGGAATAATGTAGACATCCTTTAAAAATCAGTACCTGCCAGGGTTTCAGTTTTAGGGGAAATAGATGAATAGATGATGCATGGACAATTGTAGGGCAGTGAAAATATTATGTATGATACGTAATCATGGATATATGACAGCATGCATTTGTCAGAATCCACAGAGCTGTGTCACACAATGGGTAACCCTAATCTAGCATATGGAGTTTAGTTAAAAACCTAGTGATACTGGTCCATCCATTGCTGTACATGCAGCATAGGAGTGCAAGATATTACTAACAGGAGAAACTACTGCAGAGGGAGCTGGGCTGAGAACATGGGGACTGTGCACTCTATGCTTAGGTTCATTTTTTTTTCTGTAACCCTAAAATTGCTTTTTAAAAGATGACTGTTTTTTAATGAGAGGTTTTGGTGTGTGACCAGTCTGGCTTCAAGCCGTTCTGCTGCCTCAGACTCCTGAGGAGCTGAAATTATAGATGAATGTCACCATGCCCAGCTAGGACTAGAGACATTTTAAAAGTAAAAAATATTAGTTTGAAAGTTTCAAAAATATCACAACTTCTTTACTTAAATCCAGTCAGATTAATTCAGGGATCATGAAACTCTGAAAGTCTTCCTTCTACATTCAGAATAAAGTTCTAACTCTGAAGTGAATAACAGAAGACCCCTGGACATCTAGTCCTGTCACCCAAGCCACATCTCTAGCCTCTCCATTCCACTGTTCTCTTTCCTCATCCTAGTATCCCTCTCTACCCTCTAGTGAGCCTCATTTTTTGTCTACCTGGTGAACCCTGAAATTCACTAGAAATAGCTCCTGTACCCTGGAGTTCCCTCTACCACTCTGAGTGAAATGAGGAGAGATGCTCCTTGAATTATGAATGAGTTACTTCCAGGTAATCCATCAAAAATTGAAAACAAGATATATTAGCTTTCCTTATGATATATACATAAGATGAATCAACCTATAAAGAATTGGGTTTATTTTGGTTGTTTCAATGCCCAGATTTTTGTCCCCATTGTATTTGGGCTTAGGGCAAGGCCATATGTCATGCCTGAGGCCTGGTGGTAAAGCAAAGCTGATCAATTCATGGAAGCATGAAAGCGAGAAAAAGAGGAAACAGACATCAGCGAAAGACAGATAGAAGAGGAAGATGGACAGAGATAGACACAGAGAGACAGAGAAGTGTGGGGAAGAAGAAACCAACGTGAGGGCAAGATCTACATCCTAAAGGCACTCCCGGTACAGAGCACTGGTTCATAGTACATATTAACAATGTAACAAATAATCAATAAATCATGATGTAAAAAAGCCCCTCAAACTACTTGTTGTAGTACTATTATTGCAACCCAAGTTAGCTGAAGGCAGAAGGTAAATGTTAACGCAGTGAAGTCTATGAAGGGCTGAGATAACATAAGCTAGATAATCTAACACTCCTTATGTAACCGACCATGGCAATAAAGCTTAAAGGCCACAGCAAAATTGTCTGTCTATCAGACATGCTCTCTAAAAGACTAGTGTCTCAAGCTAGACTTTGCTAAGTGTTAAACCACAAGCAAGTCATGGTTGACTTCCCCAACGAGCACCAAAAATGTAGATAGGCTATATGTGACAGGTGAGATAGGAATAAATATGTCTTCCACACCAGACATATAGAAGTTGGATGGAGTAGTCTATTTGGAAAATTAAGTATTCTGACTTAAGAGTCTTGACCAGACAAAAAGCCAGTTCAGTGCAAAAGTAAGAGTTAAAAATGAAACATGATTCTAAACAGCAATGGTGAGCTTCCAATGATACAAAGCTTTCAGAGCTTCCAATGATACAAAGAACTCCTGGAGGCAGCAGTGCCATAGGTTTGTCACCATCGTTTTAGAAGAAAAAACACAGGATGTTTCCATCACTTATATCTGTAGATTGCATTTAGAGTCTATATGTGAACCATCTTTCCTCCAAAGTCTCTGCTTTGACAATTCCATCTCCTTCATGTCCATGTGATGTACCTCCTTATCTGCATGTCCCTTAAAAAAGGCAGGATGTCTTACCTTTGCCTTCCTGATTCCTTCTCTACCCTTTTCTACTCTCACCCCTTGCCTGGATGGCTCACCTTCATGGCCCGGTGAATGAGGGTCTTATATTTCTAGCTTCCTGTTTAGCCAAGCAGGTAGTTAGATGCAGGAACAGGGAGCAAGGAGTACTTACTCACCTAACTCAATGGTTCTCAAACTCTATAGTACGTCAGAACCACACAGAACTGGCCTTAGGAACACAGGTTGCTGGGCTCCAGACCCCACAGATCTAGTTCAGTAACTGAGGTGGGGAACTGAGAATCACACTTCCTACAAGTTTCCTAGTGGTAGCATTGATGCTGCTGGTCAGGGCCACATTTTATGGACCAGTGCCACAGCTGAAATGTTACTCCTGGGCTCCTGATGTCCTCCCACCACAAGTCCCTGCTCCCCTCACAGTGACTGACTCCACAGAACGGGGGTGGCTAATTTTATGGATCAGGTGGTTAGACTACTACCCAGATATTTGACCCAGTGTTATCCTTGATGTTTCTGTGGAGGTATTGTTTCTTAAATGAGATGAATATTTAAATCAATAAATTGAGTAAAACAGACCTTGTAAAACAACTAGTCTCCCAAGAAGAGGTAATTCTGTCTGCAGATTGCCTCTGGATTGAAACTGAAACTCTTCCCTCGGTTTCTAGGCTGCTGCGTTTCACTTAGATCTTCGACTAAACAAGCCTCCATAATGATTCCAGCCAAAACCTTGTATTAGCCTGTGTGTGTTCAGGTGTGTATGCATGCATGTGTGCATGTAAGTGTGTGTGGCTGTGTGTATATGCACACACCTCATTGGCTCTTTTCTATGGAGAATCCTGGCAAATAAAAGACTTAGTTCCCACAGCTTCCAATAACTATTTCTTGTTCCCTGCATGACAGCACATTTCCTACCTGACTCTTCAGAAAAGTTGGTAACAGTTTGACTGGCACCAAAGTTCACAGCTTCCGCACTGTCTCCTGATGTTTTCCTATTGCCACAGCTTTGTAAATGATCCCTACATAGTAAGTCCTGTTGAATCACCTCACTTCAATTATGCTCTGCATTTCCCTCTGGATAATCGCCTTAAATGTAAGTAGAAAAGCCAACCTGCCCACTTCCCAAGCCCGCTGCTCCTGCTGTGTTCTTTCTTGTGATTAATAGCATTACTCCCTCCCAGGAACCCAGACCTGTAAGTCCTGCATCAGGTTCTGACTCCTTTTAATTGTTTTTCCAACTTCTGGGCTCTATACAGTTCTGGAAGCTGTTAGAAGAAGCAAGTCTTTGTTTTTACAGTTTCAGGGCCTAATAAAGCATGTATCAGGCATCATCCAGGAGGCCCAAAAACAGGTGATAAGGAAATGAATCGTGTGCAATTTATATAGCACATTAAAGAACATATAGACCTTTGATATACTTTGTTTCCACAGTCAAAATTCCATTTCTTTTGCTCTAATGCAAGATTTGCCACTAATGTGCTAACTATTCCACAATTGTTCTCTATTGCCATTTCTGTAACTGTGCTTCAGACTTCTATTATTTATGGCCTAGACAATTGGATTAGCCTTCTAACCCATTCTCTTGCCTCTTATCTCCCCCTTTTCTGTCACCCATCTTATATATCAAATCTCCGATCAGGGTTTTCTCTACATTCAGTGGCATCCTATTTCCCACTGAGCACAATCCACACTTTTCAGGTTTTGCATGCAAGATTCTTCATAAGCTGGTCACAGGTTAACTTTCTGAATTAATAATATTCCCTTGTAAGAATCCTCCATTCTGGGTATGTTTCTCTGTACTCTCATTCTCAACCCTCTAACTGTATAGTATTCCCCCTCTGTATCACAGTATTCCTCTTGCTTAAAAATCATTCCTGCTTGATTTGTATGCATCTATAAAAACCTAACTCTTGTCCTACTCTTGCCACTATGCTTATTCACAATGATTTCTTATTGTCTCAAAAACTTTCAGTAACTATTGCCCACAACTGACGTTTGGAATCTATTGGTTTTTATTGCTTTTGAATGTATGTTTGTCTTTTCTATTGAATTACTCTGTAGTAAGCAGAGAACCTAAAACGTTGTGTTCTACTTGCTTATACCCACCAAACTTCATGCACAGTAATTGGCACATACAAAGACCTTGCTATACTCTTCCTTGCTATACTCTTCCTCCATGGGTATTTCCACTGCCTATGGAAGGTCTGTCTGTTAAGAAAGAGCACTCACTGAGCTCTTCCTTGGAGCATTGAAAAGACAGAGGAAAGGGCTCTCACTGAGTGGTTATTATAAAAAGAGCAACATACTACTGCTTTCATGGTATGATAATTAATTGTGATATACTAATCTGACTTGAGCATGAACTGCCTACCAGATTAGTAAAGCTCTGGTTGGAACTGTGGATGACTGACATGTATGTAGCAAACTGAGGAGGGAAATACCATTCTGGATGTGGGTGGCACCAACCAACAGATTTGTAACTTGGATGGAATAAGAAGGGAAAAAGAAGGAAGCCTTCCCTTTTTATCTTCAGAGGAGTTCTTGTCTTTGGCATTGCCTTTGGACATTCAGCTCCAGTTCCCTTCAGTTTCCAGAGTAGATTCTTCACCTTCCAGTGCAGACCCTTCAGCTTCCTAGCAGGACTGTGTCTGAGCTCCAAGCCTCCAATATTTGATGGGATTCTCAGGCACTCTTGCACATTGATGCCCATTTTGAATTCTTCCACCTCTGATCTGGCACCTACCTAGTAAATCCTTTGCATAAGCATACCTCTATTAAATCTGTTTCTCTAGTGGACCATAGCACAATAGTGTTCATAGTTTTATTCAGATAACTTCAGTTTGTTTTTAAGGAGTTGCTTCTCCTCTCCCATGATGAATTGCCAGAAAAAAATGACTCTGACAATGTAGATATGGTCAGGAATTTTTGTGTTTAATGAAGAGTTTATGAATTTCAAATGTTGGTGGCTTCACATTTGCCCCCTACTTTGAGAAATACTGGGTTAGTTTATAAAAGAAGAAAATATATAGGAGAGAAGCAAAGACCTCATGTTAATTATAGAACAGTTGTAAACAGCACCACTAAATATGGAAATGCTTAATCAAGTTCATTTTCTCATTAAAAATGTAACCAACAATCCAAGACTTCTTCAGGGATACTCCAACTGAGAAGGTGATCTCCATTTGCCTTCCAAATACCTTATGTAAGTTTAGGTGGGACTAGCTAATTCTCTGCATCATGAAACAATGGGGGTTAATAATAGAGTAAATCCCTGTCTTACAAATAAGCTCTGTCTTTGGAAAACATTTGTAAAACAGATTCATTCATAATCTGACAAAGTGAGTCTTACATAGTACATCTGTAACTCATACAGTACACTTTTGAAAGTTTGCAATTTGTTCCTAAGTCGGGGACTTAGTGTAATGTGACCGCTACATGGTATAAAAGACTGTGTGCAATTCAAGTAAAGAGAAGTACTTCTAAAGGAAAAAGGCATAGGTATCTGGAGAGAAAAATATTGCTCCATATATATAAAGCTAAGCAAAATCAAAGAGCTGTCATTGTAGAAACTTGAAAGGTTCTGTTTTTCCATTCTATTTGCTCTTAGTTAGGAAGGTTTTCACCAGAATCTATTCCAGGCAAGTGCCGAGTATATTTACTATCATTGTGTTCTTTGATCTCAATATATTGCATCCAGGTGCAGGAACAGGCAATATGGAAAAATACGAAGAAAACAAACTACAGCCTGCAGATATATTTTTCTAGGCTGTCATGGGAAATTCAAGATGATTACATTTTTCTCTTCATTTATTTTTTTTTTTAGAATATGAATAGCAGTACACGCTTCTGTCTTCAGAATGGAAGTTTCACCTTTGAACTCACTTTGAATTATGAATTGAGAAAATTCATTGTTCTGTACTCATTCATTTTCTCTTGAAAAAATTATCATTGAGAGGTTATGCTAGACATATAAGCAAGGAGCCACCTAACAGTGTAATCCAGGTGTCCCATTCACATCTCATAAGAATAGCACTTCTATAATCTCTATTTCCACAACAATCCTATAGTTACATAACTAATTACCTCATTTCCAGTGAGATCCACCACTTGCTAGTCTATATATCTTTAATATTTTCTGTTTTCAACCCATAGTATCTTCAATTAACAAAACAACCATTCCAAATAAAATTTATATCAGTAGCATGGGTTCAGTAGCACAAAATTGTGCCTCACTGATTATTAATCATTCAATTAATTAATCAACAACTGAACTTACTGAGAACTGGCAGGAACTAGAGGATGGGAAGTGGATAGAGAGAAAATGACAAAAGATAACACATGGACTTTCCTCTTAATAACCAGGATAGAGAATATAATCAACAAGCAAAGAAATGCACAACCTAATCTCTAGAACTGTGTTATTTGATTAAAGATTTTAAAATAGGGTGGGACCAGTCAAATCCTAGGAGCCCTTAAAAGAGCTCTTAAAAGCTATAGTGCATTGATAACTGGTGGTCAGCTTATAACCCCCAACTGAACTGAGTAAGCATGGTGCCAGATATGGGAGGCCCACCTGGGGATTGTTGCCAGCAGCACAAGAGGCAGAACTGGAGAAGGAGAAGGAGGCAGCTGGGAGCAGACATAGGCTGTTGGGAGCTGGTGGACACTGTAAGCAGGTGTTGGTTTTGTTGGAGGAGCTCGTCATGCTGGCTATTCTGATGAACTTGGCTATTTTCATCCTCCAAGGAGATATGGGCCTTGTTGGCACTGAGTATAGATTCGGTTCACTTTGGGGGAGCTCTGGTCTTCATTCTGAGCACTGCTTTCTGGCTCCGGAGGGAAGAAGGTGCATAGTTCGGTCTCCTGGAGAAGCTTGTATGTTGGCTTCCCTGATGGGAACTTGGCAATCTTGATCACTGGAGGAGCTCCATTGTTGTTGTTGGAGGACCTCATTGTTGCTGAGGATGGTGGTGGTACTTTTTGGAGAAGTTCTGGTCCTTACTTTGCGCATCGCTACCTGCTTCCAATGCAGATCCCTCAGCCTGCTAGCACAGATCCTTTATCCTGCTGGCACAGACTTCCTAGATTCCACCACTGACCTTTAGGCTTTTGCAGCACAGATCCATGAAACAAGCCTGCATGTGATGTTGTCGTGGGCTCTGGGCCTCCAGTTGGATTTGTGGGAGTTATTGTTATGAGCTCTAGCTCTTCAGCGGGACTCATGCAGGACATTATTGTGGGATCCAGGCCCTCAGAAGGATTCTTGGTCTCTAGTGTGTGGACAAATTTCCTGCACTCTTTTGTATGTCACTCTTTGGTGACTGTTATAAATAATCATATAAAATATATGTCCTGTATTATATTGTTCCACGTTGCACAATATCCCCTAGACCATAACAAAAGCAGAGAATTTGGCTAGAGGCTGAGAGAAGCTGCAGAAGTAGGAGAGAGTCTATTAATGATAGAGCTCCAACACACCACCGTTGGTGCTGAGATGTAGGGCACACACACAAGGAATAGAAAGAGTCTTGTAGGAGCTAAGAGCAGTCCCTGGTTGAGGAAAAATGAGGCCTTCAGTCCCACAACCTCACAGAGGCAGATTCTTCCAATAGCGTGGCTAAGTTTGGAAGATTATTATTCCCGGAGCCTCAGAGTAGGAGCCCAGATGACTAATATTTTGATCTCAGCCTGTGAGACCTGGAGCAAAGTAACCACTCAAATATCTAACTATGAGATATATGCATGTCACTTTAGCTGCCAAATGATTTGTCATGGGGCAACAGAAAATTAGTACAAAGATCCCGTGAGAGACCCACATAAAGGGTGATACTACCAGACAGAGAAACACCTTCTATGAGAAAGGGGCCCAGGCAGGGTGTGGTAAGAATATCTGCATGGTTCTATAAAGCTCTTGGGCTTTTATTTGTCTTTCTGCAGAGCTGGGGATGGAACTGAGGGCTTTGCACATGCAAAATGAGTGCTCTACCACCAAGCTACACCCCCAGTCCCCTAATAAGTTTTGAAAGGATTCAGAGGGGAGAAAAGGCAACAGGCTGTAGTGACAACAGAAGACCTTCTACAAGGAATTTAGGCAAACAGAGATGCTATCAGGTAAGAAAGCGAGGCGAGCACTTTGAAGTGAGTGAAACATGGCAGGAGCAGAAATAAACAAGATGGGAGAACTGTGAAAGCAGCACTCAGCTGGGAAGGTGAATATTGCCGATTAGCACATTTTAAATAACAGGGCCAAGGAATGAATAGTGGTTTGAAAACTTCTCAGAAGTCACCATAGGCTCGCGACGGCTTAGGGAAGGGTGCCCAAACTGCAACCCCAAACCCACTTATTTATTGCAAAGTGGTAACACTACACTTCAGCCTGAATACTAAGGTTTTAGTACCGAAAAAACCCACATATATTAACATCTTTTGTCTTAAAAGAAAAACACAATAATAGAGCTTTCAATGATACAAATAGATTTTTACTGAAAGGTAAAAGTTTGCTTTTGGTGTGCTTCTGCACAGTGAATGTAATCTTTGCTGTTGTGTGCATGCTGATAATTTGTCAAACCTTGGCTGGGGCAACTTGGCTTGTGGGCCAAAAGAGGGCTCCGTGCGCCCGCTGTGGCATGCATGCCATAGGTTCGCCACCACAGCTATAGGTCATGGTCCACAGCAGGGAAGAGGCTAAAACATGCATATGATGAGGTTTCTGGAGCCTCTGTCCTCAGGCTGTCTCACTCAAATCTTGAGTCACAGCATTTCTGCTCTGATTGCTTTTACACATTGATTATTGGGAGGACTGGATTTGAATGCAGATTCCACGGCCCCATTAGTTTGCCAGGGCTCCTATAACAAAGTACTGCAAGCTGGATGGGTTAGCACAACAGAAATTTATTATTTCACAACTCTGGAGGCCAGAAGTGAGAGATCAAGGTGTGAACAGCATCTTGGTATCTCTGAAGGTGCTAGGGAAAGACCAGGCCAGGACTCTGTCCCAGCTTCCGACGGTTCAGTCGCTTGTGACTGCAGAGTCCACGTTTCACATTTCCTTGTGCCATTTCATGTACGTCAGCATGAATTTTTTTTTTTTTTTTGAGAAAAGTTCTTTCCGTGTAGTCCTGACCTTGAACTTGAGATTTGCCTGCCTCAGCTCCCTAAAGCCTGGGATTATAGGCATGTACCACCACATCTGGCTTTCATTTCAACTTAATTACATCATCAAAGACTGATTTCAAATAAGTCACATTCTGAGGTAGTGAGGGTTACTACTTCACAATGAATTTTAGGGGACACGAGTCTATACATAACAATGGCTAAAATAAAGTTTGAAGGCTATAGGGTGAATATTATGAAATACCAACTTGGATGGTCCTATCATCATTAACTTAGTCTCTATTACTAAATTGGGCCATTTAGTCCCACAAATTACTCATTCATCCTTTTTTGTTTTTGTTTTTTACTTTTCTTAACTTTCCACATTCAGTTCCACAGTTTAGTTTCCAAGATCCACATGATAATCCATGTCTAGGGAGGTCCTTTGGATTTACATATTATATTAGTAACCTATTATACGTTTATTGATAAACACCTTAGTAATCCTGTCTTTGACATCCTCAGTGAAGTAGATCTAATACCTATAACTTATCTTCATCATCTCACACCTCAAACAGTGCACCGTAGTCTGAAAGAAACCTGTGCTTATCAAAAAGCAATCTATCTAAAAATAAATCCAAAGACTGCACATCTAAAAATAATTCATTTGGGGCTAAATTTAGACTTTGCCCACAGAAATACACTTTTAGCTCAATCTCTGGTCTCAGCACTTGAGTTCCTATTCAGCGTGTCCATTAACTTCTGCAAGTTCTGCACATTCATCCAGCTCCTGTCCAGTGGACACTGAAATTCTGCCTTCTAACAACAGCTAGAAAAGCACCACCTAGTGTCCCAATGTCAGCATGCCATTGGGCCTGGCAGCTCTGTGCTCCTCTCCCTCAGAGCCCGCACTATTTCTCACAGGAAAATGAAAAGATGTAAGGCATTCTTAAAATTAAGCCTTGGAAACTCTCCAGTGAGAGCCAAGTTTTGAAAGTAATTGAACCCCCTAAGCTCAGACCTGGTTTGCTTTATATACCAGCAGGGAAAGGACATGGTACCTAGAACTATGCACTTAAACATCTCCTGTAGGTGCCAAGGGTCTACACATTTTTCCTAATTTCCTGAAAGACCCTTGAAATACAGGTGCAGACTCAAGAGGCATCACATAATTCTTCCCTCCCTGAGTGAAAATTGGGAACAGATTTGCTCTTCACTGGTCTTGTTTTGTAACCTTCTCACTCAGGTCATATACAGAGCTGATAATCAGGCACCCCCTACTTTCAAAAGCATATGCTCCTCACAAGCCTGCCAGGGCCTCCTCAGAAAGGGTGCTCTGCATCAACAGGCAAAGGCCCCCAAAGGGAGTTTTTAAAACTTTTAGATAATTTCTATCACAGCTGAGGAATTATATTTACAGGGAGTTTATTTTTTGTAACAGCTATTTAATTACTGCATTTAAAATTCATATAAAGTACTCTGTTAAAGATTAAAGATCTGCATGGGAAAACATTTTGAATCTAAAAAGTGCTGTACCCACATTCACAAGAGTTACAGCATCATAGGTTGAGAGAAAATGACTCTGTGGAAAGCAGAAGTATAAATACAGTACTGTAAGCTTCAGCATTATATTTACTTTTTTAAAAAAATTCTTTTAAATATAGAATGTTATTATGAGAGGGTAAAAAATCAGAATGATTGATAAAAGCCCCAATTTCCCTCATGCACAGCCTCAGGCCTGTGACCTACAGCTCTAGTCAACTTGTACATTAGTAACTCAATTTTACTCCTAAGGAAACCCTGAACTCACTTTCTCTATGCAATATTCTTTTTTAATTTAGGAAATTTCCGCTCAAGCCTTTACATCTTTACCACACGTAGTCTGAGGAGAAGACAAGTGAGGAAGCAGAGAGCTTTGTAAGCTACCTGTGGCCACCCTTAAATTGCTTTCTCCAGTTAAATGACTATGTGTTTATAAACCAAGTGTTATACAAGAGCAGAAACCCCCCAAACAGCCATATGTTATTTTTTCCTATGTAGAAGAATGGATTATTGTGCAATGACATAAAGAAAGCACAGGAGGATAAAGTGATACTTTTACCTCCATAAAAGGAGAAGTATGAAAAAAATCTGTTAAAGTAAAGTTCAGTATTAGGCCACAACACAACAGAGAAGGGAACATGTGATAAAATACTATACCTTTCTATGTTGACAGAAGATGAACTGCTAAGTTCCAAGGAACTCAGAAGAAAAAGAAAACAGTGCAAACAGCATCTTGCATACCTCAAAAGGAAGTAAAGGCCATCACTTCTCGTGGAAATGCCCGGCACTCCTGCTGCCCATGTGATGGGTCCTAAAGGTCTGGTACACTCTGATGCCCTCCATCTGTCCTCTCTTATGCTTTAACTTGATCACTTCTATTTATAGAGACAGAAGGACATGGAGCCCAAGTCATCATTTGCCAAAGGGTCAAACCTTTGTCTAGCCATGAGTGGAATCTCGGCCTTCTGAGGTCCCTCAGGAGGTCCATAGGAAAATAAGGGCCTCTTGAGGGACCAAACATGTATTTAAGTCAGCAAGAGTCCTTACACATCTTGGAAAATCTTATAATTACACCTTCTGACAGCTGTTGGTCCACATTAACTCAGAACAGCTTTATATTTTTGCTGGAGTAAAACTTGACAATAAAACCTTTTGGGTATTGGAATTCTAAAACGCATGCCTTCTGCTGAGGATTTTCAAATATGCTGAAATGCTATTTGCCTCAGTGTTCCTGAGGAAGTAACACAAGGAGCTAAACTCAATTTTGTTGTTTGTGCAAACACCTTCCATTTTCTTATTGACTTCTATTCTCATTGAAAGGGACTTTTACTTTCACTTCTCAGTTACCTTAATCCCCAATTTTAACTTTCAGTTTCTCTGTCAAGCAGTGATTGCATAAGATAAATTCCAATTCAAAGAGCATGCTTATTTGGAGCCAGCTTTGCAAACTGGCTAAGGACCTTTCCTTGTGTATTTAGACTAGGTAATGTATCTCTTCTGTAAATTTGGATTCTCAGAACTTGTATCTTAAATATGAGCATATCTCAACTGAGCAGAGCAAGCATCAATTGAATACCCACTTTAAACACAGAAATGCCTAAGAAAACAGACAATATAAAGGAAGTGAGGCACAGCAAACAATCAAAGAACAATTCTAAGCCCACAGGCAAGAAGTCAATTTTCAAATGGTTCACTGTGTACAGAGCCATGCTATGGGAATGCAAAGCAGGGCAAAGCTCCTCACAGAGACAAGTAAGCATTTTTTCATGGTGTATAAATTAATCTCTGTCAACACTCCCTGTGGTCCATCCACAACACCTATGGTGCCAAATGATGTACAAAATTCTTCAACTGGAATGCTGCTTTGCTTCAATATTCAAATATTGATTATGAGCACAGAAGGAAGGAAGATGGTAGTTGATAAAAACCTGGGTTCTGGAACAAATGTGAATTTAAATCCTGGTTCTGATTCCTTTTAGATGTTAGACTTGGTGAGGTTGTTCATTGCTAAGTATCTGTCTCCTTTACTGGTCCTTGCTGAAAATTCAATAAAATAATAACAGGGTACTAGACAAATAATATCATATATTGATATTTTTGGACATTACAATATCAATTATAAACCACAGAGACTTGGAGAATTGTTTAGGTGAGATGCTACTTCTTATTTTTTACCGTTCCTATTCCAAATCAAGTACATGTTCTTGGGAGTTCTCTTATCACATAGGTTTCCAGCCTGGTTGAATATCTGTATTCAGGCCTGGCTTCCTCAGGCTCTTAAACCTTACCATCCAGTCTTCCTGGAACCCTTACTTTCTGTCCAAATGAACACTGAAAGCATTATATATCATAGTAGTCCTGGAAGTTGGAAACAAAATAATTTTCTTTTAGAATAAAAATATGAGAAAATGTCTCAACATGAAGCAATAAGCTGTATTTGGATAACAGAAGAGATACCTCATCAGAGGCAGCGATCAGGATCAATGTCTCAGGCTTTACTGCTAATGGGTGTGAAGAGAGATCAGAGAACGTCAAGTGCTGGCAAAGGCAGAGCTGTGGTCCTCAAGCCAGGATGATTATGCTTACTTTCTTCCATATGATCACAGCTGGAGACATTCCTGGTTATCACAACCAGGGCAGGGCTGCTACTGGCATCTAGTGGGTAGAGGTCAAAAGTGCTACTGAATATCCTACAATGCATAGAAAATGGTCTGGCCCAAAATATTAATACAGCACTGAGGGTGATGAATCCTTTTGTAGAGCAACAGTAAGTACACAGCTGGTGGGACTGCAAACTGACCATTAATTTGGCAGCAGACAAGGTTCAAAATGCTCATAGACAAAGACTCAAGGTATTTTCGAGAGACTCCTATACAAGTGTTGCAAGAAACTCTTATAAGAATCATTTCAGTATTACTTGTAGAAGCAGCATAAATTTCTATCAGAATAGCTCAAGAATGGAATACCCATGCAATATAAATTTATAGAGCAGTAGAAATGAATGGACTGCAGCCACATGCCTTAAAAGGGTACAAGAGAAGGAGAGTAACTCTCCTGGGAGAAACATACTACACAATCAGATGTCCAGAGGACAGAGGGGCAGGGTATCCGGTGCTGACAACAGTGAGACACCTTGTTTCTGATGGGTCTCAGCTTTGGTTTGTAGAACATCATGCTTTATGGTGTCAACCAAATTCCAAGGACTGGATACCATTCTTTCCAGTTATCTTCTGATAACTAATTAGCTGAATGAATACCTTACTAGAAGTCCTAAGCCTTTTGTTCTCATTCAAGGAAGTCTCCACTGTAAACAACTATGTTGATTTAGTCAGGAACTTTTCAGATCACTTTATAACAAACAATTCTATTGTTTTAGAGTTCAGTCTAATAGCATCTGCCAGTCAGAAGGCATTTGAGTACCTAAGTGTTGTCTTTGGTGTTGTACTAACAGCAGGGAAGAGAGTTGAATTCTTTGTTCTCAAGGTATGCTGGGTAAATGCAGAATCAAGGTCTGGTAATATAAAGGGGCCCCTGTGCCAGAAGTACTAAAGAGGGGCATGTTAAGTAGGGCCTAACAGAGAGGCCACGCCCACACAGAGCACAAAAGGATGCAAAGGAATCACCCACTTAACGAACTGGGAGAAGAATGTTCGAAAGAGACAGAGCCCAGAAATTTGACAAAATAACCAGTGAAACCATTATTTTAATGTAATGTCCTGTCAGTTATTTTGCCTGTTCGGACTTTGCACAGGTGTAATCATAATTTACATGCAATTTGATACTTGCTGAACATTAAATCTTCTTCATGTTATCGTGTGATCTTCAAAAAGTTTAAGTGACTACATTCTATTCCGGACCGTTCATAATTATCTTTAATTAATCGGTATCTTGGCATCTTAGTTACTTGCTCATTGCTCACCCACTAGTTAAAGTAGGACAAGTTTATTTTGGCTCACAGGATATAGAGATTTCAGTTCATAGTGGGCTGGTTCCAAGGCAGGGCGGCATGGCAGAGGGGCATGGCAGGCAGGAACAGAGAGGGACCAAACAAGGAGGAGGGATATATACATCTTTTTAGGCAACACTCACAATGAGCCACCTCTTCCCATGAGGCTTCACCTCCCAGCATTACACCCAGCTATAACCCCATTTGAGGAGTTATCCAGTTATGGGTATCACACACCCATGATCCAGTCTCGTCCCAGAAGCTCCGCCTATCAATGCATGCGACTGTAGGGGAACATCTAGATATAATCCCTAACCCTTGGGTTCTGGTCATTCATATTATGTCCTTTTTGTCTTTCTCAATAGTGCTGAGATACAGGTCTTTCTACAGATAATTTTCCCTATGTCTTTTGTTTTCTTGCTCTGGGCTAGTTTCCCTATCGTAAATTGAAGCACACACATATACATACGGATAGATAATGAAGACTGTTTCATTTCTGTTTGATGTTAATCATTTTTATATTTAAAAATCCCTAAGTTTAGCAAATTGCTCACATTACCCAAGCCATAAAATGTCTTTAATTTCAGCATAGTTTTAAACTCTCTTTAAAATTCACCACACACATAAACTGAAGAACTGAACTACAGCTACCAAAATGGTTTTAAACTTGAAATCTGGTCTTAGGTGTCTGACATTTCTCCAGCTTGTGATTTAAAGCATGTTTCTTCATCTCATAATTTCAGGCAGTCAACCTGACATATTTCCCTTTTGTGATAGTTTATGCTACATTCTAGATGACAAGATTACTCTACCTGGTACTGTCTCAGAATTAAGCACCACTAAATTGAACCATACGAAAATTAAAAATTTCCAAATTAAAATTGAGGGAAGGTCAAATACTTCCAGTTATTCCAGCACCTTTCAGGTTTAAAGGTTAACAAGTTATGGTCTTTAATTTTAAAAAATTGCTCTAAACTTCAGAATCTCCCAGATATCCTCCATTTAAGAGCAAAGGGGATAAAAATCAAGCTCTTTTGTGAGAAGAAATATTTTAAGTGGTGATACTGAGTACTTGGATGATAGGGATTAATCTGAAAAAAAAAAAAAACCAAAAAACAAAAAACAAAAAAACATTGCCTAACTAACTCATCTATTCATCTGAAAATCACTCAAGGGTTGAAAACAGTACAATAATTTAGAGACTATTGAACAGCCTAAAAGAAATCATTCAACTAATTCTTATCTTTGGCATCATTAAAAACAAATCCAGTGGGAATCATTTCTAAACAATGTCGTGGTGAATGATGCAACAATAACAAGAATTCACATTTGCAGAGTTCTTTAGCGTTCATAACTCATATTACCATTTTTATCCCCCCAGCCTACAGGGTAGGCAGGATAGAAAGCCTTATTATTTTACAAATGAGAAAATAATTCTTACAGAGCTATCATTTGGATCTGCTTGAAGTGATACATAATAAAGCAAAGGACTCTCCTGATACCAAACCAACTGTTCTGTCTTCTCTGCACCTTACAGAGAGTATCAAAGCACATGAGGATCAGCTTTTAGCTCTGGCTTTGATATGAATTAGCCATGCTTCTTTGTGCCAGTCAAGTAACTCTAGGCCACCATTTCTTTGCTTGTAACATAACATTTGATTGGATGACTTCTCAAGTTTGACAAGTACATTCTTTTATGAAAGAATTTTCTTCTGACCTGGGAAAAAAGTATCCCCCATTTATGTATTCTTTTTCCCCCATCTCTGTCTAATCAATCTCTTACCCACAGCAAGACAGCATCCTAATTCACTGAGTTAGCTCCAAGGCCATAACATCCTATCAATAGTGGTAATAAAATAGGAATGGTTAACAGTGCTAAAAGAATATTAATAGCTAATTTTAATTTTTGTAAGGCACAATTTAAGCAATATGTATACATATTTCTGTGTATATCCATACATGTGTGCATTTGTGTACACAAATATATTTATTTATTTTTGGTTTTTTTGCTTTTTTGTTTTTTCCGGTACCAGGAATCGAACTCACGACCTTGCACTTGCCAGGCAGATGCTGTGCCACTGCGCTAAATCCCTAGCCCCCACAAATATATTTATTTAAATATATAACAACTCATTTAATGAGCAGAACAAATATATTTATTTCAATATATAACAACTCATTTAATCTGCTCAAGGGTCCTAGGACTATAAAAAAGTATTATTCTGATTTTCCAAATTACAGAAATCAAGGACTAAAGAGGTCAATTAAGGAGTTCAAGTCAAGATTCAATAGACAACATAGCTCTCCAGTCTATGCACTTAGCCCCTACTCTAATGAGGCCACATTCCTTAAAAATTTTACCAAACTGGTTTTCAAGAGTAATTTCAACTGAGAAAGTCTTATGACCAGAGATCTTACCTGAATCTTACTTTCTAAAGCAGTGCCATTTTCCTAGGTAAAAAGACCCCAAGTGGCATTTTCCCTGCTGGACTAATTCATCTACATTTCTTACATATGGAATTTTTTAAAATAGTGCTCAAGGGAAAAGACCTATTACAGTGTGAAGTCAGTGAAAATGGTCCTTCCCAGTGCCTGGATCCCTCCTTCTGCCTCATGTGCTGGACTTTCCGGAGAGTATAGTTCCTGTTTTGATTCTTTAGAGAGTCAGTGAGTTTAGCTTGCTGCAAACTCCTCCAATCCCCAAAGGAACTTTGAGACCAGAAGCTGAGACCAAAAATCAGCCCTTTCTTTATTCATACTGGAAGGAAATATCTGAGATCTAATACATACATTTTTTCACATTTAATTCTCAAAGCCATTGTCTTTGACTTTTTTTTTTTCCGGTACAGGAATCAAACTCAGGACCTCGAGCTTGCCAGGCAGGCGCTGTGCCCCTGAGCTAAATCCCCAGTCCCGTCTTTGACTTTTATAGGTCACATTTGTTCGCTATGATAATAGTACAGCTCTCCAGGCAAAGACACTAAAACTACTTTTCTAATAAGCAGTAGATTCTCAATGTGTGGTAGTAGTTCCTCTTCCCACCATGGACAGTGTTTCTGTCATCCAAATTCTGTTCAGCGAGTAGATGAGTTGTCCCTGTCTCCCACCATGGCAGTCCTGGAGTGCAGGGGCAGCTCTGTTCATTCTCCTTCAATGTCTTCGCAATGCTAAACCACTATCTGTTAGCCCCAGCAGATGTACTATATGTATACAACAAAGGAAAACTGCAAAGTCAGTGCAGACAAAGATTACCCAACAAATCTTACTGATCTTGAAATGCGAAAATTCACTGCAGTGGATGGGAAAGCTATGCATCAAATGCTGACATTGTTTATCATTCTGTTTCCAGAATTTCACTATCACCCCAATCTGGAAACTTCCAAGAAGATGAGCCAGAGTACTTCTACTAATCAAGATAGAAATCTTTCCTTTCCCAATTAGGTCCAATTGCGGAGACAAAGCAGCACATCTGTCTGCCTTTCAAGGATGCTCACCCAGCGGATGGTGGAGCTTTGTGACATAACAGCTAGAGGGCTTGTCATCTTCGCCTGTTGTGAAGCGGTTTCTGCCATCTTTTATCAGCAGTTATACACAGCTTCCTTTTTGTGACAATATTAATCCAGGGCTGCGGCTTTAAGCATCCAGACACCCCTTGCCACCTGCAGAGGCTTCTAATGAGAGTTTATCAGGACTGCAGAGCCTATTTGTGTGAAAGTGGCCCCCACGCACAGTTGCTAATGTGTGTGGCCAGCCCACACCCACACACACGTGAGGCCAGCTTCCAGCAAAGGTGCTTCTTCAAGCAATAGAAACCCATCTGTTTCCAGCTAGAAAATGGGATTGCTTTAGTTCAATGGAAGAACTGATCAGATATGAAATGAACCTGGCAGAATTTAGAGATAACAGCAAATTCCTAGATGTGGCTGCCACAGTTAGGCATCAAAAGGGTTATAAGTATAAGGTATCACCATGCTGTTTGTAAAGGAATAAACTAGTGGATGTAGAAAATGAACCACATATCCACCTTCCATTACAAAGGAATCATGATAATCAGGTCCTCACTTTGAGAGCAGTTCTATACCTTGGATAATAGACATAAAATAATTTAATTACAGGTATATATTAGGTTCTGTAATTCTAGTGACTCATACAAAAGCAATTCTCCTTACAACAGCTAGGAGGATAGGTATTGGGGGGATGTAGAACGTCACCCTTTTCGGGCTCTTTGTAAGAATGGCAGACAGTACAGTGCAATGGCTAGAAACTTGGGCTTTAGGGGCAGATAGAATTCAAAAACCAGTTCTGTATCTTCCTAACTGTGAGAACTGAATGAGTTATTTAACTTCTCTGAGCGACTAGAATACAGTTTCAATAATAACAACAACCACTATGTGTTCTTGTAAAGAGCTTGTGTAGAAATTATGTTCCACAAATATTAGCCCTTGTCATCATTATCCATAACATATTGTGGGTGCTATCCACATGGGTTCTCAAAGAAGTGTACAATGGCTGGTTAAAACAAGGTAGTTTGTCCAGTGGCTTCTTGATGTCCTATCTACATTTGAAACTTTCCCTATTCAACATTATGTATATATATTTTGGTATCAGGAAAAAAAAGATAGAGAAGGAATAGCCAGTATCCTACTCTTAAAATTCCATTCATAGCTCAGCATTAAGTTTGTGTAGGCTATAGACCATATTCCACTGAGAATAATGGTGTAGCAGTTGAATATTCTGTAACCATCTGTATTCTTTTTCTCCCTGTACTTCCTTGGCATAGGGTCCTTGTTGAAGTCTTACTTTATTTACACTTTTTGGCCCTGACACAGTTAACGTATCCCTCCTCTTCCCAAGCACACCAAAGGTATAAACTCTCCCAACTCCTCTTCAGAACATAACCATCTTTCATTTAGTTAACACAAATGGTGTTGCATTTGTCCTGTCTAATAAAGTAATCTAGGACATGCAGTTAAAGGGCTCTTGAAAGATTAACATATGAGCCTGCTGGAGATATCTACAATATTAAGACTTTTTGAAGCTTAATATATTAACCCAAATGAATTAAGTGTTCCCACTGGAATTCTAGATACTTTAGAGCAAGTATGCAGACAGATAAAGGAAGCATTGTGAAGCAGGGGGCTTCAGAAGACATCTTCAAATTATGAAATCAGCAATCTACTTTTTATAGCATGGCATCAATCCCTCAAAAGACACAGTTATCTTGTGGAATGATAAACAGAAGTAGGTTATTACATGCTTAATTGAAGATCCAGTTCTTTTAATCCAGCACAAATGTGATCCCCAAATGAGCTAAAATGTGGGATTTGGAGAATAAGCATATGGTCTTTGATTTTTGTTGTTGCTTTGTTGTGGGTGTTTTCATAGAGAAAAGCACTAGAATGTATCTACTCATTACAGAGCTGATGCAGCCTCAGGCCATAAGCCTGTGGCCTTGGTCTCGGGGGCATCCCCTCCTCCACTGTCCCCCACCACCACCCCATGGAGAGGTCAGGCCCAGCATGCTCTGAGTTTAATGTCACATACATTATTCCATCTGGATCTTGCTGAGAAAGGAAAGAACTCAACTTGGATTATGGAAGCTATTTTAATGAATGTAGCTCCCTCTTCTGGTGGAAAGCCTAAATCAATAATAAAATCATCTGAATGGGAGAACAAGGGCTTAGCCTCCTGCTCTTCCTGTTCCAGCAATATATGTTCATCCAAGACCCTGACACGTGAGCCAGACAGTACATCCACGAGGTCCTCACATCTGACACTAAGGCTGAATGGTGAAAAGATAAGAACTGAAATGCAGTAACAAGAGAGGGAAAAAGAGAAATCCTGCACTGGAATAGAGAAGAAATAAAGGCAGGCACTAACAAAGCAATTCTCCAAGGGCTACATTTAGTGAAGTCATTTAAGGTGAGAACAACTGAATTTTTTTTTTTTTTTTTAATAAAAATAGTCTCTGGGTCCATGGATCTTTTAAAAAGAAGTGATTCCTATAAATGTGTCTAAGGCTGTAGGGGCTCAGAAAAGTAATATCGCTTTGGACAATTACAATGTACAAGATTCTTAATGAGAATAAGTAAATATAAAACGCCTACTTCACACCTTGACTCTTCGTGAACTCAAATTTACAACATTAAAAGTATTTATCACATGTCCACAATCAAATCTTAAGAAAACTTGGAATGCTCAAAACAGTTTTGTTTACTAAAAATATAGACTCTTATCCTAGGTATATAACTGTCATTAAGACAAAAATGCAGGTAACTGTAAGGATGGCCTCAAATATCTATGTGCCAATAATTTTTAATAGCAAAAAAATGTATTTCTCAGTGAAGCACCTGTATGCCACTTTCAGTTTAGTAAACCAAATTATTACACAGACCTAAAAACAGTTAAATATAAAACAAAGCAAAATCGTAACACTCTAAAGAGGCCATTTAGACTCCCCACACTTTGTCTCTTAACACTTCATTGATTGCTAAATTATATTCACTCCTGAATGACCCCAATGTTTCTGCATCACAAATCCTGCCACTTGCTAGAGGCAGACTCATCGTATCTTTATGAAAGTGCTTCCAAGGATGGATTGTGCTGCCACGTAGAGGTTCAAGTTCAGGATGATGGAGAGCTACATCCTGCTGGTAGGACTGACCAGTAGAGACCCAGATGCTATTCCGTTCAGTCTGAGCCCTGTCTTTCCTGCAAAGATTGAGTAAACTCTCTAGATACAGTAATGGAAGGAGCTGGGATTGGATATTGCCAAATACAACTTAGGTAGAAGTTATGTTTTTATTCTTTTGTATAAAAAGGTATACTGCAACTTGGGGGAAGCTGGAAGAAAGAAAATGGATTTGAAAATATTACCGTTCATATTGACAGAGTCTCTCCTTGACTAGCTCTTAGTTAGGGTATTCTAAGTTTCTTATCAACTAAGCCCTGAATTTTGCACTTCCATGTTCATCTTTGTTAAGTCAGTTTAGAACAATCTTCCACGCCACATATATGACCACACTCCATATCTGATGGGGTTCCTCATGTTCCATCACACCCTATATGTAGTCTGACCACCCGGCCTGCCCACAGCGAAAATCCAACAAGGCTCCTTTACAGTATTCCTTAACTGTCCACCCCTCGTCTCAAATTCTGCTCTTAGCTATAAATTCAACCACTTCCTTGTTGCAATCAAAATTGAGCCAAGAGCACCACAGAAATCTCCTTTCCTCCACTGTAATTGTCCTGCGTAAAATCCGTTTTTACCACTTTAACCCCTGTCCAACTCTGGCATTTCTTTGACAGTGTCCAACACATGACCCATTTACAAAAAATCAGATGTGAAGATAGCGGTAAATGCTGTTACATCAGAATTTGAGAACTAGCAGAGGAGATGAAGTGAGTAAGGAGAAGATTGGAAAATACACATAATTTTTACCCCTAGGGTTTAAAATAGCATATAAGTAAGCTAGGTATGATACAATTAACTAAACTAAAGAGCTGGGGACTGGGGATGTAGCTCAGCGGTAGAGAACTTGCCCAGCATGTCCCAGGCCCTGAGTTTGATCCTCAGCATCACAGGACACAACTAAAGAGCACATTTGAATTTAACCAATTTTTCTCCTGATCCTGTACTGCATGTACTGACACATTTTCTTGGCCTCTTCTAAACTGTAGCAATTTCTCAGTCTTTCTTTGATTTTTATGACTTAGAGATCATACTCATCTAATCCAGAATTTTCTGATTTTTCCCAAGCTATTGAAACAAGATTATTCATTTTAATCAAATATACAAGGAAAAAGTCCACCTTATCAAGAGATTCATGATTGTTATGGTATTTCTCTAGATATCTCCCCAAACCTTCATGGGCTCATAGGCGGAACTTTTGGCAGGTGGTTGAATCATGGTGGGATATTCATAAATGAATTAGTCCACTGATGAGTTTATACTTAAATGTGATGCTGTGAAATGAAGTCTGTTTGGAAGAGGTGGATCACTAGGGGTGGTCCTGCAGGGTGCATCTCCCTTCATTCTCCCTCGATCTCTCTGTGCTACCTGACGGCCATGCCCAAACATAAGCATTCTGAGATGCCCCTCTGCTGCACTGCCCTGCCTTGGAGCCAGCCGATTACGGACTGAGTCCTCTACAAACTTGAGCCAATTAAAGCTTTCCTCCTTTAGCATCAGGGATTGTGTCTCAGTGACTAGGAAAGGGACTAGGACAACGATGCTATCATCGTTTAAGGTCTGGGATGTTTATCTTGATCCCTGGGTTGGTGTGGGGTCTATTAAGTTCCTTTACAGTTACTTCATTAATGTATATCTAGGATAAAATACTTTAAGATGAGGCAAGTTCCAGTTCTTTCAAAGTGCTAATTTTTCAGCAGCCATCAATATGGACTCATGAAACTAGTTTTATTCTACAGGTTAAAATCCAATATTGAATTTATTTATATTACGTTGCTACGCAAACCATTCTAGCTTTGGACATTAAAGAGCTTTTTTCATTAGATTTTATCTCCTTTTCATAACTGTCCATCTATTTGGAGGATTAGCTTTACTCTTGGGCACGAAAAAATTCCAAGTTTATCTTTTATTTTTCTAGCCATGGCTTTGGAATGAACCACATCCCTAAAGATCCTGAGCTCACTTTCCTGGATGATGCTATTTAGAAGCCAAGATCTGGGCTCTAGGTTCTCTCACTGTGACTGGATTGTCATTACTTTCTGTCCTTTCAGCAGACAAACCTAAAAAATCTAATTATGAGTAGTAACTTACATGTGCGACATATCTATACTTCTGAATATATCATCTCAGTGTGTGCATTGAGTATGTGATCAATTAGTTGGGTCTGTGTATGTAGACAGATGCATAAACCTGAGTTCTTACCGATAACTAACATCCCAACCTGACATCATAGCATCTTGCCTTTCCTTATTTATAATCTCTTTTTCCAACAACAGAGCTCTCATTATCTATCATTATCTATAATTATTTGAACCTGACAAAGTAATTAGAATTGCGAACTCATTTTCTGATAAGCATTTTATTACTAGAGTATAGCATTTTTATACAACCTTTTATCTTTGTGCTTAACAAGTATTCAGTCAAAATACTCTCTTTACAATTACTAAAGTTGCTGGTTCTCCCTGTCCTTCTGTTTTTCTATTATCATACATATTATAGTGACGTATAATATCTATTCTTCTCTGTATTTCACTGTGAGTTCCACATACATCCTGATATGACTGTAGCAGTCAAAGCCACAAAACGTTTATACTCAGAAGCCTGCCTCTATCCTCACCCTTCCTCCCCCAGAAATATTATGCGCTTTCTTCAGCCTTTTTCCCACCAAATAACTGTAGAAAGCTTGAGTTTCTGCTTCATCCCCCACATTTTTCTTTCACAGAAACAAATAAATGAATATAGTGAAATATATTTATATTCTCTCTCATATACATACACATATTATCTCTATCACATATGTATCTGATATATATATCTCCATATATATATGATGCTCCTTATTAATAACATATATGTTTGTGCTCTGCTTTTGTTTTGTTTTGTTTTGTTTTCCGGTACCCGGGAATCAAACTCACGACCTCATGCTTGCCAGGCAGGCGCTGTGCCACTGAGCTAAATTCCCAGCCTCATGCTCTGCTTTTTACACTTCAGAATAAATTATGGAAATTATTTCATATCAGTTCTTAAACACCTTCTTTGTTCTTTTTCTTTGCTGCGTAGTATCCCACTCTATGGATATACTATAGTTTATTTAACCAGTCTCCTAAATATGGGCAATTAGGCTCATTCCTCTATTTTGCAATTATGAAAAACATTACAACAGATAGCTATATATATGTATTTCTATATTTTTGCAGTGTATCATTAAGGTGGATTTCTAGAAGTGAGATTGCTAAATCCAAAGGTAAATGCATATGTAATTTTGTTAGATATTACCAAATTTGTGTAAATAATTGCACAATTTATATGCCTGCCAACAATGTACAGAAGTGTCAGTTTCCCCAGGAGCTGACTGAACAAATATATTGTGACACCACCAAGGTTTTTCGAGTCTCATGAGTGAGAAATGGCATCTTAGTGGTGTGTCACTGTGGTTCTCTAGTTATGACTGCACTTGGCCTTTTTTTAATGTTCACAGGTCGTTGTAATATAATTTTTGTGAACTTTCTATGCATATGGTTTACTCATTTTTCTACTGGGTTTCTGGTCTTTTGTTCCTAAGTGTTTAAGGTTTTTTTTTCTTTCACTCTGTTAGGTAGATTAGCCCTTTGTTATAATGTATGTTACAAATATTTTCCCATTTGTCACAAAACTTGGTGTATTTTTCTTAACATAAAATATTTAATTTTTATGCCTTTAAGTGCACCTAAGTTTTCAGTCATAATTAGAGAGCATTTCTCAGTATGAGGAAGAGCTAAAGAGGATTTCATCTTTGTTTTCTTCTAGTACTCAACTTCACTTATTACATTAAGATCACGAATCCACTTTCAATTTATTGTTGCTCACAAAAATGTGAAGTAATACAATTTTCTGGTGATGATGTGAAGTAGCAAGGTCTCCTAGCCATTGACACACACAAAAAATGCTGAGAACTGCCTTGATTTGTCTACTTCTACCTAGATTAAGACTAAGTCTAGCAGTAGGTATTTAACTTGGAGTCACTGGTTGGAGTGAAATTGAAAGTTTACATAATCCATACAAGTTTTCTGCTTCCCTTCATCCTTTCTCCTGCTCCCTGCCTGCATCTGCCTGTCTTCTCCCTTCCACAGATGGGAAGCTAGAACTCAAACGATAAGCATAATTGGGTTAGAAAACAAAACAGAATGATTTCCTGACAGCCCATTCTTTATCTGAGGGCACCCTCTCGGCTCCACACAGCAACCTTCATTGTGAAGAACAGGCACCAGTGACCATGGTAAATCCATTCATAGGACTTGCTTCCCCCTCAGCACCATCTGAATCTGTTAAAAATCTTAACTAGGAGTTTAATTTCTCTACAGAGGGCTTTAAATTAATTAGGGGTTTACATGCTAACAAAGAGCCTGCTACATCCATAAATCAATTCGGGGTAGGAGGACTACTTGAGAAGATGTGTATTCAGTGGAGACCTCACATTCAGCATCCCTGTCGGGCTTCCAACAAAAGGGTACAGGTGTGGAATAGGCCACTACGACAAGGAAGCCCCAATAATTATTTTGCATCACTTAAGCCACAGCAGGTAATATGGCAAATCAAAGTCCCAGGCGCTCAGCAAGCAAAATCCATGTACCATGAAAAGCCACATCATATCACTTGAACCTCTATAAATGAATTGCCAGAACACTGTGATTTATTTTACACCAAGTCTAAGAATTAAAAGGACATTGATCAAAATGATCTTTTTTTTCCTCTTGCTAGAAATAGAAAGTAACAGATGGAACCACTTTTTTTATATAATGTGCTGAATATCACTTAGAAGAACCTTTGAAATTGCTGCTGCCTTTTATTAAATGTGCTCACATTAAGGTCTGCTGCACTCACACAGCGTTGTTTTCTTTGGGTGGAATGTTATTCATACTCCTTTATTTAAACACAACATTTGTATTTTTTGATTCAACTTCAGAATAATGTATCTATTCCCAATTTTTAAACTTTTCCTTGTCCTACTTGTTTCTATTTCCTTTAATTAGCAAGCACCTGATAAACAAAAGAACCATAGATTTAAACAATTTTGTATTCTGTGATAGTAACATTTACACCCATATAAAAACCATGAGTATATGTAAATGAAACAGAAAACTATTATGTTAAGTCTATAAACAATGCCTAGCTGAAATGTAGGATAAAAGGATAGGTATCTTTGTAATAGTCCTCCTTGCATTAATTTTTCTGATTATCCAGATCATTCATATCTCACCCAATACCCTCAGCCTGAGGGTTCTGAAGTGTATATTCTAGATGCAAGTATACTTAAGTCTACATAAATAATGTTCTATAAATAAATCCTTTCTGAACTGAAAATATGTTATTACATAACCCACCACTACAAACAGTATTAAGAAATCAGTATTTCTGAAATATGAAACCAAAATGTCCCAGTATAAATTCAACATGTCAAACGTGATTAGGGATTTAAAATAAATAATCCAGGTTGCAGATGATTTAGGTTTGGAAATACTAAAGTGAACTTTCTGAGGCTGAGGCAGGAGGATCACTGTGAGTTCATGGCCAGCCTGGGCTACAAAGTGAGCTCAAGGACAGTCTGAACTGCATAATGAGACCCTGTCTCAAAAAGACAAAAATAAAAAATTTAAAAAGTGAACTGCCCCAGAAATTTAGCAACACAAGTGGCTTTTTCCTATATATATTATAAGAAGCACCACAAAGAGTGTGTTCTGCCTAGCCACAGTCACAACATCTGGTTAGGCATAAATGATTCAGACCTTGCAGGGTTCACTGACACAGCAAGCAAAGAAAAGAAAATGAAGAAAGTAACTCTGTGCCAAAGAATAGGGATGTAAACACATTTCCAATTCCAGAAGCCCTTGATTTAAACTGTGAAGACGAAGAGAGGGATCAGAGGATCCAGAATGCACTGCTCAAGCCACTCATTCATGCTCAGCCGCCCCCCGCCTCACTTTACCCTCTGAAACCACACAGATGTTCGCAGAATGTAAACATGCACTGCTGCCAGCTATGTTTAAAAATGAAACAAAGCTATTCTTCTCTTGGTCCTGTTCCCCATTTTCCATCTACCACTCCAGTTTTTTCGCTGCTTTCATACGATAAATTTGCAAAAGAGTGGGCTACACTGGGGTCTCCACTTCTAAGCCCAAAATATTCTAGTCTAGATTTCCATATGTGTGAGACTGTCAAGGGCCATTCCAATGTAAGAGAGGGATGCTATCAGAAAAGGCCATTGAGAACACCAGGACTTTCATTTCTGCTTAGTGATAATGAATGCCCTGAGCTCCACAGTATAATCAGAGACGACCTGGGAAACCTAGGCCTCTACCTCTAAATGACAGTAATGATCCACCATCCATCCCCCACCACATGAGAACTCCCTGTTGGGGTGATATTGACAGAGGGCTAGAGACAGGCATCTCACCATCATTCAACAATCATGAGGCCGCTCATCTCTCAGAGAAGCAGAGACCACGTGGGCAACAGGAACAAAGCACTCCTTTCCTTCCCATCCAGTATCACAGGAGGTTCTAGCAGGGAGCCCTAATTCCTCCACCTGCTCTGCAGTAATGAGCAGCCGCCACCACCCCGCTGTCAATGGATGATGACGGGGAATGTAGACTAACTCCAGCGCAGCAGTAACAAGGTAGATCTTCCCCTTCCTTGCTGGAGAAACATCAGCAGAAGCCAGAGAAAGCAGGCAGTTTCAATAAGAACAAGGTCTCCTAATAGAATACTGAAAAGGCCTATGTTTCAATGGCAAAAATTTTTTTAAAAAATGAAAATCTTAAACTGGATGACAAAAGTTCATAAATGACAATTTTAAGACAGAGAAATGTTAGTATTATCTGCTAAATATTTAAGAGTCATGATAAAACTACTTCATTGAGCAGTTATGTTCATAATAAAATGTAAATGTCTTTAATAGCAAAAAAAGAAATGCTCAGGAAAAGATAAATTACAGATATAAACAAGAACAACATGGCAATCTGGTACTGAAAACTTACAAAGCCTAAATAAAGGAGGCAATGAGTAGGCTCACTCAGAAGAATGAACAAACGGAAGATATTGGCTCATTGGAAGATAGAATAGAAAATGCACAGTCTGAAGAACAGAGCAAAATCAGGAAAAAGATAACACACAGAGCCTCAGGGATGTGTGAAGTTCAAACAGAGCCTCACAGTACTCTCAGAGTTCTTGAAAGAGAGAAAGAAAGGAGCTGAAGCCTTATTCAAATAGTGGATGAAAACTCAAATTAAACAAAATACACAGACCTACAAATTTAAGAAACTGAGTAAACCCCAGGCAGATAAATCCAGAGAAAGAAAAACTACACTGAGATGCACCATAATCAAACTTCTGTAAATTAAATACAAAGGAAAACTCTGGAAATAGTGTGGGAAGAGCAGTAAAATACTTAGCAGGTAAAACAATTATACTGACTGCAGGTTTCTCATTAGAGACTCTGGAGACCAGAAGGAAATGCTAGAAAACAGGACCATCAACACAGAATACTATATCAAGTGAAAATATCCCTCAGGAATGAAGGAGAACACAAGATATTCTCAGATGAAGGAAAACTGAAGAAATTTTGTTGCCAGTAGATCTATACTAAAAGAATGGTTAAAAAAGGTTACCTCCACAGAAAATAACCAGTTAAAAAAATGAATCAATGTAAAATAGATTAAATGTAAGACCATAAAACTCCTAGAAGAAAACATAGGGGAAATCTGAACATTGGTTTTGGCAAAGAGTTCTTCTTTGAGTCACACCAAACCTCAGGCAACAAAAGCAAAAATAAACAAGTGAGACTACATCAAACTGAAAACCTTTTCACAGCCAAGAAAACAGTCAACAAAGTGAAAAGTCAGCCTCCATGCTGGAAGAAAATATTGCTAAATATATAGCAAATAAGGGATAATTATCTATCTATTAATATGTGTGTGCATACCTGGACACACACACATTTCTAGAACTAACACAGCTCAAGAACAAAACAACAGAACAAAAATGACTGAAAATGGGCAAGGGATCTGAATGGACTTTCTCTAAAGATGATGTGAAAATTATAAAGGTATAGGAAAAGGCTATAGGCTAGCACTGCTAATTATCAAGGAAAAATAAACCAAAGCCACAGGGAGGTATCACTTCCCACTTGTTAAGAGAGCTACTGCCAAAAGATAATAACTATTACTGAAAAAACAGTGAAAAGAAGCCCTCGATGATGTTAGTGGCCATGTAAATTGCTGTGGTCATGATGGAAGCAACATGGATAATGCTCAAAAAAGTAAAGATTCAAGTACATAAGACCTAGCAACCCCTCCTCTGGGTATATATCCAAAGGAGAGGCATCTCAGAAATATCTGTGCTTCTACAGTCACTGCAGCTGGAAACAATGTAAATGCACTCAGGGATATAAAGCTCACTTTACACATCATCAAGCAACAATATGCTGGATCAGCAAGCACAATGTTGTAATTCTATTAGGCTTTATTTTTTATCAATGACTAAAAAATCCTATAAAGCCTCCTAGAAAGCCTTTAAAATACATCCTATTCCACATATAGTTTGAGTACCCCAATCCAAAAAATCTGAACCCCAGAATGTTCTAAAATTCAAAACTTCTACAATGCTTAGATACTCAAACATTTTCGGCTTCAGAATAATTTGGATTTTTCAGTTTAGGAATGTTAAAGTAGTAAAATCTGTAAAAATATTCCAAAATCCAGAAGCCTCTGAAATCTCAAACACTTCTGATCCCAGGCATTTTGGATAAAGAACGGTCAGCCCTTACAAGGTAGGGATAATATTTATACCAGGAACCTTCCGATTAGTGTCCAGCCTGCCTGATTTATACTTTGTATTACATAAAGGGTGCGCATCTACCCCTCTGTGATCTTAGGTCTAGCAAGCACAGCTGTCACACCAAGGACACCAATGTTAAAATTTTTACTTCTTTAAGCTAGGCATGGTGGCACATGCTGTAATCCCAGCACTCAGGTGGCTGAGGCAGGAGCACTGCCATGAGTTTGAGACCAGCCTGTGCTACATACTGAGTTTAAAGCCACTCTGAACTATACAGTGAGATCCTGTTTCACACACAAAAAAAAATTTAGATTTTTACTTCTTGAATTTCCTCTTTTGCATTTCTGATGACTATATGCAACTTTTCTTATCCTCTTTTTTTCTTTACATCTTTAGTCTTGTTCATCTTTATAATTATTACTAAAGTGTAAGTTTTATATGTAAATATTGGTGCCAGTAATGGAAAGTTTAAGAAAATTGGTAGTACTGGGGGATTGAAGTGAATTTTTTTTATGAAAACTGCATCCACATCCATGATTTCTAGGACCAAGATAAAGAGATAATTATCGTGTCAGAAAAAAAAGAGATCACTGGAGTATGGACAGTCACTAGACATCTGATTGTTAATATGCATTGGTTAAAAAAAAAGCCTTGCGTCATCACTGAGGTTAGCACTAGTTACTGCAAGTTAATCTACTTAACTTTCCCATCTATTTAATAACATTCCTCAGAGCTTTTAATGTCAAGTTGGGGACAAATTTACATAAACTCTTGCTTTTCACACCATGGGATGAAGCTGCTAAGAGCTGGAGGCTAATTTCAGGAGTAATTCACAATACAAAGCTGTTTCACCTGCTTGCTTCCAAGCTAGCACTGCAGAGGCGAGTGCCAGGATAACACAAGGGATCAGCTCAGTGCAAAATCAAGACATGCTGCGGTGAAGAGCTAAAAACTTAGGCCTCTTGAAAAGTGTTGCTGAAGAAATAATACCGAACAAAATTTCAAAAGGTGAGGTTATGGGATGACACCATTCAGAGAATCCATGGAAGCATTTTTCAAGTACGTCTGCAGAATAGAACCAGAACCACTGACAGCACAGGTTCTTTGACAACAAAAGGCTCTGCAGAGTAAATGCAAAAACGGGCACAAACTTGTCAGGGTTTCCTCTGAATTCACTTTGTCTTCGTGCTTGAACCACTTAGCTTGTCTCAAGATTCAGAAAGTCTCAAGAAAATAGCACATCCACCGTAACAATGAGAACAAGCTGACACAGTCAAGACTGTAAAATTTTAAAGCCCATTACACAGCAAAAGCCATTGAGAAATACAAATGAACTAAAACTCTGGAACTGATGGCTCCTGCTTCCCACCTTCCAAGGGCAGAAAGAGACTCAGGGCTGTTCTAATTCTGGGCAGGACAACAGAAAAGAAAGCTGCCATTAATGGCTGAGAGAGGCCAGATAAATTTTTTATAAAACTTTAAAAAGTTGAGTATACTGGTGTTTTAGAACCGTAGGGAATGACAACAACACATCTGTCAAATTCTGCTGCAAGTAATGGGTCAGAGAAAGAAATTTAAGAAAATCCCTCTAATTTATGAAGGCTGAGACACAGTGACAAAACTCCCTGAAGTACTCTAGGCTTCCAATAAAGCCTAGGCAGGAACTGGTAGACATCGAGGAAGGACAGCAAGACAGACAGATTACCTTGAGGTGCATAAGCACAGGGCTTTCTAAAACTGGGGAAATAAGCAAGAAAACTGAGGCATAGAGAACAATTGTTAAGGCTCAGAAAAGAAAAGCTGGGAGTGGGAGCAAAGGGAATTCCAGAAGGACTCAAAATGCTAGTGGCAGGGTATAAAGCTAAGCATGAGAGTGATGTAGGCAGCTAAGTTAGATAGAAATATCACAGGCAGTCAGACAGGGCTAGGCACTCAAAGTAGCCAGTATGGAAGACAAGATACCTTGCAACTGTGGGGGAGACAGGCACCTCTGCCGTAGGCCAGACCTCAAAACAAAAGATGAAACAAATGCACCCACCCACCTCCCTAGGGATGGACATCAGGGATTGATATTCTAAGTAGGTATCAATCGCCTTGAAAAAAGCCAGGAAGAGTCACTAACCCAACCCCCTACAGGGAAAGCCCCTGTTCTGTGTTCATGCCCACTTGTTATGACTTGCTTTCCCATTTGATCTGGATTTAATCAATTTTACCTGAGCAGTTATGCTTGTAATCTTACTGGTTGACTGTAGTTTTGCTGCACCTCATGCCCACCTTGCAATTTCCCATTTTTCCCACCTTGGACCCCTCTCACACCACGGATTTGCTCTGTAAAAATCCCTAAAAAAGGCAGGTTCCTTGGCAGCCCACTCAGGTCCCCTTCTGTCTCTCTTTCAGATAGAAACTTTCTTTCTCGTGATAAATATATTCTGCTCTTAATCTCTGTTGTTCCTAAAATGCATTTGTCAATTTTAGAGAACACAAACTCATCCCAGATATCCAGCAGGTTGGGGGTTTCCTTCCCCTATCTCAAGACGGCTCCCATGTTTCCAAACACAGCAGTAACGTAAAGCAAACCATCTCCATGTCCTTTACAAAGGTCAGATTCCAAGCCCCGCATAGAGGAAAGTTCTGATCTCAGCCTGAGAATCATTTAAGGAGTGTTCTTCTAAAAAAGATGGAGTAAGCATACCCCAGTTGGTCTCTCCCACTGAATACAAACATAATCCTCTCCAGAGTGCACTGAAGAGCTATCTAATAAGAACTCTGGAAAGTGCATGGTGGCAGATATACTGGAAAAGAAAATCAGAATTAGGATTTCCATGAACCAGCAGTGAGTTCATCATTTTCCCCCTCTGTAATATCACTTTACTTGCTGTCAAAGAGATACAAATTCAGAAGCATACACTGTGTATGGATAGGACCTGCTCTTCCTAGCCCAGAGGGAAAGAAAGGAACCCTTAAAGGATCAGAGAATGTGAGGATATACGACGGCGAGTTTTTCTATTTTCCCTTCCCTCCTTCTTTAGAGCCAGAGGACCTGGCTCTGAGGGTGGCAGCAGCAGGAAGTCACTCCTATAGTGGAGCCATTACCTACATCTCTGAAGTCCTAAGGAGGGGCCTCTACCCTCTCAGAGGAGCTATGATCACAAGATTGAGAGGCAAACTCCTGCTGCTCCTTCTCTCTTTCTATCTCCTGACCACTCAATTCTAGACATGGGTACAGGCCTGGGAGCTAAGCAGCAGAGAAGGGAAACTGAAGCACCACGTTTTTACATGGAGAAGCAGGAAGGAAGGCTCCAGAGAGGTTCAAAAAATGTCAGACACCACACAGAAAAGGAAAAGCCAAGGGACACTCTCATAGCATTGTGATGAACCCCTATGCTCACGTACACAGCTCTGACCTAAACAGCACACCCAGATATAAGAATTGAGATATAAAGACCTGAGTCACGGTCCTAGGCTGGCCTGTAGGCAGTGGACATATAGCACAAAACCTAACAGGACTGTGAATATCATGAAAAATGAAATTATAATACAGACACAACCTACAGAGGGCAGGTCAAAACCTGTGATCTGAACCAAACCTGGTAACTTGCCAGCCCATACAAAAACACACAAACTCAACATTCTCTTTTGGAATCAAACAAGAATCTCAATATTATAATAGGTGAGAAGACAACACACAATTACATGTGAAGAACTAGGAAGATCTCAGCTCTGGGATAAAAGGCAATCAGCAGATACTAACAAGTTTATGCTATAGATGAATGAATATTTAGATGTAAAATGTTTTAGAAAAGAACCATTCTTTTAAAAAGAAGAGCAAACTATTGAAATAAGGAGAAGAAATGTCTCTAGGAAAAAAATAAAAGACACACTGAAAAAAACACAAGAAAAATGTTAAAACTGAAAAACAGAAAAACTGAAGTAAAATATTCACTGGATTGATTGAATGGCACAATGCAGATGATTAAAAATAAATGTAAAAACACATCAAGAGAAATTATACAATTTACTCAAAAATAAATGAAAAGAGACTCAAATGCTAAGAGGATAATACTAAAAGTTCTACCATTCATCCTATCAAAAGTCTTAGAAAGATAAAGAGGAAAAGTGTGGTGCAAATATACATATATTTGAAGAAATAATTTGATGGAAGACAACAGTTCCAACTCAAGAAGATTACTAAGCTCCAAAAAGGTCAATTTCAAACAAATCCATATCCAAGTACAAGATAATTGTATTAAGGAAACAAAGTCAAAATAGTAAAATCTTAAGCATAGCTAGAGAAAGAAGCTGAGGGGACAACTCCAATGACTGTACCTTTCTCACTAGAAATCATTAAGTTCACAATAAAATGAAATGTGCTCGATATTCTGTAGGGAAATGTCAACACACAATTAGAAAATAAAACTTGATACAAGTTTCATTTCGTTAGCATCAAAGAGGAGAAAATAACTATGAGAATTTTTAAGTAAGATGTCCAAGAGGTCTATAACAATTACAAAATACCCCTGAGAGTTATTAAGGAAAATCTAAATAAAGGTTCACATCACCTTTAAGGATTCAAAGATTAGGTACTTTAAGATGTCACTTCTGTCCAAATTGATCTGAAACAGCAGTGCTGTTATAAATGAAATCACAGGAGCTATCTTCAGGAAACTGACAAGTTGAATCAAATATTGCCATAAAATTTAAAAGTGTTTAGAACAATGAAACTGTCTTGGAAAATAACAAAGCTGAAAGATTTACACTACCTTATCTTGAGTCTTATTACAAAATCATAATAGTCAAATAGTTTGGTATTTGCAAATGATAGAGAAATAAATGCAAAGAATACAAGTCAATGTCTAGACCCAGATTCATACATATAGAGCAAATACGGTTTTCAGCAAAGGCACTAAGACAGCTCAATAAAGGAAGTTTATTTTAAACATGGACACAAATATACACAGGAATCTACATTTCTTATGATGAATTCAATGCCTAATACCTATACCTAACAGTCATTAGGTATACCAAGCCTAGGAATACCTAATGCCTATACCATAGACAAAAATTAAGCACTAGTAATCGTGGACCTATATGTAAAACCCAAAACTACAAAGTTGCTAGAGAAAAATAGAAAGTGATAATTTTGTTAACATAGGGTTGGCAAAAATTCTTCAAATACAGAAACCACTAGATGCAAGAGAAAAATTAACAAACAGAATTTCAATACTACAATGCTTCTGGTCATCAAAAGATATAAACATTTAAAATGAATAGGAAGGCCAGCAAATAAAAAAGACTTTGAGACAAATTTTGACAAAAAAAAACTTATCCTGAAAATATATGAAGAACTCATGCATCTAAATAATGAAAATCAGTCACTGCCTAGAAAAATTCAGAAGAATTTAACATATGTAAGTGGAAAATAAGCACATAAAAAATACTCAAAATTTCTTATTATTAAAGAAATGCAAATCAACTCACAATGATACCATTACATATCATCTACAATGGCTAAAATAATAAAGACTGACAATTTCAAATGTTGGCAAGGGGTCAATCAATAAAGTTTCGTATATTGCTGGTGAAAGGGTAAAACAGAATGGCTACTTTGGAAGAGCTGTTCCTTTTAAATATACATTTATCATAAGGTCCAGCAATTCCACTGTTAGATATTTTTCAAAGAAAAATACAACATGCCCACAATAATGACTTGCACATGAATCTTTACAGAAGTTTAATTCATAATAGCAAGAAACTGGAAACTACTGAAATGTATGTCAATAGTAAGACAGAAGAAGCATATGTATTACACAGTAAAATACTGTACAGCAATAAAAGAAATGAAATGCTAACACATATAATGACATATATAAATTTCAGCATCATTACGATGTCCAGAAGAACTAAGACACAGAAAAGTACATATACTAGATTTCAGTTACATGAAATTCAAAACTGAGCAAAATAATTGCATGGATTTAACCCAATTCCCATTAAAACCCCAATTTTCTTTTTTTTCTCCTAGAAATTAACAAATGGATGCTAAAATTTATATGGAAATGCAAACAGTTTAGTATGGTCAAAAAAATCGTGAAAACAAAGTTAGAAGATGCATTTCTCTATTTTAAGACTTACTATATAGTAGTGCTTGTGTTACTTCATCACTATAGTTATCAAGACAGTGTGCTAATGGCACAAATGATACAGATATAAATATGAACAAACCTTCAGGCTGTCAACAAGGGTACCAATGTAATTCCATGAGAGAAAACAGTCTTTTCAACGAATGAGATAGGACAAGTGGATAACTACATGCAAAAGAATGAGATCACATCCCTTTATCAAGCCATATTTACAAAGGAGCTCCAGATGAGCCATAGTGTAAATATAAGAACTAAAATCATAAAAGTCTTACAGGAAAGACTTCATGGCTGTGGGTTAGGCAAAGCCTTCTTAAATGAAATACCAAAACTAAAAGTAGCAAGAGAAAAAAAATGAATTATTCAAAAGTAAGACATTTTAGTGTGTTAAAGCAAGAAACTAAACAGAAAACCTATAAAACAAGGGAAAATATTTAGAAATCATGTATCCAGTAATGGATTGATATTTTCACAGGACTGTAAAAGAACTTCATAGCAGTCTTATTCATAAATAACCAGAGTAGAAACAATGCATGTACCTGTCAATAGAAACATGAACAAACAAATTGTGGTACCTTCATGCAATGAAGTACTGTTCAACTACCTAAAACAACTGCTGAAACCAACACATGGATGAGTTTCAGAAACACTGTGCTAAAGCCCAGCAGCCAGACAAAAGAACACATCTTGTTTGGTCACATTTACATACTGTTCAAGTTTTAATTTATCTCTTAAAAGAACTAATACATATATTTCATAAAGTATGTCAATGTTTACCCAGGCATGGTCGCACATACCAGGAATATCAGTATTCTGGGAGGCTGGCACAGAAGGATCAGGTGTTTAGGCCCAGCTGAGAAACTTAGTGATTGAGCAAGGACCTATCTCATAAATAAATAAATAAATAAATAAATAAAGCAAACAAACAAATAAGGGCTAGTGAAATAGCTTCATGTTCAGGCCCTGAGTTCAATACCTAGTACAACA
>NW_004955440.1:804298-806861 GCF_000276665.1 Chinchilla lanigera
CTTTTAAAATGCATTCGCTAAGGACTGATGAATTGAGGACTGAAATATATAAACTATTTTGATTTTGTATGTACATTTATATCCAATAGTCTTCTAAAAATTTGACTGGAGATGTCCTTAGATTTTGCTATTTAGACATCATTATTTGCAAATAATACCAACTTCAGTCCCCAGAACTCTTGTATGACTCATTGGTGCTGTCTTATTGTGCTGTGTAGGTCCAGAAACACAGTGATGAATAGAAGCAGTGATAGGAATTCTATACCAGTTTTAGATTTTAAGAGGAATGCTTCTAACACTTCATTATTAAATACAATACTATTTACTTATGATTTTCATCATACATCCTTTATCAATTTAAGGAAATTCCCTTTATTCTTGGCTATTTCTTTTTTAAAATAAGACCATGTGCTAAAAGTATTGCATTTTATCATATATTTCTTTTTCTATGTACATTGGGGTTTTGATTTGAAGCTTAATGTGTGACTTTGCCAATTATACTAATGGCATTTCCAATGTTAAGCAGTCATTGCATTTCTGGAGTAAACATCGTGTTTAAGAAAGTGTCAAAACCAAGAGACACTTGGAGGCTATGGCAATATATGCCTTATGAGACTGAATTGGCCCCCAGCACCCGGACCTTGCCCTCAAACTCCACCACCTATTAACAGGAGCCAGCTTTCCTTGGAAAAATGACTAATTCTAAAGCAGGGGCAGGAAATATGTAGAACGAGTGCACAGCATCTTATCATTCCAGAAAGAAAATGCTAAGCAGAAAATTTAGAAAAAGAGCATACAAATAATGCATTAATTGAGAACATGTCAGAGGGACTCAAGAGTGAATAAAAGTGCTTATAATGGCCAGAGCTGGAATAATGTTTTAGAAAAGCAAAGCAGTACTGATTTTCAAACCAAAGGATGAAGAAAACAAGTGTTAATCCATTAATGCAGATATAAATACATTACTGAATACACAAAATTCATGTGGAAGAAGAGATAAATGTCCTATGCAGAAGAATTCAAATTAAATGATGTAGCTATTATGCCTTCAATGAGGTACAATTCGGGGCTGGGGATTTAGCTCAGCGGCACAGTGCCTGCCTGGCAAACTCAAGATCCTGAGTTTGATTCTGGTACCAGAATAAAAAAAAAAAAAAAAAAAAACCACAAAAAAACAAAACAACAACAATGAAAAAAATGAGGTACAATTCAACTCTACACTCATAAGTGTGGCCTAAACATAGTGACTAGGTTATAAAGAATACAAGATAGAAAATAAAGAACAATAGCTTTACAGTGGGGACTCACAAACACTACCTCAACCAAAAGACAAAGTCCATATCTACAATACAATCAAATTTCAAGTTGATGGCATATACACTTGATAGGTGTATTTTGAAAAAACAGCACTTCAACTTGTGGTCTACCTCTCGAAAGTACATCCAATTCTAATTAAGAGAGAACATCAGACAAATCGCAATGAAACAAATGTCAAAACAAAACACAAAACATAACCAATATTTTCTTTCAAAATTGTCAAGGTCATCTAAAACAAGACAGTCTAAGAAATGGTCAAAAACCAAGGGAAGCTTAAAGGAGATGACAATATATGTAATATACAGCCTAGCTGAGATGCTGGAATAGAAAAAGCATATTAGGGAAAGTGTTGGAACTCTGAATGAGGAATAGAGCTTATTATTAATACTAATATTGGTTTATTAATTGTGACAAGTGAATCACAGTAATGTAAGGTCTTATTAGGGAAAACAGGATATAGGGAAGATGGGAACTTTCTATACTACCTTCAATTTTTTTATAATGAAAAGTTTTATTTTTCAAAAGTGTACTGGGGATATGTTTCTCATTTTCTTTCTTCGAGGCCAGTTTGAATAACAGTACTTTCAAAGGCAAAGCACAAGCGGTCTTATCATTGACCCAAGTAGATACAGACATGTGGACTACAATAGGGTTACAGTAAAGTTGACACTGGTGAATAAATGACATTTAAAGTTTGCTATCAATTTGGGAAGGGTTCTTTCTGATCTTTACCTCATGCCAAAACTACTCCATCTAGAATTGTAAAGATTTACAAACAAAAATATAAAAGGTCTAGAAGATGAGAACGAGTATTTTTAGACTTGTGGGGTGAGAGTTCCTTACCAATAACAAAACTTAAAATGGTGGGAAAGTCTTATTTTTCCCCTTATTTACACACACACACACACATATATATCAGTGATACATAACAATTACACCCATCTTGGGGAACTGGTACATACACATAACACATCTTAGTCATTGTTTAGCTTTTATCCTTTATTAGTACATGTTTGCAGAACACAATGGCTACATTCCTCATGGGAGGTTGGTACGTGTATACAACACATCCTAAACCTTTTTCTTCTCCTTCCCTTCCTCTCTCTCTCTCTTCTCCTTTCATGTCTTGATCCCTTTCCCTTTTGCAAAGGATCTATTTCCATTTTTCCTGTTGTCTGTCTTTTCCTTGCTCTTCATTAGTTTTACTCCCCTTTCCCCTCAACTCTTTCACTCCTTTTCCAGATAC
>NW_004955440.1:808881-811609 GCF_000276665.1 Chinchilla lanigera
TGATGTACCTCAGTGTGAAGCCCCTCAGTTCAATCCTTAGCACTGAAGAAATTAAAATAGATAAATAAAAATAAAACTATCTTGTTTGAAAACAGAAAAAACCTGCACCATGTTTCCAGGTAGCACACTGTCTGTGAGCCTGGTATCTCACTTGGAAGAAAAAAAAAAGGTATATATTTACCTAAGTATGACAGGGGTAACCAAAGGGTTACCTGCAGAGGCAAGTGCTGTATAGTACAAATTCTAGCTTTGGAGTTTATATTTCTCTTAGAAAGGATCTTTGGGAAACCTAAAGGTTCTACAATGATCCAACTTTTCTAACATAATTCATAGTTCGACTCTCTCAACTACTTAAATCACAGCATTATTGTGAGGAGCCCTATGAAAATTCTTAGAATTTTCTCTGTTTTATCTGCTCAGTACAGGATGTTTATTAACTATTAGTTTATGTAGTCTTTAGCTCAATAGAAGTTATGTTTTTTTAAAAATTAATTTGTACTCTCCATCTTTTACTTTCACAGTTTATGAACCCATTGTTATGCCTAGACATGCCTTTATGATACTCAGATCACAAATATAATGTATTAAATATTTCTTTTTGGTAAGCTAATATTTTTGTTCTGGCTGGTATCTAGATGTCCTCCCAAAGCCTCATGAGCTCATAGATGGGGCTTTTTGCAAGTGGCTGGATGTAGGCTGTAGGATTACTAAATCACTGATTGGTTTAGTATAGTTCTGAGTATGGATAAAGGGAAGGTCCACCCTGGGTGTGGGTGGCACCAACCAATAGGCTTATATTGTGAAAGGAATAAAGGGAAACGTGCAGAGGTTGCTTCACTGCCTCTGGCCTGCTCTGCCTCGGGCTGTTTCTCCTCTGCAATGCCCCTCTGCAATGCCCCTCTGCCATACTACCCTGCCTTGCAGCCAGTTGACTGTGCGCTGAAACCTCTACATATTGTGAGCTAAAATAAACCTCTCCTCCTTTAACTTATGGGTGTCAGATATTTTGTCCCAGCAATGAAAAAGTAATTCTTCTAATTTTGTCCATCTCCTTAGATGATGGCATTACTACTTCATTTTTTAATTTGTACCTAAATTCACTTAAAATTGTGAATGATGAGATTTTTTTTTTTTTTTTTGAGACAGGGTCTTGCTATGTAGTTCAGGCTGGCCTTGAGCTCACGCTGTAGCCCAGGCTGGCCTTGAACTTGCAAGGATCCTCCTGCCTCAGCCTTCCACAGGCTGGGATTATAGGCGTGCACCACCACACCCAGTGATGAAATATTTTTAAAAGAAAACATTTTTAAAAATAAGATACCACCTCATTCTATCCCAATTTAAACATACTTTCAAAAGTATTTTGATAGTTACTTTATTTAGACAATTAGATGGGTATAACATCTCTCCTGAGGTATCCATTATCCTAAATTTCATGTGTAACATTCCCATACCTTTAAAAATGCTTGAAGCATTTCTGATATTTGTCCATGTGGACACATGCAGGTCTAGTCTATTTTAACTGCAAATATTTCACTGTTTGAAGCAATAAGTTTAGCCCTCTGTTCTCTTGAGGGGTCCTGAGGATTTTTGACATTTTCTTGATGAGAAACAGTTCTAAAGTGTGTGTCTTTACATAAGTTGCTTTGCAAAAATGTCATGGTGTCTGTAAAACAGACAAAAAAGTGGAATTACCAAATCATACACTATGATTTAGCTTCAATTTATGAGGTGACACAAAATGGATCATCCAAACATTTGTACCAGTTATCTTTCCATCAATGAGAATTTCAATTTTCCATATCTTTTCCTGCTGTAGTCCTGACTTTTAAACAAGCAATGTTCTCCCAGTGTTATTTTATTATCTGCATTTTTCTGCACAAGAAATTTTCAGTGTTTATTGGTCATGATACTTTCCTATCAGCTTGCCTTGCTTTTTCACTTCACTCATATTTTCAGCAAAGGATTTATTTCCTATATACTCAAATTTATCACATCTTTCTATTCATGGACTATACGTCTTGTAGCTTTTAAAGAAAATTCTTTCTTATTTCAGTATTGTGATACTCATCTACACTTACTTCTAAAATCTTAAAATTTTGCTTTTAGTTTTCAAGTTTGTGATTTATATAAAATTCACTTTTCTCCATGCTACCTGGTAGTAATTAAATGATATCACATTCTCTCACTAGCTTGTATTTCTGCTTCCATTAAATTTTCCATATATATGTGGGTCTATTTTAAGGCTTTCCATTCTGTTCTGAGGTTACTTAAGGATCTTTGCCCCAGTATCAAACTGTTTTAATAGCTTTAGCTTTTAAATAAATCTTTATTTGTGGTAAAACATATAGGTCTTATTATCTTTCTTTAAAATCATGTATATTTAAACTTATTCTTTTCATATTAGGATCTGTATTTGCTTACTAAATGCTGTGAGAGCCCTGCTGGGAATCTAATTAGTCACCTGGAATGTATACATCACTCTGGAGTAAGGAATAATTTCAAGTAATAAGGAATAATTTTCCACTAATTCTGGTCTTCTTTCAAGCCCTTTAACAATTTTCTTCTTCAGTATCTTACAAGTTTCTTCTTAGATTTAGTCTTATATGTATTTCAGTGTTTTAAACATTAGATTTTTTAAAAGTTTTTTTGTGTTTTATTTAAAAGAGAAAAGAACAAAAACAAAGTAACAAAAATAAAACATAAAAATAAGTTGGTAAAACTTCAAAAA
>NW_004955440.1:814134-951853 GCF_000276665.1 Chinchilla lanigera
TTCCCCTCAACTCTTTCACTCCTTTTCCAGATACCCTTTACATCGCGACAGAGCTACCACCATCTTTCTTTCACTTTGCTCTTTAAATTCCTTAAAGGTTGAGTGTCTCATAGAGACTCAATTTCTCCCATAGAGACTAATTTCTCACATCAGAGAAACTACGTGCTATGTAACCTTCTTTCATTTATTTCACTTAGTATTATGGTCTCATTTATATGAGAATATTGAGTAGGCTGCATTCTATTTGTACGAGTCATCAGTATTGAGTCATTTATATGATTCAAATTTATCCTTTTCAGAGCTAAGTAATATATTTAATTCTCTATATCCACTCATGTGTTGTTGGGCATATAGGATGCTTCTAAAAATTAGCTATTTTGTTTTATACTGCTATATACATGGCTATGCATGTATCACTGTAATGTGATGACTAATCCCTTCTAGAAAGATACCCAGAGAAGGAATAGCTGGGTCAAATGGTATTTCTACTTTTACTTTAAGGAATCTCCATACTGACCTCTGTAGTGGTTGTACTAGTTTATACTCCTACCAGCACTGTAGAAGAATTCCTTTTTCTCCACATCTTCACCAACATTTTTTATTTATTAGGTCCTGATAATAGCTATTCTTACTGTAGTAACATGGAATCTGAATGTTTTTGTTTGCATTTCTTTAATTACCAAAGATGCTGACCATTTTTTCATATACTTATTGGCCACTTGTACATCTTCTTATTTAAACAGCCTATATTTTGACTGAGTCTTTTGTTTGGGGAGAATCTTTTTTCTTTTTAAATTCTATATTGTATGTGTTAGTCGTCTGTCTGAGGAAGAGCTGACAAATTGTTTCTCCATTCTGTAGACCATCTCCTCTCACTGGTGGTTCTTTCCTTTGATGTACAGAAACTTTATAATTTGATATAATACCATGTATTGATTCTTTGTATTCCACCTTGTGCAACTGGCATTACATACATGATGTCTTTTCCTGTGCCTGTGTCTTCAAGAGCCTTACCAATTTTTCTTACACAGGTTCAGTGTTTTTGTCTTCTATGTCTAGGTCTTTGATCTACTTTGATTTCATTTAAGTAGAGAATGACCAATATGGATTTAGGTTCGTTATTATGCACATGGTTAACAAGTTTTAAAACTGCGACGCTTTAAAGATCACATAGATCCCATATAGTACACAGGGCCAGTGACCCGGATCACAGGAAGAAATAATCTCTCTAAATGAAGACAAAAAATCTTAAGGCATTTGTGAAAAATAATGAAAAGCAAGAATGAAAAACAACAGCAAGAATTATTCCCCAGAAGAAAGAATTAAGAAAACAACCATAAAAGATTTAATATGCTGAAAGGAAGTGTTCTAAAATAAAGACCTGAGGTAACAGAAGAAAAAAGGCAGCCGGGACTAATACTAACAAACAATAGCTCCAAGGTAACACTGCTAACTGCTAGTTGAAATGGACTCTGAAACCAGACCTGACTCATCCACAAGCTTCTATTCTAATTCCATATATGTCCATATTCTATCAGCCACTAAAAAGAAATCTCTCTGCTTGCAACGTGGAAGTCTGGACTGGACCTATATCAGAAAAGAAGACATTAGTAGAAAAAAGGGATGACATTTCTTATGAAGTCTAGAGTTTAGTTAATGTACCTATTAAATAGGTTAACATATTAATATATTAAATAGGATATTATACCTATTAACTAAACTCTAGACTTTACCAGAAATGTCACCAGTCTCTTAGTTTTGACTATTACATCAGTTATGTAAGATGTCAATGTTGAATAAGCCTAAGTGAACGGTAGGCATGTGTTCAGTGTTTTTATAAATCTAAAATGATTATAAAATAGCTTATTAACAACAAATCAAAATGGTGCCTTGGACAGTCTTAAAAGTCTTCATACAAACTTTTAAGTGAAGAGATTTATTGCATAAAATGAAATTTTTAAAAGAGCCTACTTAGCTTTGAAGGCATGAAGGCACATTTATTACTGATTTCTAAAAATAAAAATATGCCGCACTTTAATTACAACAGCTTTTTAAAAGCCTTCTTACATAGTTTCTCTCATATGATTTTTCCTTAAATATGGATAAACACATCCCAAACACTTTAAGCAGTAATTTTTAGAACACAAGGTGATCTGGCTGAGATAAATTGTTCTCCACTTGTGGTAGAGACGTGACAGAAATTCTGTAAAAAACTTGTCACAGCAAGAATTAAATTCGTAAGATTAATAGAACTGTCTGATTTTAGGAGATGTCAGATACTGGAAGAATAAGGACTTCAAAATAAATGAATTCGAGGAGTAGAAAAGCTGAAGCATATAATTAAGCCAAAAACTCAGAGGAATTTGACTATGCAAGGAAAGAAGGAGAAAACATAAGAAGAGGAAAAGAAACTGAGTGAGAGTAGGGGATTAGAGTGTCTCCGAGGACCTGAGATGTGACAGATGATGTCATAGGGGGAAAATGACAGGGAAATGAAGAGTATTAAACCCCATCATGTCAGTACCTTGCTCAAAGCTGTACGGGGCTCCTGTCACCAACAGCGCAGGCCAGAGATCTAGGGAGCCCTTGATAGTCTATGTCCCTCAGCTTTCTGCACTCCTGACTTCTTCTCACTGTTCCCTGTCTCTTACACTCTCTCCAGTCAACTCCATACCCAAACACTTCAAAGCCATTTCCCTACTGTTCTGTTTGCCAACCTCCATGTAGAGAATACTGCTCCCTCAGAAAGCCCTGGCAAATTCCACCTTCTGCAAGTTTTACTCAAATGTTAACTGACTAGTGATTTATTACTATGTACTTTTTATTGAAAATAATGAGCCCCCAGAACTCACAACCTCCTCTGTTGTTTTCCCACAGCTATTTCCACTGTCTAACTGTTCTATCAAATGTCAGTCTCCCCAGGCACTAGACTATAACCATTCAGATTTTTGTCTCTTTTGTTTACTGTTATCTTCCTTGTGCTTAGAATAGTGCCAAGCACACAGTAAGTTGACCCCCAAAATTTGTCAAATTCATCGATACAAAAGTGTGGTTTCCAGTACTATTAGTAAAATTTAGAGTGGCAAAATATTGGTTACTTTTCCAAAGTTATTTTGCTGTTTGGTAACTGGAGTCAACTTTTTGCTTGTTTTCTGGGCATTTTCTACACTGAATAATTACATCCATCATGTTTGAATAGGGGGATTTTGTTTTTAAAAGACTTTATACTTATCTATCTAGTGTCATTTCAAAGCAGGCACACTCAAGGTCAGCGTCAAAAAGAACAAAATTGCATTCTTTCAAGGCTTCTTCTTATGAGCTTCAGTGACATTTAGTTCTTACCAGAAAAAAAGCTATGCATCCTAAAAACTACAAGAGCACAATCACTAAGCAAATGGAATCATAAAATTCTAACTGCATTTTCCAGAAGGGAAAACTGAGATCTAGAAATACAAGTCACTTTCTTATAGTCAAAGGAAAGCTGATGAAGTAGTGAGCTGGAACTCATCATTAAAGGAATACTCAAGAGTTGGCCCACTCTTTCAACTTCTGTTTATGTAGTGAGAAGTCCACATTGGAAAGGCTCAGTTCACTATTTGAAAGAAAACTTTATTTTCTCCAACTTGTTTCCATCTCATTGTTCAAGGATGTTTATGAACGGTAGCTTCAGTTTTTTCAACATTCTAGATTCTCTGCATTATGATCACTAGCAAAAGAAACCATGTAGGCACTTTCCCTAAGCATGTTTATCCGCCACTGTGCCTCACAGACCCCACTCAGTATTTGAACTTTGCATTCCCTGTTGAGAATAACGTAAGGCAGCATATTCTACAAATTTCTTACTTTTTTTCAGTGGATGGATTGCCAAGCAACTCTCAAGAAATCAAATGGAATCAGTTTTCAGGGGCTAAAAGTATATCACTTCTTTTTAAAATAATGAAGTCTACTGAAGAAGTATATAAATTGTTTTGGGTAAGGGGCAAATAAGTCTGGAGCTGTATTTTATTCTCAAAGGTAGGGACAGCAGTTAATCTGCACACATGCATTCCCTGGGCACCCAGATCATCATCTCTGACGTTACAGTGGCACATGGGAAGATACTTCGGCAAAGACAGTCCATAAAATGAAGTTGCTTTAAACCAAAACCACCATATTGATTTTTAGTGCAATTTGAAATGCAAGAAAGCATCAGTTTAAAAGGCACAAGCTGAAAAGAAAAGGGAGAAACACTGCAAACGGTAGAGATAAACAAAAGAATAAAAGACAATTACATTAGCAAACATCTTTGTGTTCTTCCAGGTTAAGTCTAAAAAACTCAGAGGGTTGAATTATGTTGAAATGCCCTAATGTAAAAATCTAAGATTGCCCACTTCTGTACTTTGTGCTCACAGCTAGAACCCTGGGCATCTGGCAGATCTTTCAGAAATAAAGCCTTTGAATATTTCACCATTGTTTTCAAAGCCCAAGTAGTTTTTTCTTTTTTTCAATTAATAGATCTCCCTTTCTCTGCAAATTGCAGAGCCATCTAAACTGCACTATTGAAGACATCATTCACTAAAATATCACTAAGTTTACTGCACACATGTATTTTCCTTATATCCTTAGTGAAACCAAATGATTTGCCGAGCCAGAGACCTCTGCACAAAGGTTCAGCGGAAGGAGAGAGCAGCAGGACTTACCACTGCCCCCTCACTTGTTCTTTGGGCAACTTCTCGCTGCAGTCGGGCCACAGCCAACTTCTCCCTGGAGATACAAAAGCACATGATTAGTGGACCATTCCCAGGACAGCAGCGACACCACATGACCGTGAAGCGTTCTTTTGCGGTCTCTAGAGGAACTCCTTCCCTCACTTAGCTCACTTCCCCCATGATGCTGCCCATAAATATTTAAAGTGACTGGTCAGTAGTGCATTGTTTTCATCTAGTGTCATTTTTTTGCCTTGGATTTTATAATAGCCAAATAAATGTTGAATGCTGAGCAGAAGCTTTGCTTGGAGCCCATTAAGACACATCATTTGGTGACAAATTTTCTGTGGCTGAAACAATTCAGTTGTCCTTTCTGTATCAACTCTGCTTATATATTTTTAATAATCTTCATTTCTTTTGCAGCTATTTACTAGTGCACAGTCTTAAAAGGCAAACAAATCATAGAACAGCACCATTATTTATAATGGAAAATCATCTGCAGGCTCGCTACACAATCCTTATACTGCTGGGCATTTTACCTATCCTCATATGAGCCTGACACTACCCTATGTTTCATTAAGCCCTTTCTTTAGAGAAAGTGGGAATTCGAGCCGCTAAGTAAAAAAGCTGAACCCTAGCAAACATGTAATAATTTGAGGATCAGGTTTTGGGTTTCCTTATTTCAAAGCCTAAATAAAAATTCTGTGTATCATTTTTCAGGATCTAGGAAGTAGGAAAAAAGGAGACTTAAAAATCAGATTAGTTTAGTATTAGCTTAGTATTCTCCATAGTAGGGTTCATTTTATATTTTTTAAAATTGTAAAACTGATTTCACTCACAGTATATTGAATCTTCACCAAAGTTAAGAGTACTTTTGTAAAGTGATAGATACTTGCATTTTGGACAGTTTTACGGTTATTTTTTAATTTTTTTTTTTTTTTGGTTTTTCTCCGGTACCAGGAACCGAACTCACTACCTTGCGCTTGCCAGGCAGGCACTTTGCCGCTGAGCTAAATCCCCAGCCCCGAGGTTATTTTTTTAAATAGTTAACAGATAACATACAGTAAGTGACCTCTTAAAGTGATTCCCAAATCTTAGTTTTAGCAAGCTATCCCATGAACTCCTTTTATCACTATCAAAATATGAAATTGAGTGATATCATATCCATTAGCCTGCCCTCTGCACAGCATCACACACAAACACAGACAAAACTGCTCTATTCCCACATGAATGAGAGGATTTCTTCTACCTAATCGCTCAGGTCTTTGAAACAACTTTGGCTGCCGAAGGAAGACTGTGCTTTTGGTTGTTTAAGGCTGACCAGTGTTCCAGTAGGAAAAGCTCTCCCTGAATAAAAGTCTGAAGACATGCCGGGACAATGGTAAATGACAATGAGGAGATGTTCCAGGGAACAAGCTTGGAGATCTGGAGCAACACCTGTGCACTGCTGTCCCTGTGAGAAGGACCAGCAAGTAGACAGGAAGAGCCATCAAGAGATGTAAATTACATGCCTGTATTTAAGGAAACCAGGCAGAGAGTCCATGGGTAGTCTGACCCAAGTCCTATGAGAAGATGTAAGGACAAATGTAAGAAGCAGAGTTGAAAGAGATGAATATGAGTGACTTCCTATTTCATATGAAAATTAAATGCAACCATTTATCTCCTCTTTACCCAGAAACAATTAAAACTGCAGTGAATGTATAATGATGGTGAACATTTACGAAGTGAAAGAAAAAAGGAGAATACACTCTATATTGTATATATTAGCTTGCTCGTCACCGAGATACAATAACAACAACCAGCTCCTCAACTTCGAGGAGGAGAGGTCGAATTTGCTTTCAGCTTGAGTGCATGATTGGCTGGTGCTGAGGCAGAGAAATCACAACAGAAACAAAAAAGCTGTTTAGGTCAAGGCAGTGGAGCAGCAAGCAGGGAAGAGAACAGGAGCAGAAGGGGTGGGGGTCAGATACAGACCCAAAGGCCACTCCTCCATGAACCCACACACACCTACAAGTGTGCTCCAGGAACCCATAGAGTGGATCCCAAAGCAAAGCAAATGGAAACTCCACCCACCACAACAACACAGCGGTTCTGTTCAAAGCATAAACCCAACAGATATGCACATACGTTACCACCAAAAGACACAGACTAGAATGTTCACAGAAGTGCTGTTTGTAATAGCATTAAACCAAAAATGCACATAGTCATTAGCAATAGACTAGACAAGTAAACTTCAGCACAGTCATACCTGGGCTGGTATACAGTATTGAGAAGGCACAGTCTGGGCATGGTGGAACACACCTATAATCTCAGCACTGTGGCTAGCTGAGGCAGAAGGACTTCAAGTTCAAGCCCAGCCAGGATAATTCAGAGACCTTGCCTTAAATTAAAAAATAAAAACTAAAACAAAAATGAAAAAAGGCTGGGAGAGTAGCTCAGTGGGAATACACAGAGTTCAAATCCTTTTATCACAAATTCAATTTATATAAAAACTAAAACTCCTATCCAGTTTGATAAGAAAAAAACACATGAAAATCAAAATGGAAGACATAAAACTGCATATTCAGAGATTACAATTTTCTAATTAAAAATGCTAAGTAACTTTAAAAACAACAATTAATAGGTTGATTGAGCAGTCACATCATAGAAGCCAACTGTATAATGTATGTGAAAATCAAATGCATACTTCTGCAGTAACACAAATCAAGTGCAAAATGAAATTTAAAAATATTGATTGATGACAGTGTCAAAAAACAAAATATCTATGGAATAAACTAAAGAAAAAAAAAAGGACCTGCAAGATTGCTACCCTGTAAGCGCTGCTCAGAAGGCTAAACATAGACAAATAAGGAGAGATATATATCACATTCAGGGTTAGAATGCTTAATATTATTCCACTTTCAAGTTTTTCTGTAAATTCTTTCTCACTGGGGTGTATCCCTCCACCTAAGCAAACAAAGAGAAAGACACTCCTGGAAACAAGCAATTCCATACAGAAGAAGAGAAAGAGGAATTCACTTTTTTCTTTTCTTTTGATAAAGAGAAGCCCTTGCACAACAGCAAGGTAAGAATCCAAACAACAGAACCTGACTGCAGTGAGAAGGGGGAGGCTCCCAAAGGATGACTCTGTGTAAAGAATCAAAGCTGAACCAAAGAAACTACCGTGGAGTCTGTAAATACTGAGAAAGGTTTTGAGTTCTTGGACAAAGTTTATTAAGCATAAGAAATTGGAGCGCAATGACAGAAAGTGGAAAATATTAATTCTAGGAAAAAGCAAAGCTATTCCAGATATGCAATGCTAGAATTCATATCCAGCCATGAATGACATTTGTTTTCTCATTTGAATTAAATCACACTTTAATTTAAAAATTAGGGAGAATAGGAAGCATAGAAAGACAAGTGACACAGGAACACTAGATCTGCTCTGCCATAGTAGGTAAATACTATGTAATTTCTAAAAGTAACCAATGTAGAAATAGTAGTACAAGGGGCTGGGGATTTAGCTCAGCGGCACAGCATCTGCCTGGCAAGCGCAAGGTTGTGAGTTTGATTCCCGGTACCGGAAAAAAACAAACAAACCAAAAAGATCTTGGGGCTGGGGATTTAGCTCAGCAGCACAGTGCCTGCCTGGCAAGCACAAGGTCATGAGTTCGATTCCCGGTACCTGAAAAAAAACAAAAAAACAACAACAAAAAAACCCCCAAAGAAATAGAAGTACAACATTACTTATTTAAAAGGATGGAAACTCAGAAAACAGTCCAAAACAATGGAAAGCAGCTGTGTCAGGGCAACAAAAGCTAGAAGTAGAAAGGGAAGGGTACACCTTTTATAAATCTTCTCACTGCATGTAACTTCCTAATTATGCATGTGTTAGTCATGATAAACATCCAAAAAATGTATGTTCCTAAAACAGGTGGTCATGTGCTGGGACTGTAAGTCAGTGGTAGAATGCTTGCCTAGGATGCTGCAATAGCACATGTCATGTAGCTCCTAGAAAACCATACATGAAAGAAAGTGAGTTTAATAAGGCAAATATCTTAGTTATTGTGAAAGAAGTTTTGACCTTGCAGATACGTTGAAAGTCTTGGGGCCACCAAGGGTCACAGAAGGACACCATGGGAACATCAACTAGAAGACAGATACAGAACTAGGCATAGAAGAATGTTCTGGAAATTGCCTTGGGTCATTATTCTTGATTGCTGAATCCTCAGAGAATATTTTAATATATATGCTAATAGCATGTTAATTTTTCTCAAGACTGGTTTAACATAAAAGAGACACTTCTAGGAACAGAGCAAGAGTTTATCTTATCACTATCATTCTACTAAATGATAAGAGAATTAAAATAGCATAAAGGTGAAGAACATTACTATTTTATGCTTAAAAGAGATGACCTTCATATCAACTATTAGGACTATCACTGTGTAGGTACTTGTCAAATCATATTCAATTAAATTTTAAAGAAAACCTAAATGGGATCAACTATCACATATATTTAAAAAGGAAAATATTAATAACTCATGACATTTTGTGCCCACTCATTATATTGTTAGGAATTCAATAAAGAGTGAATAAATCAGCACGAAAGAGTCTTCCCTAAAGGTATTGCACATTAGTCATTTGATTTGGTAAAATGAGAAAAATATGTAGAAACTAGAAATATCGATTTTCGTTTTGACCTAAGTAGAAAATAGAGACATGCCCACTTTCAAACACTGTTGAAATAGGTGAGGCGAATAGGGGAATTTCAGAGCAGTGTAGGCCACAGGAAAGGACAATCCCAGCCCAGCGCTACTCCTGTGCCCTCCTAATTTACAAGTTGGAAAACTGCTCAAGTGTGGACATGTGGAGCCACCCCAACTACGTAGCTAGGTGGTAATGATATAGGAAAAAAATAACTCCTGACCTGTTAGATTTCAAATGTGGGTTTGTGGTCTCACAACACCAAGGAATGAAGTTATAAACCAAAGGAGAAAGTTAGGAGAGATTATTGGAAATGAGAAGCACAGCTCCTAGGATTCCTGGAGGGGTCCTGGCCACTGAGGTTCTTCGGCAGGGATAATTTATAGAGCACAATCAAAATGTGAGTGTGTAATCACAATGTGGGTACAAATGGGTCACACTACAATCAACCCATAGGATTAGGGGTATAGTTGTTTAGCTAAAATTGATCCAATAAGGAAACGAGTCACATAGAAATGAGGTAGAGGACTAGGCCATGGCAAAGCTGGCTGGGAAATTAGCTGTGACCTGTTTATTACAAAATCCCAGGACACATGCGCAGAACAATTTGCAAAGCCATGCACATGGACTTCTACTGAGAGCTCCAGCATGTTTTTGACAGAATGGCCTAGATCTAACGTCAACCTGAGGAGTGGGAAATACAAAGAGGACACTTCATATTGCGCTTTTAGCCACTTTATTCTTTCCTGCATGGTAATCCACTCTCATCCTGTAAAGCGTACTGACTTTCCTACCTTTACCTGGCTCAAACCTGCCCTGTGGAACTTATTTTCTTATTTTTAATAAATGTAAAACCTTGCTGCCATTTGTGCTTGTCATGACCAATTCTTTGGTCAGGGCAGAAAAAAATCTATAAACCACCTCTAGAAAGAGACTCCAGTACCCCCAAAACCTGGTAACAGCAAGGAATATGCAAAGAACAGTCACTTTTAGGAAAGGAGGACAGTATAAGTCCCTGGATATCCTGATCACTCACCTATGCATCTGATGCCTATCTGGGCTTGCTGGACCAGGTGGTGCTAATTACATTACAATTTCAGTCTGCTGTTTACATCTAAGGGAAGGGAGGCCTGCCAGCCTGACTATGGCTTTTCCATCCTGAGGCAGGATTCTCTTCAGATTTGCCTCTAGCCATAATTCTGATGTCTCTATTTTTTGTACTGACTTCCTTTAGGGCCCAATTCTGTCTGACCAAATATTAATTTTTATCTAACTTAGCTCTCTATAATAGTAAAGGGCAGGATATGCAAGGATAGCAAATGCAACTGTCTCTTTGGGACCAAGCTCTGTAATTGTTTGAAATGATTTATGCAAGAAACACAACACACAATGGCATCAAGTAGGAACTCCTAAAATGGTTCCAACAGTTCAGGGTCCTTATGAGGTACACAGTCAAAGCCAGTGGTAGCTCAGTGCTACATAGCAGGGACAGTCCAACTCTGATATTTTATGAAGATATTTTTTGGATCCTATTCCTTTTGGAAAGAGGGTTTCAAGGTGAATAAAAGCAAAGGATTCTCTCTTTAGCTTCAATAATTTTAATAATTCTAAATATTTTTAGTCCTAGGAATTATACGTATTCAATTTATGTTGGCAGTTTAAATGGGAATATTTTATTTTTGCAGGAAAAAATTCATCATCCTTTATTAAAACTAAGGAAATGATAGAGAGGTTGACTAGATCTTACGAAAAAATACTCAGGATTTCTGAAAGTTAACACTTTGGGGATCAAATTATCAACTCAATCAAGACATCAAAAATAAATGATTCAGTCTTTTTAACAGTTACTTAAAGTGCCCTTGGGTTTAATCAACCCTAACAAACTATGTCTTCAAAATCTCCACCCTGGCAATATATGTGTGAAACCAACTGGGATTAGCATCTTTCTCATGCAAATTGAAGGTTCTTACAAACAGCTTGTGTAAAAAAGTAAACAAAGAATACTTGACTCACAAACTACCCAAAGCAAATTAAATACACTCACATACACTTGTGTTCCCATCTGAAGGCCTGAGTTCATTTGCTGGAGACAACTGTGTTTCTGCAAGGCATGGCTATTTTGCTCTACATTGTGAAAAAAATAGCAGCTCATTAAGGAAGTGGTTATTGGCTTTATAATTACAAAACAAATGACCTGGGATATTTTATCAAAGGCTATGGATCTGTATTTAGAGAACAAGGATAAAGAAGAATATAAAGAATATAGATGCAGTAAAGGAGACCACAACACTTCTCTTTCAGTTAAATTCAAAGAGAACTCTTTTCTCTAAGAAGGATGAAAACAGACCAACTCTTATCCACTTTTATATTCTAATGGCAAATTAGCCTCAGGTTTCTCAAGTCCTTCAGCATAGCCCCAGTCGACCCCAACTAGCAATAATAAACAAGGTTTCTTTTTGCATGAACCATGGATCTTGACCATGCTACCGACACCCTCAGAGCCAGTCCACAATAGGGGTTCTCAAAAAAGCCAAGAGGACGCTGACGTGTAAACTCTGGAGAATACCAGCCAGGCCTGCATGTTTAGTGAACTTTCTCCGAGGAGAGTGCATCTGGTAAGGGGGAATATATCCCGTGTGGGATGTAGGAACAATCTAGACTGCAAGGAGGCAAATCGAGGCTCTCTGGCCACCGTACAGGAAAGCAAGCACTCTCACCATTTTGGAGCCGGGAGAATGGAACTGCCATGCAGCCTGCTGTCCACCAGGCAGATGGCATCCCTGTGAGAATGCCCTAAAGGAAGCACAGCAAGGGCACTTGGTAAAACTGAGAAGAATTGTTTCTGACTCATTAGAAGTCTCCTCTCCTCAGCCCAAACTGCTGTGTACAGGCGACACATGTGAAAAGTGATACGTCACGAGGAACAACTGAATCTCACCTCCAGCAAGCTGTTACACACTGCTTTGATCAAGCAACAGTTATTGTGGGTCAACTCTCCTTGAATTTTCTAGAAAAATAAAGTGTAACTAGGTATACTTGTGTACATATTTTAAAAGAAAGAAATTTTCCGGGCATTTTAAAAATCCAATTTCAACTTCCCTTAATGTGGTAAAGACATCACGGCACTACAGAATCCTATAATGCATCCTCTACAATTTTCAGTTTATGTTACTTTTAGTATTTAAGTTCCTCTATTCCAAGGTATTTAAAACTTAGGAATGTATGCAGTAAGTAATATATACTATATTGTAATATATTTAGAATATTCTACCAGCTAAAACCATGGAATCCAATGAAAGTAAAAATTCTAATTCATTCAGCAAATACTCAGAAAAGTTTATTCCAGGCCCATATAGTTATTGGCTTGGGAAATAAAATAAGCCAGTCCCAAACTGAGAGTTCTCAGGGCTTACAGAGAGCCAGCCTGAGATGTACTAGCGCACCAACACAGGTGCGCTATGCTCAAAGCTGGGTTTTAAAATGAATGTCAGTGAACATTTCTACCAAAAAATTAAAATTAAGTCTCACTTCAATAAAGGAACATTTTGCTATTTCTAAGATATTTTTTCAATTTTTATATTTTTTAGTTACAAGTCACAAAATAGCTCTGCAGGAGCTGTCCTCGCAAATATCTTAGTATAAAGACTCTTACATGTTTTATGTTATTCTCTAAATTTCCTTAGATCTTTTAAATGCACTGTTGGATTTGAGTTTAGCTCCAACATTTGCCACAGGATGCTATTCCTGGTAGCTTTCTTTCTTTCCTTTCTTTTGGGGTTTGTTGTTTGGTGGGTTGGTTTTGGTGGTACTAGGAACTGAACAGGGTCTTCCACCTGAGCTACATTCTCACCTTTTTAAATTTTTGAAGCAGGGTCTCAGTCACCAAGTTGTCCAGGGCTCTAACCTGCAATTCTTCTGCCTCAGTCTCCCAGAGATTAGGTGGAGGCCAAGCTCACTTCTTTGAGAGGCACTTGGCCAGTGTTTCCAACAACAAAGGGAATCATAATAGCTGATATTTCTTGTATAGTTGCTATGCCAGGCCCTACCCTAAATATGTTACATGAAATATTTAAATCTCAAACAATCCCATGAACTGAATATTGCCATGATTCTCCATAATACATATCAATGGTTTTCAAACATTTTGGATTTAATATCCTTTCACACACTGTAAAATAGAAAGCCTTTGTTGTTGTGGGTTATATGTACCAGGACCTCACATTCACAGTTAAAACTGAAGCTTTAGAAGTATGTATTATTCATTTAAAATAGCAATAATAATTCTCTTGCAGGTTGACATAAATATAATTATGAAATAGAACTACAGATTTCAAAACAAAATACAGGAAAACAAGTGCAATTGTTTCCTAGTTTTGTAAACATCTTTAATGTCTGGTTGACAAAAATGAGACATCTGTTTTCTCATATTTATTTTCACATTCAATACTACAGTCATATAGGGCAACCTCTGGCAAACCACGGTATTCTTGTGAGAAAAAGAGAGTTAAAAAATCAGATAACATCCTAATATTTTTATAAAAATAGGCTTGACCTTTCAGATCCCCAGAAAGGTTACAGGGCCCCCAGAGGCCTCTATTCCTCTAGCAAAGTTTGAACAATGCTAATGTTCAAATACCTGCCTTCCACGGAAAACGCAGGCTACTCGCATAGGCTAGAAAACAACTCTATCACCCCGTTGCTCAAAAATTTGAATGTGGCCATTAAGGTTTTCCAAATTTGTAAAAGAGCAACAAATACACATTTATTTACAACAGTATTTGTTAGAACTTGGACCACCGCTCCTACCATTGCCGGTTACAACTGCAATCACAATTGTAACACAGAAGATAATCACAAATAAAGAAATGATTAGGGTTTCCAAGGATACAAAAAGTTCCTGACCCATTTAATGTGAACCAGTGAGAACACTTAAAACACTGAATTCTTAAATTCTAAATTTTTTTGTACAGAAGAAAAGTACAAATCAAACTCCCAACATAAAACTTACATTTACGTATAGATTTGTGTACCAATTCACATCCACCTCCTGCTTTTCCCCCACAAAGATACTACCAAACACCAAGAGGAAATTAGATAGATGACTATTCTCACACATGCCTTGGGGCAGAGTCATACATTAAAATTGTGGAAAGAAAATTCAATTAATCATCAGCATTCCCCATTTCTAGTGGGCCCCAAGAATAAGAGCCCAGTGGGCTCTGGTACATGTGCAGGGAGAACAGGTTTATTCCCCCGAGCAGGGCCAGGACTATTCTCTCCACACACAGAGGCATCCCGGGGAGTCATCCGCTGCAGAGGCTGTGATAATGCAGAGCGCCAGGTGCACCTGTCGCATGGGCAGATGGGGAGACCGGTGGCAGCAGTCCCTGAGTCATGGCTAAATTAATTAGCCTTTCCCAAGCACATCATTTAATTACTCACCCCTTCAAATACTCAGTATGAGAACAGATTTTAGACAAACTCTAGAGCCACAACACAGATGAAGCATATTTATGTACTTTTTCTAACCATTAAACATCGCACAGTTTTAGAACATGAAAAAAAATCTCTCTCGTTATAGGCTATGGAGGGGACTTTCTTAGCATCCATTAGGTATCATAGTAAGTTGAGAGTGCATTCTAAATTTATTCACTTTTATAGGATTTTCACAACAGTAAAGATGGTAAACATTCAGCAGGAAACTCAAGAGGTTTGACACATTCATCCCATCCACTTTGGGAGAGAGTAGGAGTTTGATCCTGTTATGTCACGCTGTTAAGGTATGTCCACCAATTCCCCCACCCCTAAAAAAAACTCAGAGACTTTCTAAACAATTTGAATTTTTGGAATACAGAGATAATTATTTAAAAAACCTCAGTTGTCTCCCTTTCAAAAAAATGAAGTTCTCCAAATATTAATCCTATAAATGTATTCTTTATAATCTGTCCTTCCACTCTCAAGAGCAGAAATGACACATTTTCATTTCATGATTCATTCATACCATCATTCATGTAATCTACTATGTTTTCTACTGCTTGCTTACCTGTTTTTCTCCCCTTACTGGCATGTAAGATCCTAAAAAGCTGGGACTGTATGGTCTTCTACATGCTGAACTTAAACATGTCCTCAATGAATCAAAGATCACACTTCAGAGCAAAGATAGTCTCACTGACTTGAGGTGAGATTACAAATTTCCTTTGTCTGTATGTAATATCAGAAGTTGGTATCATGTTCTAAAGCTGAGCAAAATGTGCTAGTTAAGGTGATACAAAGAGACCTGCAAACCCTAAGTAAGTCATATATGTAGCATTTTGCACATTTTAGACATTCGTGCACTCTTGCTGATTAGAAAGTAAATGAAGAAATGAACTTGTATGGGTTTTCTCACTTTTCTTGATAGTAATTAGAACTGGTGGCTTTCAACAATATGTGCTTTCATTTCCAAAATTTTTTATAAAGTTGGAAAAGCCTGGATTTAACACAATGCTAATTTAAAGCAATACCATTTTCTCTTCGTCCTTCCTTTCTCTGGAGCCAAATGAAACCAAAGCTTTCATACCTAATGTGTCTCTAAAATACTTATTAGAACAAAAGGCTCCTCTAACTGCAACAGTGTATAAAAATTGCTAGTCTTATCTCTTGCCATAACCCCTCTGGAAGTAAAGTCAGTTCAAAGACTTAAAAAAAAAACATTTCCTGGAGATATCTAATTGTATGAGGCACTGAAGCACCACTCAATATCTCAGCATTAATTTTCACTTCCAAGAAAACTGTGTTTCTTAAGAATTCCTTATGCTTCCACGCTATCTAAGAAATGTGGAATTTCCAGGTTTTCATGAATCTCACATATTTCTTCTTCTACTATTAAAATTTCCCCCAAAAGTAACCTAGTTCTGCATTATGTCTGACAATTAAGAAAAAATTTCACTAGTAGAATTCATTTCTACCACATTGAATATTCTTCCATAGCTTAATACTGAAGGGGAATTCTTAAGGAAAAGAAAACACATGCTAACCATCTCATAACATGTGAAAATAGTCCCTACATGATAACTAATTTGGTTTTCCATGGCTTTCAATTATCAATGGCCTTGACATCTCGTTCTGTGTCTGTTTTGAAGAAGGCCCCATGATAGTATCTGTGGAGAGACTTAAGCCATCTGTCTAGGCTTTCAAAAAAGAGACCAGGACTCTTCAAAGAACAAGGTTGAAAGATGTATTGACAGAAGCCCTGGTGAACGGTACAAAGTTTGTACTCCAAAACCTTTTTCCTTATACCATGAGTCAAACAAACAAGGGTGAATTCTCAACCACTACTGTCGGTGCAAATACTCCAAAATTGGAACACTTCTGATCCATAGAATTGTGGGTAATGGATACCAAAATTATACACATATATACAACTTGATAATATATAATTGGTACCTCAAGCAAAATCCAATATATTTTCACCCAAAGCAGTGTTTACTTCTACCAAGAAGAATGAAGAAAGTCTTTATAGGTAAACTGGCCAAACAGATAACTTTACAACAATAGGATTATAAACTATTTACTGCAAAACTAGACATTTTAAATCTAAGGACCTGCTTTTACATGCCATCTTTCAAGAGAGGTCAAGAGGACTGAGGGACTACCTGAAATGATTCAAATGACACATTTCATAGCTAAACCTCCACAGAGACCTTTATAATTCTTTCATCATACTATTATTTTTAAAAGTCTACAGTGATACCCAGTGTGTGTGAGGTAAGATGCTACGTCAGTACTCTATAAAAAGAATACTGCTTTTGTCTTTCAGACTGGGGATGGTTTCTTAGCATATATATATACACTCTCTGGCTATCCCTGTCTGGCTACCCCATTCCAGAGGCACACACTGGTTATTTGTGTGGACTAAGGAGTTAGTGACCTGGGGTCTCAGAATCAATCTGTCTAGAGATAATGTCCATATCAGGCCTTTATTAACTCAGGTCTCTTCCCAACTGGACCATTATTAGCACTATAAATTTAATAACTTTTATAAATCATACCACTTAATAGCCTTGCCTTACATATTCAATAAGAATGGTTTTTGACCATTTGGTCATCTGTCAATTCATTTTTGAGATTCCTTAACCTATAAGAACCAAGTTCATTTTTCCTTCCCCAAATCATTGTATACTGGTTATATTCTTCTTTTCTATATAGACTATATGAGTTGGATTTCTCCTGGTTACAAGTATCACAAACACACTTTGGCTACAATAAAGAAGATGAGGCACTTCAGTGATTATGTTATCATATCTCTGAAGGAACTGGACCATCAAAACCCAAGGAGAGGCCAGAGCTTCTGCAGGAAGCATTTATAGTCCCCATCTTTACATGCGTCCATGATGCCCAAGTCTACAGACTTCCAGTTTCTTTTTGCCATCAGGTCACCATCTTATATGCCCCAGAATAAGATCCTGAGTGATAGTCTGAGTGAGGTACACACGCTAGATGGAAGAGCTTTCGCCTGGGAGGCAAGATCACTTAGCACTGTGTTAGAAACTTTCCTATCACTTATGGCTTGGAGGATGATCTGAGAAAAGAAACAACCATTGCCTTTCTTCGAAACTATTTTTATATGCTTCTTTAGACCAATAGCAAAACTGAACTAATTTTTAACTCAATAATTTTTGCAGTCGATTTAATTGGAGGTTTCCAGGGAAAACATTTAACTGGCATGAATCCCTTATCTTGCTTTCTTCATGCCATAGTGACTTTGAAGCACACTGATCACATTCCTTGTTGTTCTGCAATACATAACAAGCAGCTGATATGCTTCTCTCTGTTAATTTTCTGTCTCCATCATCAGCATACTTGATTTATTCTGAGTGCCTGTGTAGAAAGTTTGCCAACTATGAGCTGCTGTGCACAGGCTACCATAGTAGTGCAGGGGTAGTGCTCCTGAGCCCCCTCTCACAACACAGGGTCAGAAGTTGCTTCTACTTCTGTCCTTCCCACTCTTCAAAATACCAAGAGTAGTATTTGAAAAGATATAAGAACTTTTCAAAAAATCCAGAGAATTAAAAATAAATTCATACTTCCCCATATTCTTTACCAACAATCTAATTAGGACCCAATGTGTATATTGTTTAATTAATATCTGAGCTGTCACATAGCAGAAAAACAAAAAAGAGTCAATAATGAGAATCGTTAGAGGGGAAAAAAATGAAAGAAACTAATAGAAAAACCAAGATCTTAATATCCAAGAGATGCAAAATGAACAGATATCAACCTCTGAAATAATTTAATATAGACTGCATAGCCCTTTTTGAAATGTGTGGGGCCAGTGGTGTTTCCGATTTCAGAGCTCTTCATATTTTAGATAGATGCATAAACTTTAGTAGTTGAGCATCTCTAATCTGAAAATCCAATTAAGACATTCTTGAAATTTTGTAATTTTTTCAAGTCCTACTTCTGGATTAAGGATATTTAACACATATATATTATAGTAAGCAAAATTTGGAGGAGAATTTTTAACAATCTCAGATATAAAACCATGTAGAATACTCTCAATGGAAGTAAAATCATTAAGAAAACAGGAGAGTAACTGGTGTACAAATTAAGAGCCGAAGTTTTTGGAGAACAACAGCACAGCAACCAGGAAAAGAATAACTCTGTCAAAACAGGTTATTGTAAACTTTGTGTTTATTTATAAATAAATCTAAGCACTTATAATTATCATCTGTTTCAGAGAAAGAGAGAGGGAGGGAGGGAGGGAGGGCGGAAGGAAAGCATCTTCTGTATCTCAGAAGGAAAGGGGAAAAGCAAGTAATGAGTGTTTCAGACAAAGAGCCAATAAAGTGTCACTTTCCAAAGGATGATAGATCCCTTCTTTCCTGAAGGCAGATGACGGCTAAGGTGGTGAGCAGCACTCTTTGAATACATTTGGGTATATTTAAGACAAAGGCTGACAAGAATAATAATTAATATCCACACTGACTATATGCCAAGTACTTTATAGTTAGGTATTAACTTGTTTAATCCTCAACCCAAAGTTCAGGCAGGTACTCTAATTATCGCCACTTCACAGATAAGAAAAAATTAAGGTGAATAGAGACCAGTGTCTTCCTCAAGGTTACAAAGTTGTTGAGTGTCAGAATTTCGACAAGGCACCTTGGATCCACATCCTCATTCTTAACCTTAAAGCTATAAGCTAATGTGATTCTCACTTGATTTATGATTTTTACACTGTATCTGGTTGCTCAAGTAAAAGCAACACTAAAAAATACATATGAATTTCATAGAAAGCTCTTGAAATCCATTTGAATTCTCCTCTTCTGAAGAGCCAGAAGAGAGCTGTGGTTAACACAACTCTGGAGTCAGCCAGCTTGAGCTCAGAATCTAAGCCATTCCTTTACTAGCTCATTGACTTGGGAAAGGCCACCTAACCTGTGTTAGGGGGTGTCCTTGTAGACACGCACGCACGCATGCGTGCGAGCGCACACACACACACACACACACACACACACAGCCTCTATCTCGTAGATGACTGTATTTCCCCATCCACAGATACCAGACTTGGCCTATGACTTGCTTCCATCAATGAAACATTAATAGGAGAAATCTGTAACTTCTCAGCAGAAACCCTAGGAGTCAAGAAAAGGTATGTCATATTCTTCCTTCTCAGTATAATCAGCAGAATTCAAGGAGGCTGGCCCAGGACCCACAGCAAGGCTAGCTTGCCACGGAGCAGTAGACCCACCATAACGTGGAAGAATAATCCCTGTAAGCCACTGGGGTATAGGGGCTGCTGGTTAATCCAACATACCACCTCTCCTGACCCATACAGTCTCTGCACATGAACATTCTGTTTCTTCCTAGGATTGCTCACAGAATAAGTAATTAAAACCATATAGAACAGTGGCTGGTGCTGATAAGCTCTACAGAAAGGTTCATCCTTACAATTATCTATACATTTTCATATATCAATGGCAGGTAATGTGTATCAGATAGCCAGATCTTTCCCTGAAAAGAATATAAGTACAGCAAGGAACATATGGGAAACATTCACAATACTAACCAAATCAAATGCTTTTCTGGTTTTCAGATGCTTTCAAATCATTCTAATCTTACACTGGCCACCCTTTGGGTTTTTTGGAAATTTATCTTTCTCTTCAGTGCTCCTTTCTTGTAAACTATTTATTAACAATTCAAGGCTTTAACATTGCTGACTCAAAGGCCCCAGTTTTCCATCTACAGAGTTTGGTCAATTGCTCTGGCCAGGAAAATTTTCCTTCCAAATATCCCATCCTCCTGTATGTCTGTGTGTCTGTCTGACTGTCTGTCTATCTATCTCTCTATCTACCCATTTACCTGTCTACTTACTCATCTGCCTGCATACTTACCTATCTACCTATCCATCTTTTATCCTGCAGTTCTGGAGATTGAACCTAGGGCCTCCTGCACGACAATCAAGCGCCCTACCACTGTGCCTCATCCCCAGTTCTAGCTCTTTTTCAGAAACAGAACTGAATAGCAGGTTTCCCATCTGTGGGTCTATGGCAAGCAATTTCAGTCACAGGTGAAACAGTAACAGCTGTCATCTCTCTGATTTATGGATGAAGTATTAGGTAACTTTGACAAGTTCCTTTGCTTCTTGAGTTTTGACAGATTCCTATTTGGTAATGTGGAAAAATTGACAAATTCCTATTTGGTAATGTAATAAAATCCCTTGCCGATTCACGTTCCCCACACTTGCCTTCAGGGGATTCTGCTGATTACCACTATACATGTGTTGAAATAGCAGATATCAAGACTACTGATACCCACCAGAAAGACACTGTGAGGCTGCACAGAAACAAGTTTAGAAACCCAGACAACTACAGCCAACAGCCCAAAGAGATTTTAGACACTTATACCCTTATTTGAGGAAAGAGGAAATGGAGGCACAAGGTGATTGCATGTCTTCTTGAGAAAAATACAAGTGAAAAGAGTAAGCTATTGATTAGAACAGAATCATCATCCCTAGGGTCAAACTATTTATAGGGTTGATTGCCTTTTAAAAGGAAAATATATGGAAACATGAAAAACAACTAATCAACATGTTAAATAAATAACCAATACATACATTCATTCTACAATTACTTAACATCTTGTAGATTTTTTCTGGCCCATAAACTCATATTTGGAGCAAGTCTGTAGGGCTGGGTTAATATCAGAGCTTATCTACACTAAGAAAGGAGACAGCAAGTTGTTTATTCTATGAAAAAGCATTGTTTGTTTCTCAGTTGGGGTATGTATACTCAGTAGGTATCTTCCCTGAAAAACAGTGATTAGGATTATTCTCATAGTTAACAATCTTCAGAGAGAAAAGAAAATACTAAAAGGTATCTATGGCTGCTTTTTGACTCCTACTAGTCACAAATAAAACCAAAAGATATCTCCAGCATTTATCACTTCAATTATCTCTAAATTTGCCTCTCTAAAACTTTTAATGAGCCACACAGTAGTAAGTGAGATAGTATAACAAATGGAAGAGGTAAACTGCTAAAAGATTTGTTCTCTTTAATTTTATTTTAGCCATTTTCCCAACCCCAGAAGAAAGATATTCCCAAAAGCTTTGTGCAGCTTCTAGCAAAAATCATTTCCCCTATAATTACATACAGAGTCCACCAAAGAAATGCATACATGCTTCTACAGTTCATCATGCTAATATATGTCTGAAAGCTCATGGTCGCCACTTTGAGCACCTCTTGTAGTTGTAGAGGCCAAAGGTAACTTGTATTAATCTCATGATGTCTCAACAAACTTAGTATTAAAATATTTATACAAGTTTTCCTTTTCCTGATGCGAGCTCTATGTGTAAAGAAAAGGTGTAGTTTTTTAGTGGATAATGATGATAGTGAGATCATCATGTAGCTTATGTCATTCTTGATCACAGAAGCTTTGTTCTCTCCACTCCTTGGCTAAATTCCCATGGCTAAAAGACAAAAGGAGAAGCAAACAAGAAGAAAAGGATTCTGCAGATATCTAAATATAAGGAAGGCAAATACTCAAAACTCATCCTAAAGAACAGATTGTTATAGATGGGAATTCCGTTAGAGGAGAGACACTACTGTATTTCTGCTTTAGAGAAGAGCTCAACCCATTTTATATATATAAAAAAAGTTTTAAACTTACTAACAGAGTGAGAAACTAAAACACATTCAAAGGCAAAACAACTAGAAATGCCCTACTGAGTCCAGAAGGAAGGAAAACTCAGCAACAAACACACTCTGTGGCAAATGGAGAACGTCTGTAGCCACAAGACAATGAGACTGCTGTATGTGTCATCTTGATAAATGAAAGAAACAGAAACACTGTCACAAAAAGAAAAGAAGGAAATTCACAAACAGTGTCCACAAAAAAATGGATAAGAAAGTTTTAAGAGAATACAGCATTGATTAAAGGCAAGGAAAAATAACAAGATAGCGGCTCTATCTAGCTAACCCTCACTGCACATGCCTATTGTATTGTTTCCTTTGGCACTGAATGCAAGAGAGCCTCATCTTATGTCTAATAATACCATTATTTATGGAATAGAAGAAAAACATCCTGATAAGAATATACCTCAATAGCAAGTCTCCTTCTATATAATCTGAGTGCACAGATGAAAAAAAAATGCTTTTTTAAAAGCAATAACAATGACAAAGCAACCAGTGAACAAGATAAGCTCCTACAGAAGGAGCCACACTAAATCTATTCAGCCCACCAGCTTCTCTGTTATATGAGCCCAAGAATGGCTAACTGCTGCTCACCGGAAAGCCTGCTGTGCTATCGAAGTTGGCCCAGGCTAGTATATGGCTGTGTGGGGAAAACGCTGGAGAAAAAAGTTGAGAGAGAAAGAGTAAGGCTGATAACACAACACTGTGTAATTCTTGTCTCAATACTGTCACTGACTGACTATATGCAAGTCTATATAGAAGACATAAGATTTTGAAAAAGAACATATTATCCCTGACCTCCAAATGCTAGAACTTATAAAATACTATGTTGGTCCATGATCTTACCAGTGCTCATTTTTTGCAAGCAGAAAGAATGTGAACTCTATAGATAAATTATTTTGACATCTGGCCAGAGTCTTCTTGCTTTGTTGTGTTTTTTGCTGATACACATATATTGAAATTTCAGAAAACTGGATGGCTTGAAATTGTTGACTATTGATGTTTTGTATTTTTGTAATTTTATATACATGATATGTACTTAGCTATATTTAAATACCAACAACTTTATATGATAAATGCAATATGATGAGGTATTGAGAATTTGGTAAAGTAAAACACTATAATACAAGCAGTTATGTGGCAGCTACTCTCCCATACAATTTTATATGCACTGCATTAAATGTATACAAATTTCTCCTTTTAATAGACGAGGAAGCAAAACGTCCAACGCAACAGCCCACACTCTAACTTATGACACTACATCCCTCCAAACATCACACTGACACAATTTGTTTGGAACCTAATGACTTGTTGGCTATTAATGGCAATTTTACTTTGCTGTGGACACATTATCAAATCAATGATGATTCCAAGAATCTAGGAAAATGGTGCAGAAAGGGTCATCCATGAGCAGGAACGTTCATTACAATTTTTTGATGATGATATTTGTACAATAAGACTTTGTCCTAGACAAAGGCAAAAGAAGACGTGGTATCCAAATTTACTTTTAAAATACTTATCTAAAGTTTTAAAGACTGGCTTTGCATTTTAGAGGAGTGTAAAACATTAAGGAGTACACATATAGACACAGTAAATAATATATTCTAAAGAAAACTTTTATATAAATATAGGAATTTTTAAGACCAATTGATGAGTAGAGGCATCAGCCTAGAGCAGTGATGGCGGGCCTTTTAGATCTTCCGATAACAGCCAGCTGCAGCACATGCGCCATAAGTTTGCCACCACTGGCCCAGAGTGATGGACCACATCCTAGTGACGACAGTGTGCAAGGTGCATTCTGTCAATAGTAGATGCTTTTTGAACTCAAGTTTCTTTGTAAGTGACCCTCATATTCCTCATCCTCTGTCTCAGGTGATAACTCAACCCACCCTCATACACTCACTGATTATAAGAGCCCCCAAGCACAGTGTGGATGATTGGTCTAGTGTCTAAACACAGAAAGCCGTGATGTATCTTATGGTTAAAGCATGTATATATCAGCGTTATTTGGGGGGGCAGTTACAGTTCCACTGGTTGTGAGTTCAGCATTAATGAAACAATAAACCCTATAAGGTGCCTTTAAAAAAGGAAAGCACATAAAACACACTGAAGACTTCATATTTATCAACTAATGAAAATGTTGTGACCACAGGTTCACAGAAACCTAAGTGTATTTCTTCTAATGAAAATGGCTCAGTATTTGCTAATTCCATACCCAAGATGAATTTCACAAGTGTAATTATCAGGAATAATGAAATGTGAGTACATACACACCACGGATTGTTCTAAAGAAATACAGGTTAATATCCTGGTAAAGAAACAAGCACAAGTAAGCACTGAGGAATTTTATCTACCTACAAGCAAAGCCAGTGCTCTTAGGGGTCTGAGAAACAAAAATGGGAAATGTGTAACTATCATCCACCATACTTCATAGAGGACAGGACAGGAAAAATAAACTTCATTTAATTACATTACTAAAGCCAGGATACTAGCAGAAGTGGGAACTATTAAGATACCATCCATAGTCAGTCAGAAGGTATCTGCTTTCTAGATCAAGTTAATATCTGAAAACATGCTATTGACTCTACTCATCAGAAAACCACAACGGGGGCAACTCACTTTCTGGACCCCCTTCTGTCCCTCTTAGATAGAAGCTTTCTTTCCCTCAATAAATTCTTCCTACTCTAAAAAAGAAAAGAAAATCACATCATGTTTTCATAAATTCTTCAAACAAATCTAATTAAAACGGCAATTCAGACTTCAGCAACTAGGTGACAAGTGACAAACCTCTACAGGTTTTGAGTACAAAGCTGTCCTAGCAGACAATACAGAGTTTTAACACTAAGCCTGCATAAGAGCACAAACTCACAAGAAAAGTTCATATTGGTTGAAACTACAGAATTTAGAAAGCATCTATGTATTGTTCAGTTTGAACAACAAAAAACCTGTATGCTCATTAATTATAACGAAGTATGATATTCCTAAAAAGGGGTAGACTTTTGAAAAATTTTATATACAGGTGTAGTAAAGGTTAAGGCCATTTTAATTTAGATTTCAGTAGTTCAGAATCAAGAGCCTAGACAGAGATTTACCTTTCTTTGACAAGTATTAGAGGTACAAAATAATGATAAAAGGATAAATGATATTAAAAGAGCTAAAAGTTTTAAGAATTTAAGAAAATATATGAAGACTTCAAAAGCCAATCATTTGTATGTGGCTTATTTATTCATACAACACCCATTAACTCTGCACACATTTATTGGAATTCTGCCCTGGACTAGTCACCTGACATCCCCAGACAACAAGCCAGAGAATAACCTTTCTGAAAAGTGTGTTATCTGTAGGTGAGACTGCATGTAAACAGATACACTGCACACTGATAAATACAATTGAAGTTGTAACTGCAAAGGAAGAAAAATGTTCTAGCGCTGAGGCTGGCATTTTGAAAATGACCCTTAAAAGGGGGCTTTAGTCTGAGCATGTAAGGGTCCTCCTGGGGCTCCTTTATCAACTTGATCCTGGTTAGTACAAAAACTTGAAAAATAATGGAATTACAATTCCATGGAGGTGGTAGGGAGCCACACTCAGGCAAACCGATTAGTACTGGCAACTCTCACCATCATCCTCTAATCGCTTCCACCGTTAAAACCTCAAATAATGGGAAGTAACCAAGGTAACCACAGGCAGAGGTCTGGGAATCCTGCGTGTGGTGTTTCTGGATGTCAAGGGAGTCCCTTCCTTGCCAGCTGAAACATGCTGTATGCTCTCCATAAGAGCGAACAAGTGACAGAAAGTTTTCTCATGTTAGTTTCCCCCAGAAAGTGACACTTTCCTTTTATTGGCAGATATCCTTTCCTGACCTCCTTATGTTTATAATACCATTTGTGAATGTATAGTTTTTCCCAGGTTTAAGATCTGAATGATTCATCTGTTTGTGGCTCCTGGAGAGAAATAAGGTCAACTGGAAGAATATTATCCCGCCGCCCCAAGCCCCCACACAGAAGCTATTGCTTAGGCAGTAGCTCAAGTCCACCTTTAGTTAAAATCTCTGATGGGTTCACTGTCAGGGTCTCTAGATGTCCCTAGGCCTCCACAGGGGGGAAGGACCTCTCTATGTCTAACTGTGAAGGCTCTTGGTCTTATGCCAGAGAAAAAACGTTTTCTTCTCATGACGTGGTTCACATCCCTGTTCTAAAAGGCAGAGTTACCATTCTTGATCTGAGAAGCAGATCAGATGGGAATGAGAAGCAAAAGGCGGGGTGTGAAGCAGAGATTCCAGGGTAGAACGGGGGCAGTTAGAGGTTAGCCCTCAGTGGGAAGCACAGCTACCTGAAGACTGAGGTAAATGGAAGAGGCTCCTGCGTACTTAGTGCCCGAAGCTCAGGAGGCCGCAATACCCACTCTGACTAGCTGGCCTGGATGGATTTAAAAAAACGTTGAAGGTCCATTTCTAACCAGGCCTCTTCCCTTAGTGCCCTCCTCCTCTAGGCACAAAGGAGATGATGATAAAAGTGTGAAATAATACCAAGGCCCAGACATCTCTGGACCTAAGCCACCTGATAAAAGAATTAGATCATGACATCAAAAAGGGAAGAGAAATGGAAAGTAAGGGATTCAATCATTCAAAAACAAAGTGGATGAATCACATTGATAGAATTTATAGAAAACACTATGTCACTCCTGGGATTGACTTAAAACATAGCTATTTATTTATGAGTGCATATGTATATTGTTTACATATTTAACATATACTGTATGCACAAGAGCACATAATACAATACACATATTATATATGGTATATATAATAAAACTGTGCACATATATAATACTAATACTAAAGTGTCAATTCTATATTTATGCATGTATACCTGTGTAGGAATTCAAACTGTTTACCAAAACCCATTTCCTTTTCTTCTGGACACAGAGATAAGCTACATTCCCCCACCTCCTCTGAAGCTAGAGTTCCAGAGAATAAAGCCCAAGTGCAATGACATGTGACCCACCTGATTGGGCCTCAATCACTTTTACAGGTGATTCTATGCAGCTTTCCTCTTCTTGCACAATGGTACAGAGAGGAGCAGGAGCAACCTTTGAAACCTTAGTACGAACAAAGCTGAGCTCTCTCAGCCTGGGTCCTGGAATAACGTCCGCCCTGATCAGAACAGTTCCTGGCTCCACCATGTGAGCAGCACATACATTTTGGCTGGCTCAGCCACCAAAAAGAGTTTATTTTTAACACCGTGAAGCCTCTCCTTTCTACTACATAGATTTAGAATGGCTCACTTACTGGCAAGCAATGACAGTCATGTTATCACAACTTAATAAATATAAGGTGTCTCCAATGTATCTTTCTCCCCACTTCTATTCGTGTGCTCATCCTCCTGTTTCACCACAAGAATACAGCCATAGGCATGAGAGAAAAGACTTCTGTCCACACTGTTCATCCACACAGTCATGAGCTGTCTGCAAGAACACTACTGGGGAAACTGAGTAACCACCTTAACTCATCCAAACATATGCAGATTATAGTGCCCTTATTCTGAATTCAAAATCAAGAGCAACCCTCCCCAAAGAAACAGGAATGAGATGCTACATTAACACTAAAAAAGCAGGTACCAAAACTATGACTTGCATTCTTCCTAGCATTCCTTTACAAGGTCATGGTTCAAAGGACATCTTCTCAAGACTGAAGAGGTAAATTTGGGAGCATTTTGGAGGTCTTGGCACCCAAAGAAACACTAAAACATATTTTAGCATAGGTCTTAGAGAGGCTGAATTTAATGCATAATTTCATCAAAACTATCTTAGATGGGAAAAACTAAACCACATGAAGCACACTAGAAATTCTGTGATGGGAAATTTTCTTGTTCAAAACTCTTTGCCTCAATCAGATCAGTATCTCTTCCTATGCAGCACTTACCACCCATCCAGTCTCTCCTTAAACTAAGTCTAGGAAAGACCCCAAATTCTTGCTAAGCACTTCCAACTGGGTACACTCCAAAAGAAAACATTCTATCTCACTTCCAAATTAAATGCTTCTGCAGTGGCTTATCATTTTCTTTTCTAGGCATGATTCTATGAAGACATGTTCCACGGTTTGGAAGTAGTGGCATATGTCTATAATCCCAGCACTCTGGGCAGCTGAGGCTGGAGGATTACAAGTTTGAGTCCAGGCTAGGAAATTTAGCAAGTTAATAAGAACCTGTCTCAAAATAAAAAAAAAAAATTAAAAAGGGCTGGGGATGTAGCTCAATGAGAAGACCCTGAAGAAAGGGAGGGAAGGAGAGAAGGAAGGAAAGTGAGAGAAGTGCAGCGCATCCTGCTAGTTTTCTACCATGTAACCAGTTTTAGAGAAATCAGAACCTCTCTCGTCTCAGTTTTCTCATTATAAAGGAGAGGAACAGATAAAGGAATGTCTCTAAATCCCTTTCCACTTCTTTTAGTCTGTGTGTTACCATGCAATGCATTTTCTATTCTAGGTTAACAGTGAACCCCAATTCCTTTCAATTATGAGGCACTTATGTTAAACATACAATCCATAATTTAAAACAGGACTTTCAAATAGTACTTTATAGTCAATTCCATTAGAATACAGAGTATAGAGGTGCTTCAAGCAACAAAAAGTAGAATTACCCTACAAATCAACAACCCCACTTTGGGTGTATATCCAAGGGGAAGGAAATCAGTACGTCAATCCACACTCCAATGTGTATTGTAGCAACATTCACAATGGCCAAGTTATGAAATCAACCTAGGTATGCACTGATGGGTAAGTGGGTGAAGAAAAGGTAGTATATATACACAATGGAATTTCATTCATCTATGGATGAAGAATAAAACTCTGTTATTTGTAGCAACATGGATGAACCTGAAGAATGGTATATTAACCAAAAAAAGCCCGACACATGTTTTCACCTCATGTGGAAGCTAAAAAAGTCTATTTCATAGATCTAACTGAATAGCAGTTACAGAGACTGGGAAGGTTATGTGGGAGAAAGGAATAAAAGAATTTGGCCAATAGGCAAAAACTTAGTTAGAATAAGTGCTAGTATAGTAGGTGACGGTAGTGGACAATAATTTATTGTATATTTCAAAGTGGCTCAAAGATAGGACTTTGTTCCTCACACAAACAAAAGGTAAAGGTTTGAGGCAATGAGTATGCTAATGACCTTCATTTGATTACTACACATTGCACATATATATCAAAATACTAGACTGCACGCCATAATTATGTAGAATTAAAATTTTTTAGACATTTTAAGATTGCTTAAAAGTATCATGCTGTATTCCCCTAAATAGGACGTTTTCATACCTGCTATTCAAATCAGCCAAACTCACTTATCAAAATCCATTTACCCAAAATACATTTTCTTATTGTGTTTACTAGAATGAATTTTTAATGAGCAGCTGCCTCAAAATTAATTAATGTGTATAGCTTACACGATAAAGTTACAAGCTAAATCCTATTATAACTAATATAGTTTCAGTGAATAGCTCAGATTGCAAAAGAGAGCCATACTCCAGCTGATGGCCTATTTAGAACAGAATGTGAATTCACAGATTTATAAGAGAAGGTCTGATCTTGGAGTGTACTTTCAATAAACTATACCATGAAATAGTACACTGAGGAATTCTAGCAAACTAAAGAAACCCTACCAATATCTCAGTTCTTCCTATTTATTCTTAACTTTGTTTATTACAGAACCAGATCGCAGGGGAAATCGAGGTATTTCATTGTACCAGCTAGATTCTGATTTTTTTGCTCCCCCAAATTCTCAAATGAAGCAATTATTTTATAGCTCATTAACCAATTTCCTTCAAACCCTGCTACCTTTCATTTATACCCATTCATGTGCTAAATTCCACAGCATTTTTTTAAAGAAAACCAAAGCACATTAAATAAAGCTAAATGCTGCTTTGCCAACATTTAAAAAAAATCAGATGTAATTGAAAGAAAATGATTACACATCTTGCTGGCACATTTGTTCCATTTTTGTGAACAAACATTCATACTTACCTAGGGGAGGTTTCCATCTGCTTCCTTCACTTTGATTTCCACATCCTAGCTTTACTTATTGTATGTAGGCAAACTACCAATTTTTTTTGCTATCTAAAACTAAATAATCATGGCCTTATTTTATCAAATCATATTCTACCAAAAAATAAATCAAACTTTCTCACATCATCATTTTAAAAATTATTTTTTAAATTAGTAGAAAAGGAGACTGTGACATGACAATTTGGAAAAAATTTAATTATCATTGCTGAAGTCTGGCATTGTACCTTCTGTCCTTATAATCTTAGCCATATATATAGAAAATCTCCTCTCCTGGATCCTAAAATCCAAAGTTAATATTTGGCAGTATTTTGAGATCTGGTATAAAAAAATAAAAACATAAAGCAGATGTGCGGTAGACAATTACATTACAATTGCAGATCAGTGCACACACATTTGCTGCTAAGTATATTAGGCCAGTATTAAGTGACATGGAATCAAAAAAGTGGCAAACCAAAATCCTGATGAAAAGCAAAGGATTCAGTACAGTATCCAGACACGTTGCCTTCACCACAGCCTACCTCTGACGCCCCCAAAGTAGCCGCATAACTGATTTATTTTTCATCCAGATGGCCAGCGATCTGAACAGACTTGGCATGCTGACTGTGTCCTGGGCATGCTTATTCAGTGAGTCTTGAATGCCATTATTCACTAATTTCATGTGGAAATGAAATTTCAGCTTCCCATTGTGTACAAATAACTTGGGCACTTACACCACATACAAAAAGTGCTTTTTGTCAGGCAGGAATGGACGGCTGGAATGCAAAATCCTTCCTGTATGTTTCTCTGGCCCAGACCCAAACTGGCATATGGCAGTGCCACCAGCCACCTCCATATAAAATACTACGTGAATGCTTCAAGCAATCCCTGATAACGCAATTTACAGAACACATATTGGACTGCTGTCTTTGGACTCTATTTTCCTTCAGGTTAGAATACTCATCCCATTTTAAAGAAAGGCATTTCACTGCATTTTTGCTCCTTTGCCTCCAACTGCCCAACATTGACTTTAAAGAAACACAACCTCACCAAGACTTTGTTGAATTTAAGAAGAATCATGAGTTTCTACGTTTTCTTACCTTACAATTTTCTTATCATACAGTTAAATCCTCGACAGAGGCTTCATTTTCTCCTTCAACTCTGGAACCAGTAGGCAAATAAAAACTGACTTTTAGAGAGCAAGTTAGACATTTCAGTTAAGTTCATTTGCTTTGCTTAAAAGATTCCCACACTGTGCTTATAAACAACTATTGATGTTTTCTGGGATGTCATTCCAGAAATTGTTTGCTTTTAAGTGTCAAAGAACTCTCTTTCCTGCCCTCTTTTGGATTTTATTTCAGAGTTAAGCGCACTACCTAGCAACAATAATTAAAAAAAAAATTCACAGAGACACACTCACATGTCATACTCTAGTTGAGAAGTTCAAAGTATCTTAGAAACATAATCAAAATCATGATGACTTTCAGCTCTTGCAGCTGACTTTTGGATCATCCCCAAGAAGATTTATTTACATCCTGTGCTTGCTTCAGCAGCACATATACTAAAATTGGAACGATACAGAGAAGCTTAGCATGGCTCCTGCACAGGATGACATGCAAATTCGTGAAGCATTCCATATTAAAAAGAAAGATTTATTTACATCTTGTTTGCAAATATAATTTGTATTTATAAATATAGGCATTTGTCTAGTCCTCAGCAGTTGATACAAGTTGTATCTCTGGTACTGACATTCCTTTCCAAGGGAAGTTCCCAGAGACTTGAGATATGGTTGTTTATGGTGATCCTTTCCCTTCTTATTCTAAGTTGTAAATGGCTTTCTCTCCTCTCCTACTTTTATCTACTCTGCCACAAAGTTTTCTTTACAGGACTAGGTCTCTTGCTTTCACATACTTGTGTTTGGTCTGGCAGGCTTTCCCAGGCTTGTTTTTAGATAAATTCCAGGATGAAATGAGTGATATGTACACAGGGATATTTTGGACATTAAAAATAAAAATGACCAAGATAAAACCAGCTCAGTGTCACTACTGAATTACTCATCCAGTTTCAAAAAATAACAATGTTGTTAGGATCTGATTTGTTTAAACACCCGATTTTCTTCTAAACAATAAAACAACAGAGAGAACATGTAGAAAAATAAATGTGTACTTATCCTTGGAATCACTCTATTACAGGAAAATGGTCTGTCATTTAAAAATCCTTACTTGGACTGTGGGTTTCTTAAGTGAATTTGGGGTATACAACTAAGAGAGAGCACATCCTTAGCCCCATTCATACAATCTTTGGAAGTCACTTTGCTCTATCAGCTTTAAAACAAGTACGAATGGGAAAACATGCTTGAAAAATCATAAAGATATTTTAAAATACATAGATCTCAATTGAAAGACATGTAAAAAATAAAGCAAAAATGTATGTATTTTTCTTCATCTGCACTTCCTAGGTCTTTACTGGGAAGGCTTTTTACAGCAGGCTTACCCGACATAGTGAGTGCATTGTACATAAGATCAGATTATCACAAATATAAATGTGACTATAAAGTTAGAGCAACATGATGCATCTTCAGAGTGTGCTTTCTCTCCCAAAACAGAAAAAGAGAAAACTTTATCTTAATGTTTCTTTCACATTTTAAGTGTATATCTAGTTGACCAAACAATATTAAAGTATCCAAAGTAATCACTTTTTGGGTCCTTTGAGAAATCATTTTTCATATGCATCTTTTTAAAAAACTGTGAAAGTAGCAAATTCTGGATTCTTCTATAATTTAAGAGTGGCTCCATTTTTAAAATCACAAAACAGAGTTTCAATTTTCAGGGTGGGACCCTGCTCAACAGAGTTGTACTTGGAGATAGAAACTTTCCTACGCATCTTTTTTGAACAGAAAGACAGGTCTAGTCAAATCTTGGACCTGGGATGCAAGTTTCAGAAAGTAAGCCTGCTTCGAACAGACACTTGATTGAAGAATTCCCCAGCATTTCATCTATGGAATAGTGAGCTCCCAACAATGCTTGCCTCAGCACCTATCATAATGCAGTGAGGAAAGTTTAGGAAAAACCTGCCTTCTTAGGTTTGCTTTTGATTCTGCCCAGTAGCTATGGAAACTATCTTGCAAAGGTCAATTGGTCTTCTTCTTTGCAAACTACATGAAATAAAACTATTTCTTACTCATATTGGAAGCTTCATTTTTCAACTTGGTCACCTTATCTAAGCCTCCTCCAGCTTTAGCTCAGGTACTTGCACACGAAAGCTACCACAGTGGATGGATAATTTGGATTTGAATTAGGAAACAGGTGAAGGTACATTAAGCTAGCGCTTTAATCCATCTTTATTGTCGCCCTATCATCTGTCTGTATAAACCCTTCCCCACATCCACAAATTTGGAAATTTTCAAATTTGCAAAAAATCAAAGCAGAATAATTACTCTTCCAATATTCATGAATTTTTCTTATTACTTTTCTCATGAGTCTCATAGCATTTATTAATAGTGCACTGTGTATAGAGTATTATTTTATGCGCAGTTAACATTATTCTCAAAACATTAAAATCTATGATACCCAAGACAACCCTAAGGAAGGACAACAAAAGCTACAGGACACACAAAAACTACTATAAAATACAGAATTAAGATGTGCCTTTGAACCAAAAAGAAAAATATTAATTAGTAGACCCACAGACCAAAAGGGAGATCCAGAAACAGACTCACCCATAGTTGACTTCAGTATGTAACAGAAGTCAAGTGACAAGGGGAAGCAGCTGGGAATGGAAGGTCTTTTCACTATATGATTCTGGATATCCAAAGAGAGAAATAAAGGACCCAATTCTTAACAACAACCTCAAACCAGAAACCAACTCCTGGAGGACTCTAAATATTACAGACAACAATAAAATCTTTATAAAAACAAAACAAAACAAAACAAAGTATATCTTGATAACTAGAGTAAGTGAGGTGTTTCTTAGGAAACAGACAGTATGAAAGGGGAAACCCAATAAATGGGCTCTATTAGCAATGTGTCTTCCTCAAAGCAAATTCAATAAATTAAGAAGACACAAAACGGGAGAATATATTTTCAGTATCTGTCCTCAGGTAGGGACTTGAAAATACCAAGCTTCTGTGAGCAAGAACACAGAAAAAACAGAACCCTCCTTCATGGCTGGTAGAGGGTAAACTGGTATGACCACTTTGGTGAACTGTTTGATAGTGTCTACTACAGCTAAACAGGTGTCTATCCAAGGTCCACCGAACATTTTCCAAAACTATGTACAAGAGTGATCATACTAACTCGCTTCACAAAAAGCCTGAACCAGAAAACATTCAATTGCTCAACTATAAAAATAAATTATGGTATATTCAGCTAATAGAACTTTGCAAAGTAATACAAAGAAAAACATAACTATTGCAATAACATAGGTAAATATCACAATTATAACTTTGACTGAAAAAGGGAAGAAAAACCAAAGCATAGCTATTTTTTCATCATTTTTCATATAAAAAGCTCAAATTTTGGAAAACTCTATGGTAACAGAAATCAGAATAATATTTTCTGAAATAATATAATAATATGAGAATAATTTTTCTGGTAATTCAAACAGGCTGCAGGTATATTGTTACGTTTCATTTTCTTGATCTGAATGCTGGTTACACGGGTGTTTTCAGTTTGTGAAATATCAGCATGCCAACACTTTGACTTGTGTACTATTCTATATGGATGTTATACTTCAATAAATGGTTATGAAAAATTAAAGGTATCATCCCTACTTTCACTGAACAGATGACAGAACTCTATTAAAGTCAGAGAAGTCAGAGAAAAAACATGGGCATGTTAACAGGCAGCACACCACAATTAGTTTCAATCAGCACATTCAGCAACTTCCTAGACTGCAGTCAATATGTTAGGAACGATAGAAACATTTATAAATGTAGGAAAATTTCCCTACTTTCCAAGCATTTATAACTCAAAGAAGAAGAATAACTAAGGTTTAATTTAACACACACAAACACACACACACAAAGAGAAATCGCAGACACTAAATGATTGTAATGCTGGGGCTGTCAACTCTCATATGTTCCAACAGCTGTGCTACAGGATTGAGAAAGAATGATGGGCAAGGTCTGAAATTATCAAGAAAGGCCCCATGGAAGAGGCAAGTGTGAGCCCAGAATAGAGGCCAGAATAGCGTCTGAACTCACAGTCTCTGGAGACAGCCTTGGGAATGATTCTGGGGAGGAAGCTGCTGGGCGAAAGAAGGAGGGAGCATAAGTGAATTAAATCCTTCTGGGCAAGTGCAAAAAGAAGAGTCACTGGGGAAGCAGATGAGGAAGATAGAGCTGAAACCTAATAAAAATATCAGTAAGCATCCTCAAAATATCAGATGAAAAAGCTTGTTTCTAAACAAAGATGTATTTAGTCCTGCAACAATATTGATTACATTTTTTGGTGAACTTTTTCAGACTGTTGATCACAGCATATTCACAAGGATTAAAGTCATTTTAGTATGCCGAAACTAATACTCTTTAAGAGTGACATAGATGGTGTACACCAGAGTGCACTACTCAGATCTCACTCAGAATGTGATCGTGCAGCCAACAGCTGTGATCAGGAGGTGAGGTATCGATGCAACGGTTGCCTCATCTGTCTTGCCCTGCAGTACTTTCAGGGGAGAGCACTGGCTCGTGAAATCCTTGGTTTTGTGATGTGTACATATCTGAATGCAAATAAATAAACAAACACATACATACATATAGTTGAAACATAGACTGTGTTTCATTTAGTATTTGCAATCATAAAAGTTAGTAAATTACCCCTCTAAAAGTTGAGTTCTGTAGAACTCATTGAACAAGAAAAGGCTTGAGGATGGACCGAAGAAGAGTAATCTCAGGGGAGATGCAGAATAAATGAACACACAGTCAGGTAATGTAAAGAATCAACATTCAGAAAACACTCAAAGCTCCCCTGGTTTGTGCATCAGTCTTAGGAGTTATTTACTCCTTTCTGGATGCCCTGTTTCCCAGAGGATCCTCAGCCTAGCATCTACTCAGTAACTCTAAATGGGTCTTGAATTTAACCATTTTCAAATTCTAATTGTTCTTGCCCAATCTATCCAGCAAATTTTGAGACCTTACAGATTCAATCATTTATATTCCATGTACTATATAAAATAATATTAGTTTGTTTTTATAACTGTGTACCGTTTATTAAAAACACCAAATAAGCCCTAACCCTGCTTGAGACCTATCAAATGACACAATTTGGAGCTGGGGCTATGAACTGTTTTCTCTTTGAATTATCCTATATCATCTGCAGCAAGATGGATAGAACTTATTTCTTCAGTGAAATAAGTCACTTGTGAAAAGATCAGTTCCACATGTTCTTTCTGATATCTGGGTGTTTAAGAAAAAGTCAATGCGAATGTACAACAGTGGTTATTGGAGGCTCAGAATAGGAGGAGAAGAGATAGTAGTGAGTTCTAGTTTTCTACAGAACAGCAGAATAATTACAGGTCACAATAACCTATAAGATGTTTTATGAACAGAAGAAACGTGCTTGAAAGCTCCAGGTTCAAAACAATATGGAGTTGGAAACATTAATTACCTTGATTTGATCAGTGCACATTGTATAGACATATGGAAACAGCACACTGTACCCCACAAATATGTATAATTAAGTCAACTGTCTGAATAGTTGTCATGTCCTTACATAATTTTCATGATACAAGTCTAGCTCTAGTAAGACTAATGACTATTTCATAATCATCTCATTAATGATACAGACATAAAAACTTAGAACTGGTAAAAATACTTTTTGCATAGAGTAATTTCATCTTATGTTAATTTCCTATTCCCTTAATATCTTCCAACATTCAATTATAATAACATAAAAACTTCCCAGTCCCCTCAAATTTTACAACATTAAATTAAAATCCCATAACCAACGTCCACCTCTGTGCCCACCTTCATCCCTTTAAATTAAAGGAAAATTCCCTGGGAACCCAAGGTCATATATGGTAAAAACATTCCAGTAAGCCACATAAAGCATTTATTGTGGGACTATATCCCTGAGTAGTTCAAGACCGACTCAAATACATGAATATGTCTTTTCTTTACAGAAATGCATCCCAGGAGCAGAGAAGACCTTGGTTCATTCTGAAACCTGGCGACCTGGAAGTAGGCAGGCTTGGAATAGCTCAGGGGTGCATTTCCCTCCTGAGCTGCATATGTCTGCCTTTTCCTATTCTCCACGGTTTTGTGATTTCTGACACCCTTCCCCCATCCTACCCTATTTTCTGCTGTGGCTACTTCATCTCACGTTTGTCTCATATTTCATGTTCTAGAATGCCTCAAAAATACTTTAAAATGAGTCATTATATTGGGAAAAAGGAACTTAAATTGTAAAAGTACTGTCAGAGTAACAATAGTCTCTTGATCCATAAGGTTATATGTTAATTATTACTAATTGACCAGTCACATTATTGGTCAAGTGTTCAAAGAAGCTCAAGTATTCCTCCCAAAAGCTATGTGCAGTTGGGCGTGGTGGCGCATGCCTATAATCCCAGCATTCAGGAGGCTGAGGTAGGAGGATCACTGTGAGTTCAAGACCAGCCTGGGCTACATAATGAACTCAAGGCCAGTCTGAACTACACAGTGAGACCCTGTCTCAAAGAAAAAACAAGCTATATGCACATTCTGAAAAAGCTGTTACTACCCAGCAAGGAAATGGGCTCTTTGCTTAAAGAGAAACAGTAAGGACCTTGACAAAGCATGGTTATTTTCACTTCAACTAGTCACACTGCTTGGACTGCATTCCTGCCACTGTGAAAAGATGGTGGGGGGAGATGATATTCTCTTGATGAAGTATGGCAAGTTCATCTGCATGTCTGTGCTTTTTTCCTACATTCCAAAATATATATCCAGCTCCAGAGGGAATGTGTGTTTGCTCCTTTCTGCTACATGCTATTTATTTATTTATTTAGGTTTCTTGAGACAGGATCTCCCTTCTAGTGCAGGCTGGCCTCGAACTCCCTTGCAGCCCAAAGCTGGCCTCAAACTCATGGCAATGCCCCTGCCTCTGCCCCACAAGTGCTGGGATATAGAGGCTTGTGCCACCACGCTCAGCCTTCTTTATGTTATTTAGAAAGGGTTTCTTTTCTGTCTATCTCAGCCTTGGACTGAATTATGCAGAGCTCCACCAAAAGGCATCTTACTATTTTTAGGTGGAAACCATCAAATTGTGCCCAGTCCCACATCTCTCTCCCATGTCTTTCCTCTACATGAGCAATGAACAGGATGTGGGACAGCAAGACAAGAGAATTTCAGAGGACAAACTCAGCCACTGGAAGAATGGCACACTGTAGCCCGGTGCCCTGATTTGGAGTCCAAATTCTGATATCAACTTGCCCTGTGGACTTCTGTTAACCCATTTGTACTTTCTAGGCCTTAGTGTCCTACTTTATGAAATGCAGACACAGAACTCAAGTGAACGCTGAACTACAGAGCAGCTCTAACTCTCTCCTGTACAGCCAAGTGCTGTACAGGTTCATAGTGGCAGTCTATGCTCAGGCAGATCCTTCGCAGAGCGCTTGTCTGGAACCTAGCTGTTCTGCTTTGTTTCTCCAACAGGTCAGTGGACTCAACCATGGTCTTGGGAAAGTTCATCTTTTCTTCCTTAAGTTCTAATTAACAACTTCTAACCTTCTCCTTGCTACCAAGTTTCAGATTGGAAATAACGTTAAACATTTCCCATTATTTTATTTTCTCTCATTTTTTTTATTTGTCGGGGGATGCCTCTAAAGTTATCTATCCTACTCCATGACTGATTCTTTAATCATTCCTTTCCTCAGGCCTGTAATCTGTGTTATGCTCCAGACAGCTTTTTGTCTGCATTAAAGTAGTAATAGTTGGAAAAATTATGTCTCAGCCTCTACCCCACCTTATATTATCTGCATCCTAATCTCTGGAACCTTACATGCCAAAGGGCTTCTGCAGGATTAATTAAAGATCTTGAGATGTGAAAATTATCTTGGATCATTTAGGTGGGCTCATATAATGAGAAATATCTTTATACAAGAGATTGAGAAGAGTCCAAGTCACAGAAAGATATATGGCAATGGAAGCAGAGGTCTTAGTTATACCGTGGCTGGAAGGTATGTGAGCCTTAGTTTTAGAAGATAATTAAGGCTCCATCCCCCCATACACTCCCCAGAAAAATGCAACAGTTTATGCAAGGAAGTTCAGAACTGTGGCATAGTAAATGCACATTGTTTGAACCTACTAATTCTGTGGCTAATTGTTAAAGCAGCCTCAAGAAATTCACACACCTTTCAGGCTATTCTCAGAACCGCTACCCTTTCCCAGCCATGTTCCCTTCTCTTTTTCCTTGTCCCCTTCCAGCAGATGTTTGTTGAGGATCTCCCATATTTCAGCTCTGTCATCAATATTAAATAATGAACCAGACAGACATTGTCTCTAGGTTCATGAAGCTAACCATCCAACAAGAAGCTCCGACCTGAAGAAATGTGATGAGATCTAAAGAAGGAATACATGGCACCCAAGGGAGCAACAGGTAGGCAGTTAGGAAGGACCTTGACCTCATCTGTGAAGGGAGGAAGTTTAAGCTAAGTCCTAAAAGATGAGAGGCCATTTGGTTGGAAAAGGGAGACATGCAGCCAATATGCTTTGCAAACAGTGGAAAGAGGGTGGTCAACAAGGTAACAGGTGAGAAGCCAGGGCCCAGCCACCCAGAACTCAGAGACCATCACAAAGACCTGTCCTTCTGTCATTTCAGCCCAAGGAGTCAGGGTTAAACAGAGCAGAGGCTATGTGAAAATCTCAGTTCTTGAGACAACATCGGGAAAGGGACTTCAGAACACAAGGCAAACACTGGCCTTCAAGCCTTTGATTAAATGGGCAAATATTCCAGGAGAAAGTGATATTAATCCTTGGCTACATGACAAATTTTCATCAGGAAGAATTTTATCTCTCAATGAGCTGACCCCTGAGCAGTGCCCAAAGAAAAAGGTCAAGGCATAGAAAAATGCCACAGAGAAGGAAGAAGCAGTCAACCAGGACGGCCTTCGGGGGCGGACCCAGGAGGACCTTGACCTGGGACTGAGGCAGCTGGACACAGCCTAGGCTTAGAACTGGCTAGGAGAGGAAGGGCAGAATGACTCGCTTCACATTTTCCACCAGATAAATCCCTAAGAGGCTGAACTGCCACCTCACTCCCAACAGCCACCATGCACACAGCCTGGGCCAGGCCACCACTTAGAAGCTTGTGAGAAAGCGTGCCAGGGCCACCTTCTGAAACATGGACAGGCAGCTGAGGATGAGGTCGATGCTTCTCAGGCAGGCACTTCCCTCCTGCATATCTCACTGCTGGCTGTTTCCTCAGTGGAAAAGAACCTAAATTGGAAACAAATTCCCTCAGATTGACTTTTATTATCCTTTAAAACAAACATCTGTTGCTAGTCACTGTCAAACAGTGGAACAGCAAACTGACAAACTATGTATTCTGACCCAGGCTGTAATGTTGCCATTGAGCTCCCCAAGAGACTGGCCAGGCCTTGACCAAATGCACTGGTCCTTGTGTGGTGACATGGCTCTGACCTCTCGAAGACACAGGGGTTTATAGAGAACAACCCCATCCAGCACTCAGCAGATGCCAAAAGCCATATAAAACCATTCATTTTGACTCCGCAGGGCATTCCATCTAAAGCAGAAGCTTGCTACTCAATAATACTGGTGGTTTAGATGTGAAATTCAGAAAATGCAAATGAAATCAGCATCTATAAAGAAACACAACTCTTAACATTTTAAAAAGCTCATTCCTTTTCATAGCAATGCATGTCAGATAGGATACAAATGCATATTTCTGTCCCATAAGAAATCAACTCTATTTTGTATACAATAGTTGAGTGGCTCTCTAAAATCAAGGTCTTAGGCTCTGAAGTTGTAAAGAAGTTTCATAATATCTGGCCGCAGCCATAACCCATGAAAATGTCATTTTAACTTCTTTAGGAAAAAGAAAAAAAAAAACATTGATGTACTTTAATCTAGCTCAAGAATTTAAACAGCATGGTCTAGGGGAAAAGTAGCAGCAATGAGTTACCAATGTCCTCCTAAAAGGGGGAGCAACCTGAGTTAGAAGACAGTGACATTCTAATGCCCACATCTGGGGATTGAACAAACAAGAGAACAGTAGTCTGGCTTTCAGATGAGAAAGATGTGTATTAGCAACAAGAGTAGAGTTCCTTGCAGCAAAGGTTACTTAGAAAAGCTGTCAAATCTCTTTGCCCAGAGGTCTTAAAACAGAAATAAACACATCTGCTCATGTTGGTACTGATGTAGCCATGCCTAGGTGTTGCACAGAAGAAACACACTTTAAGATTCCCCCGTCACCACAGGGCTCTTTCTCTAGTCACAGCCAAGAAGACACGTGAAAGTTCTATCTCTTAACAATGTCATGAGTCAGAGAATCTCGTCACTGGCTGTGGCTTGGCTCCCCTCTGCAACACACGAACCATCGGATCAGATCAAAAGAGGTCTTTGTGTAGAGCACTGCTGTCGTGAAACCATCACCTTTAAACTCCAATGACATGCTTTTTCTGCCCTGTTACTGATGTAGGCAAAAGAAGCATGCTAATATTTTCCTACCTCCCTAGGGGAAGTGAACTCAGCCACCCTTTTAAATCAGAAGTTCCTGAGACTACAGTCCGGCTGCACAAGAGCATTTCCAAATACAAACGCAGAAAGCTTCTTTTCCATGCAAGTCCCTAAGGGGATCCATTTGAAGTCTCAAGTCCTAGTGCAGAATATCTGCATATTTAAATTTGTGACTTACTCGCTGTTGGTGGAAATTCATCGCAGTGTTTAGAATTATCTGCTCAAACAGCCATTTACAAAACTGGGCCACAACCCTTTAGCATCTCTTTAAGCAGGTGGAGAGCTCTGTGGGTCTGTAGCCAGCAACCTGTACAGCCTACAAGGTGACGACTCGGCCAGTCACACTCATTCGTGTCACCAACCCTTTTACAGAATAAGGAGCCTAGTGTTTCAGGGCAGAGATGCCAACCTTGCCAAAGCTGCCTCTCTCTGAAGGAAGTAAGTGTAACAGAGTTCCTGCTGGGCAGCCAGGCAAGTAATCCCCAACTTTTCCATTCATTGGTAATGACACAAAGTGTACTTAGAATGCTCAATGCATTTCAAAATATAGCTCAAGTTCAGTTCTGTAGAAGCCTGGGAAAGTAAAATCTTTAAGAAATGGAGACAGGGAAAGAAAATTAACATGTCTCCAACACCTACTATATGCCAAGCACTTTGCTGGATCTCTCATATAATTTACTTAAATTAACTGTGATGAGAAACCCGCAAAGAGCTTAAGGCAAGAATTATTCTTCCCTACTCCACAAAACGGACTGTGCATCTCAGGTGAAGCAAATGAAGGGCCCAGACAAAAAAGAAATTAAACACTAGAGTTCACACAGGTAGAAGAAGCACAGTGAGAAATTACACTGAGAGCTATAATCCCCCAGTACCCTACGTGTCCTTGCAGTCCCCTCCGGTCATTAGACATCCCCTCCTTCATTTTGCCGTATTTATTTTTAGAATAGAACTGAGATGAGAAGGTAATGTCCCAGGAGCTCTGAGCTGGAACTCTAGTTCTGTCTTTTCAAGGTGTGTACCATTGGGAAGATCATTTAAATTCCCAGTCTCCATTTCTTTATCTTTAAAATGGGAACACAGTACACATCAAACCTATGTGTGTTATAGAATGAGGAGAAAAGGAGGAAGATATATGTAAAAGCACTTTAAAAATCATAAATTCCAATGTGACACAGTATGTATTATCAGAAAACCACTGAAGGACCCATACCAGATTTTTCTACCCTGCAGACTTCAGTGTGTAAAACAAAGCTGGACTTTGGTATGTTCTTTAGAACACTAGCTTATTTGCCTTCCTTCACCTCTAAGGTTACAAAGAAAAGTAGAAATTCTCTATGCGTATTAATGCTGTCTCACTCATTGTCCCATAGTAAAAGCCTGGGAACCACTTTCTAAAAACTTATATAGAAGGAAGATGACTATAGCAGTTAGACTCCAAAGTTCTATCAATATCTGCTGGTATTTGGTCCCTTGGTATAGATTCTTCCCATGGTGCAACAGGTTGGTCCACTGTAACCCACAGAACATTGCAGAAGTGATGCACTGGAATGTTCCAGAACTTAGACTTAAGAAGGTCTAGAAGTTTCCACTTTTTCCTTGAGCCATGACTTAAGCAGTCCAGGTAGAGAGACCATGTGGAGAAATGACACTAATACACCTCAGCTGCCTCACCAGTTCAGCTTTCAAGCTATCCCACTGAAGCACCAAGCAACATAGAACTCCTTGGGGGACCCAATCAACTCCAACTAGGAAATTAGGATTTGACTTCTAAACTAATCACTGCCTTTGTGAAACTTAACAAGAAAATGAATACTCCCCAAAAGTTTTCTTCTATAAACAGGAAAATAAAATAGATTTTTGTAGTGGTGAGGATCTCAAATTGAAATAATAGCTAAAACGAACTTTTGTACACCAAAGAAAACAAAGAAAAAAGACCAAAATCCTATCCAAGTATGAAGATTTGTTCAATGGATTTGAAGTTTCCCTATGTCATAGTTTCCACAAAAGTTCTCAGTTCCTAACTCTTAGTATTTTCCTAATTCTTTCCAGGTGTTTATATAAATATTCATATAAACACTGCTTTGTTTCCAGAGCTTCAGGACACATCACTGAAAGAATGCAAAATAAAATGAACTCAAGTACAAGTACTTAATACTTCTTTGTCAATATTTTTGGACACAAAGTCTTGAAAAGCAAAAAACCTCTAGATTCCAGGGAATAGCTACATTTCTCCATGTGTTGATCCATCAGTTTATGTTAGTTTGTTCCTGGGGGGAAAATAAGGAAATAGTGATGGATTTTAGGCAAAGCATGCATGCATACTCACTGTCCTGATATGGCAAAGAGAGGTGCACCCAGTGTGTTGGATGAATATAAGCAAGGAGCTACAAAATGGATAAGAGCAGTAACTATCTGACATTGTTTGTTCTGTTCACTTGAATGAGATACAAGACTGTTCATAAAGAGAACTCCGCCTGGTGGGTGGACAACGGCAGCTAACAGTATCAAAACAGTCCACCAAAGGTAGCACCCTGGGATGGTCTCCAATTTTTATAACATAATCTGGTTGGAAGTAAAGTCTAGAAGAAGAGTAAGATTTCAATGTACAAAGCTTAAACCACAGAATTAAAAACTATTAAGTTTTGTTGAAGAACTAATAATGTGCTAACTCCTGAGTATGAAATGACAAATAAGAAGAACATGATTTGTCTTAAAGATTTAAAAGAATTCTCTTCCAAGCTCTAAAGGTTACACATAGGTACTCCTGCTACACAAATAAACTAAATAAGGTGGCTTATATTTTAAAGTGGAAGGAACTCTGGCAAAATTAAGACTAAAGCACTAAAGCAATCTACTTAATGTGCTAAACACTTTATATAAGTCAAGGGTAAAAGTAGAAACATAATCTGATCTATTGGATTTTGAATGTGAAATTTAGTATTTTTATAATGGTACTATTCTACACTAATATAATATGTACATTCTATGGGTATGTTTAAATGTATGACAAGCTGTCATTTGTTCATTGAGCAAATGAGACATCTACACACTCTTCTAAACCTAATTGCATAAAATAGAGAAGATGCAAGTGGGATCCCAGATTAAACCCTTTCTTTCAACTCATAGTCCCACTAGGAAAAGTTGTATCTCCAAGGTAGCAAATATTCTAGAGTAATTATGGTTAACTTGCCATATCTTGTTCCAGTTTTCCATCAGTACCATTATAACTTTCATTATTATGGATATTAATATTCCATTGTTTATTCTTGTATTTTTTTCGAATAACACAAGACTGAAAAATTCTCCTAAATCCACATGTATAAATGCATGTTCAATTTGTGGGTTTAAAAAAGAATGATAAATGCCTGATTAAATGTCTTGAACAAATGACTGTAGCCATTTAATTAGAAAATCAATGTGGCCACAGAGAGATGTCATTATCTCCCACTTATTGATTACGAGTCTGCAACCAAAGAAAAACATGTTCTGTAGTTAGAAGTTCCCATTTCAATCTAGAACACTACAAGCCACTTACTAACGACAGGAACAGGCAAATGTCACTTCTCAGCTGTGCCCCCATCCTCCATGCCTTCTTAAGTTTGTGTCCTAAAAGAAGCCCCTGAATTCTGGCTGACCAAACAACAGCCAGCAAAAGCACTAGGATGGACCTACTATAGCGACCCTCACGTTTACCCTCTACAGCCTTCTGTGTCTCAGACCTACAGAACACCTATAATGACTGCTAACAAAAAGAAGGGATTTTGCAATAGTATAGTGAATATATCCAACCTACACAGCCAAACAAAGCATGTAGGCATTGGCATAAACTTCTTCAAGGACACTGAGATGCCTACATACACAAGTTAATTTAATAAGACACCAGTGGGCAGAAATATGTCAAGTGAAAGCACAAGGAAATAAAACTTAGGGTTTTCAAGGCCATGTGAAGTACAGATAAGCAATGTAATGGGAAACTAAAAAGGATTCAGATACTTTATGGAATTACAAACAGTAAAAGAGAAAAATATTCAGAAATACTCACACTAATTACCACAAGTATTTTGAATCATTTTCAAGCTACCAAATATAGGAATACAGTTGTAACAAATGTAGGAATGTAAATAAGTAAATACAGAGAATAAATAAGCTATCAATTAAGCAGTTCAATACATTTATATTTATAAATGGGTAAGAAAACTGGGAAGTTTATGATAACTACTCTGATGAAAAATTCAAGAGGGGAGAAAGAGTGCAGCTTTGTATTTTAAAATATTGCTTTATCCTACTACTTATTTGAAAAGTGTTAAAAGCTTTTCTCAAAAATAGAAAATAATCAGGAACAACATCATTAGTCTATGTAATCTTTTTATTTTTTATTTTTTTGTCTTTTTGAGACAGGGTTTCACTATGCAGTGCAGGCTGGCCTTGAACTCACTTTGTAGCCCAGGCTGGAATGAACCCTCAGCAGTCCTCCTGCTTCAGCCTCCCAAGTGCTGGGATTATAGCCATGCGCCACCATGCCCAGCCAGTCATGTAACGTTACATGAACAGTTGAGGGCCAAGTGCCTACCTTTATGCACATAAACAAGACAGAAAGTGAAGACTTTTAACAAACTATATTCCAGTCCTTGGAGGTCAAACAGACAAATGGTGGGCTCCAAGTGGTGTCCTAAAATTCCTATATCTCTAGTGATGAACAAACCCAGAAGAGCTGGTAGCAGCATCAGTGTGATCTTTATAATGTGCTCCCAGTCCTTTCTGATAAGGTCCTTTGAAATGATTTAAGCAAGCCAAAGTAGACATAGGCCAAAGAGCTAGGTTCTCTTTTGTGTTGAAGACACTTACTTCTTGGGCATACTCAGGTCACAAGTTAGTGTTAATGCCTGCACAGTGCCATTTAGTGAAGTCTTAACATACGACGTAGCCTGACTAGGAACAGCTGGATTACGTTGGGTTGTTATTGTTGCTATTGCTGTTTGATAGTACTGGGGATTGAACTCGGGGATTCTGCACTAAGTTACATCTTCCAAGTGGACCATGCTCCAAGTGGATAATGTTTTAAGTGCCTTACACTGAGAAAGTATTTGGAATGCAGAGTACTTGTCACAAAAGGAATATGCCTATAAAGGCAACCTTGTCTCCTTGGGTTGGGAGTACCATTGCAGTACCTCACAGGCTTGACTATCCCACAAAAGACAAAGTTCATAAATCCAAAGCATGCACCACATAAAGCAAAATAATCTCCAAAATGTGAGCCCCTTTCAATTCTTCTATGTTGGCAATTCTTTTTCATCTGATACTCACAGAAGAGAGGAGATTCTCTACTCTAACAGCTAATAACTCAAGAAATCTGTCCCTCCCTTCCCATTTGCAAGTCGTGCCACCAATCCAGGGCTTCATCACATTTGGCTGCACAGAACCAAAGCCCCCTAATCCCTTACTGCTCCCCACTCAGATCCAGCCTATGCACCATTTTCAGATTTGTGTTCCCAACACCATCTACCCAGAATTGCCTCTGATGCTAAACCATCAACAGCTTCCAACAGCACAGAGCACGTTTTTCTTAATTTTATCCCAAGTCCTCTCACTTTTTCAAACATAAAGACTTGTTTTGATTCACATCCCTATGATACCTGGTATAATTGTTTCAGGAAGATATATTTTGGCAAATGCCAACCTGGAGGATAATGTCCAAATTGCTTAACACACATGGGGCTGCTCATATGAAAGAGTCCTTCTACTCCTACATCTTGAGCTCCTACCCTCCCTTCCAGTGTTACTCATACCCTTTGCTTAGCTCCAGTCCTCTGTGGACCAGCTTGGTCTCTGCCCCGCCCTTTGTGTTTGAGTCCCACTGGGGTCGGCTCCCACTCCCTCATCCCCAGGAGGTCTGTCCCAACCACACCAGCCTCCCTCATCAACTCACCTTTCAAAATCCTTTTGCATTGTTTTCCTTCCTCTGTTGTTTTACCAGTTTCACACACAGTGTTCTGGCACCTTACATGATCATTTCTACTTTCTCCCCTTAAATTGTAAGTTCTCAGAAGATATTTGTATTGGACAACTAATATTATAGTAAACTCATAACTAATTACATTTTATAACTAATTATCACAAATTCACGAAACCTAGAATAAGATCCTATACAGGGTAAGTATTAAATATTTTTTAATGAAAACCAGGTGAGTTTCTCCAATTGTCAGTTCAGGAAGAGGAAGGACAAGACAAGTTAAAATAGAATGAAATTCTCAGAGTAATTAATTTAGCAATATGTGTAAGGGCTGTCTGCAAAAGAGCATCAGGATTCTACAGCATCCGTGCACTATCTGACAAGAAACCACAAGGTCATGGGCACCAAACCCTAAAATAAACTGTTTAGTGAAAAAGAAGTTATTGTTCCTAATTTGATGTAAGATAGGTACAATGGTTTGCAGGGAGAGAAGAAAGTGGGACAGGCCTTTTGGGGTACATTAAAATGCTAATTCCTAATACAATAAATCCCCATTTCCTTCTTTTACCTGCTATTTATTAGTTACTTGGTTTCAAGTGCTGAACAAAAAAAGACAACTGGAAATGTCTCAGGGGAAAAAAAATCAGTGTAAACAGAAATACAAAAGAACAAAGTATTCTACTTCCCCAAAGGTGCAGTAAAATGAAAGCGTTATTTTAAAAAGTGCTATAAAACAAGGATGAGGCAACCCAAAATAAGTCTTAGCTAAGAGCAATCAAAAGCAGTAGGCAGGGAGAACCATGCATGTCAATTTTATTTCTTTTGAGAATTAATGACTTTCTATTACTAAATGTTCACTGTTTGAATAAAAACACTAGTAGCAAACACTCTTCCAAGCCCAACACACTGCCTAACAGGATAGATACCTATTAGCACTCCGTTGCATCAACCAATTAATTTGAAAGGTGATAGGAATGGATACCACCTTCCCATGCATAGAAATGCTGTTAGGTTAGAACATTCTGTTGCTGTCATTCCTTCACACTGGAACATAGTAGGCGGTGGCTATAAAACCATCTGTAGGTTCTTGGGTAAATACATGTCTTCCTCAAAATGTTATGAAAGATAAAACTCTTATGAAAAAGTATTTAGTAGCCCTAGGTGATACTCTTTTAATGTTGTAATATTTCATGCAAATTTAGTGTTCCTACAATAAAGACACCATGACAAAATAGTTAACAGTCTACTTTATACAATCACAACAGAAAGAAGTACAGAGTGATTGTTAGGTGAGTCAGGACATCTGTCACTTAGGAGAAAGCAGAGAGAACTGTAGTGTAATATTAGTTTTAACAAGTTAAGCTTTTAAAAAAAAAGAAGTGACTAAGAGGAAAAAAACAAATGAGAAATAGTCTGAGGAAAGTCAACTTGACCCAAATTTCTATCAAGTGTATATTGCGTGTTATTCAATTTTTCTCATCCCAGTAAGCTGAATTAACTTATTTTATTTCACTTACAATGCCATATTTACTATCTGTGTATGCGATATCTGATATGAATTAAATTACAAAAATTTTGATAGTCTAAATCTCTGTTAATAGAAAAAAATCAGACAAATTATTGATCATGATATGGTCTTTAGAGTAAAAAAGAGCCTTGTAAAGGAGATGAGACTTTTTCACAAAGAACTGAGAAAGGAAGAAGAATAAATTCTCTGGGGCTGGTTAACAAAGCCCAAGTTCCTCTTTCTCGGTTCTGTAACACTGCAGAGGAGAGGGGATCAAGAGATTGTTGACCCCAAATATAACCCTGGAAGCTGTAGTTAATAAAGAAATCACACTCAAGATTTCCAAACAATTCACTCAAAGCGCCACAAAGGCCAACTGAGGTAGGCGTAACTTGTAAGATGACTCTCTACTTTGTTTTTTTTGGTGGTGGTTTTTTTTTTTTCCAGTACTGGGAATCGAACTCATGACGTTGAGCTTGCCAGGCAGGCACTGTGCCTCTGAGCTAAATCCCCAGCCCCCTATACTTTGAAACTCATAGTATTTTAATACTCCAGTATGACACAAGGTTTTCTTCTTGTATACCCATATACTAGAGAAAATAAAATCTATTCCACAGATATAAAGACCACCGTCTTTGAAAAGGTGCAAGGGTATAGTTATGGAATTTGTCTGACACATATACTAAGGCATCATAAGTCATAGGTATATTTATTATGAAGATATACCTTATTATTATGCTATTATTACTTATCACAACCCCCAGCTAGAAAGCTGAGAACAAGTCTATATTTTTTTCTTTCTATCCTTTGAAGGCCAGCACAATGCCTTCTGCTGCATTTGATAAATGTAACATTAACTGAAACTTCCAAGGTGTTCCTTATAAACTAAACTGGCTCATCTTATAAACCTTTTTGCATCTCAAGGAAAGGATGAGTATCACCTCCCATCATCTTTAGGAAGGGCACACGCTCCACAAGGAGCTATGATTGCTTTAAATTCTAAGTTCCTCATAGTGGTTGTACTCTTTGAGGAGTTGGGCAGAAGTTTAGAGATGAGATTAACCTGAAAAAGGCCATTTCATCCAGTCCTGAGCTGTATGAAAACATTAATGACCACAGCCACTAATATCTCAGTTTGTGTGTTTGGCACATGTGCTACATTCTATTCTTATCTTATAAATGTACATAACGTTTTTCAGATGAAAAGTTTTTTTTTTTGTTTTTTGTTTGTTTGTTTGTTTGTTTTTGTTTTTCTCTGGTACCAGGAACCGAACTCTCTACCTTGCGCTTGCCAGGCAGGCGCTTTTGCCGCTGAGCTAAATCCCCAGCCCCCCAGATGAAAAGTTTTACAGATGAAAACTTGCTCTAAATCACATCAATAATTGTTGTTTTTTTGTTGATTTTTTTTTTTTTCTGGTACTGGAAATCTAACTCACAACCTCATGTTTGCCAGGCAGGCATTGTGCCACTGAGCTAAATCCCCTAAATCACATCAATAATAAATGATGGAATTTGGCTGGGTCTAGGTCTATGTGACTTTTGAGTGTGAATCTGTAACCACCTTCCACACAGCAAGCCTTCCCAACAATGAGTTCACAAAAGCTTCACCTGTTTAGTGGTTACAGTTTTATCTATGCCATTAAGTACTGTCACATGTTCAACACTTTCAGCTCAATAAAAAATGCTTCACTTTGCCTCTCCTCCCTAACCTTCTCCTACCTACCACAGAACCTGACAATCTGAGTATCAGCGCCCTCCTTGAAGCACTGTCTTAGGTCCATGTCTACTAATATGGAACAGCTCTGCTATGGCTGATGAGTAACACACCAACACGGACTCTTTATTTAATCCATTGCACCAGCTGTCAGAGCTCAAGAGACAAATGAAAACTGAGTTTAAGAGAAAGCGGGCAGAAGAGTATAATTCCTAGAAAGTAATCCCAGCCAGTCAGCAGGCCTCAGGAACACCTCTGCACTATGTCACTATAGCAAGAAAGTCTCTCAACCACTCTTATGCTGCTGCCTTTATGTCACGCCTACACCTCACCCAAAGGACAGAACTACCAGACACCTGAAAGAAATCCACCGATTGGCTGAGCAGGAAAAGGCACAGTTCTGCATAATAAGCAAGAAGACTTGTTCCCTAATACAGCCCCTCAGCAAGAACTTATAGAATGAATGAATACATAATGGGAGCCTAGATGAGGAAGCCCTGGGGAAGACAAACTGCTCTGAGACGGGATGGGACTCATCAGTGCAGTGCCCACAACTTCTCCTGCTCATTTCTCAGATTCAGTACAAAACTCAGAGTATACCTAAGCTCAGTGTTCAGCCCACTTCTCTAAGATTCATTTGATAACTGGAAGCCCATCAGAAGAGGGCTCAACAGCCCCACTATGTCCAGTCATAGCCCCAAACAGATACATATAGTTTTTTATTGTGTGATTTCCATTGGACATAAAACAAATTTACAGGCATAGGTTAGCTCACAACCAAAATGCTACAACATCTAAGAAGAAAAATATGTAGAAATACCAGATGCATAATATAGACTGAAAATTCCAAGTCTGAAATCTAAAATCCAAAATATTCAAAACTTCAACACTTTTTGAGAAATGACATGATGTCACCAAAACTCCACACTAGATCTCATGTGATAGGGCATGATCAAAACACTGGTGCACTAAAAAACTTGCAAAAAATTACCTCTCAGGAATATGAACAAAGTATATACAAAATAAATTGCATGTTTCCACTTAGGTCCCATGATGAAAATACTCAACATTTTTAAAAAAAAATAAAGTAAAAATTCTAAGCAGTTCTGGTCAGATAAGCATTTCAGATAAGGGTAACTCAACCTGTAATAGGTTTGAGAAAATAATCTCTATCAAAATACCCACACATCTAATAATTGCCATGAAGCTTCAGTGTTAAACAATAAAAAGTTTCTTAAAGTATCCCTAACTTTCCTTATAACAGACCATGCTTTGTGATACCTTCTTGGACTATCTAATCATACCCAAAGCCAGCCCTTAATCATAATTTACATTGCCTTATTCACAAAACTTCTGTGAATGAAGCTTTTTGGGATAAGATAGTTTCACATGATATTGGAACTGCGAATCAAAATTGTAAGTTTCACCTAGCATTCTACAAGTTGTTTTGGAGGCAAGTCAGAAAAGATATGCACAATGAAGAAATTGGGGTTGCCTTTCCTACTAAGGAGCCGAGGAAAGAACAAGTCAAATCTGCAGGAAGGTCTTCTACACATCCTCCCTACAAAATATAAAGCAGGAGGGGCTACACTTACCCATGGGAGATACGCTCACTTTTCAAAGTAATGGGTGAAAATCTATCAAAACCCTGATTATCTTCATTACAGCTCTGACAAGGCCCACCAATTTGTTTTTTAGGTTTTAAGTATAGAAGATTGCTTTAGTTCTCAAGTAAATATATGCTAGAAACTTGCGGATAACTCAAGAATGCTTTGTAGCTAAAGAAAGTAACATCATTGCCTACTCATTTTGCTTAATTTGCTAGTCTCCTAGGAACTTTGCGCCTAACACTTTCATCCCATTTTAGATCCTACTATAAGGCCATGGTCCAGAGCCGTGGAAAGCCTCTACCTCCAAGGGCCAGCAGTTCACTAGGCCACCAAGGTTGCAGGATGGAGTTTCTTCCCAGCATGCCTTCCTGCTTATGTATGGGTTACATGCATTTCACTTGTGTTCTCCAAGTTACATTCCAGTAACTAAGCTTCCTAAGCTTCCTCTGAATTGTTTATTCCACATTTTTAAAAGCCCCATCAGCTGTTGAGATATTTGCAATATTCTCTTTCTTTTTGGTTGAGCAGGATTGGTGAGCATTACTGGGCCTTTTGGTGGAATCCTTGCTATTTAAAATTCCTGCCGCTGGGATTAAAGGAGATAATGCCTGTGAAAGCCCTTTGTAAACTGTAAAGTCCTAATCAAACAGAGTATGCTGTTATAATATTAACCGTCATAGCCGTAAGCACAATCCAGATGTAATGCGGGCATGGAAATGCCACTGTCCATTCGGGCCTCCTCTTTGCTCCACTCCCAGCTTAGGGCCTATATATTAATGCCCACTGTAAGGGAACCCCCTCAAAATGAAGTTTTGTTTGAATGAGTAAATGAATGCCTCAAAAAGATCATGCGGTTTTTCCAAAGCAACTAGCACAGACCCAGAAAGGTCTAAACATGATAACTTAATGAAGACATGCCTCCAAAACTAATGGGGTGCTTGGAAGACACACTGCAGAATAATAAGTTTTCCTAAGGATAATTTCTTTGATAATAAAATCTGGCCCTCCGCAGTCAACATTTCACAAAAGGAGAAAATTTCCTGGGGCAGAAATTTGTATCTACCCCGAAAATCTGTGTTAGTCCATGATGGCCTGGAGAATAAGGCTGTCATCCAGGAAGGAAAGGGTTGCTGCAGTCTGAGTAGGATTAAAATGAAAATCACAGAATACTCCATGGTTATCCCAGCCTGAGTACTAGAAGAGCAGACTTTTCCCCGGACCTTTTCTATGGATGGAGTGAGCAACTCTGTGTCTTAGCAGGAAGAAGACCAAGAGTGAAAAAAAGAATCGGCTAAGTAAGAGGTACTGATCTGAAATTTCTTTCTAGAAAATACTTTTGTGAGCCATAACAAGGATAGTTTGTTCTGGGTATCAGACAGATCACCTTTTATAGGTACCTGGGTAAAAGGAGGGGCGTAGAAGGTGAGGATTAAAATTTTAAAAGAAGTGGCCGCGGTTATGAATAAGGGCCTCATTTAGTTTATCCAATTCAATAGCAGCCTCAAAGACAAAAAAATAAAAAATGCCAGGATGGCTACCAGTTCTCATTAGGAAAGGAAACATGACTCTGTTTAATCTCAGGAGGTGGGGCTGCCCTAACGGTCTTCTAGCCCTAAGGAGTCGGGTGGGATGGGGCCAAGAGGACAGTCCCCTTCCCAGTCAGTCCGCAGGGCTCAGAAGCAAGGAGGGGCCCTGTACCAGTGCCCTGCTCAGATCCACTTCAGAAAATATCATATTTCTGCCCATCAATCAGCATTAAGCTGCTTAGGGGCTGTGCTTTAGGAACAAGCAGTTGCTAATAGCAACAGGGCAGGAACTCTTCAGGAACTGGGGTGCGGGCACTGGTGGGGAGGGAGGGGTCCCCTGACTGACAGCTGGGCAGAGAAGGCCAGGGACGACTCTGGAAGAGGGCACTGCTGGCATCAAGAGGCGGCCGAGGTTGCTGACCTCAGTGAGGGGGGTTATGTTTCCAGCAATGCCAGCACCAGATTCATCAGCCTCTGCCCACTCCCACCCCCACACTCACCCCCAAGAGCCAAAATCTGCTAACGTCTGGAGTCAAGATCTAGGGATAGCAAAGACACTGTCGCTGCGCCCTTGGGTAGGCAGGGGTACTCAAGACAACCTCCACCCTTCAGGAGTCTCCGGAAAGTGCCAGCATGGAAGTGTGTCTCTACGCGTGTGCATGCTTTTCTTTGCGCTTGCAGCACAAAAGCGAGGCCCCACAGGTGGAAAGGAGGGTGCGCGCGCGGTGCGGCTGGGGCGCGGGAGCGGGGGGAGCGGCGGGAGCGGAGCCACGGTGCGTGCACCCTCGCAGACCAAGCCCCACTCGCAGACCTGCCGCGCGCGTGCCGCCGCAGGCTTTCTGGGAAGAGACAGCACTTAACCTCGCGCCACCTTCCCGAACTTCTCCCCCTGCTGTTGGGATCGGGTAAGAGGGAAAGGAAGGGTGACCACGAGGGAGGAACACAGATGGCACAGGCGTCCGGCGCGGACGCAGGAGACTCGCAGCCGCAAGTGGCCCGGGCCGGGCGGAGCCGAGGGACGGAAGGACGCGGCCCGCGCCGGGGGAGGCCGCGCCTGGGCGCTCGCCCCGGAGGGGAGCGGAGCGGCCGGCGTCTCCTTACCTGGCGCGCAGTGGAGCATTTTGCAGCGGCCCGGGTGGGCGCCGCCCCCTCGGCGCAGACCTGCAGTGCCGTCACTTCGGGGACAGCGAGGCGCTGGTTGCAGAGCCCGGAGTTGACAAACTTGCCATGTCCGTCCTGGGACACGCACTGTCCACGCCGGGCACCTCGCGCGCCTCCGCTTTGTTGTGCTCCGCCGCCGTCCCCCACGCCTCCCCTCCGCTCTGCCTGCGCGCTCCTCGCCGCGAGGCTGCCCTCACGCCCCGCCTCGGGCGGGCAGTGCCACTTTCCTCCCGGGCGCGTGTGAAAGAGCCGCCCGGCCCGGCGGCAGGGCTGCGCGGCATGCGCTCCCAGCGGGCGGCTCCGGCCGGGATTCCCACCCCCCACGCTCTCCCTCCCCGCCCCTCCGCGCCCCCCCCAGCAGAAGCTGCTTAGATTCAGCGCTGTCAAATCCAGCCCATCTGCTGCAATCATAATCAGTCTCAACCGAACGGTTCTGACAAATCTCCGCCTGGAGCCCGAGTTAGGGGAGGACAGGGGGAGGGGAGGACAGGGGCCAGGGGACCCCGGCACCCAAAGAGAAGAGGGGGCTTGGAGGCTTCTATTGTCTGCCCTGGGTGGAGGAACTGAAAGGGGAAGCAGGCATCCAGAAGGGGAAGTAGTGCTTTCATTTCCCAGTTTCTAGTACAAAAGAAAGAAAGAAAAAATCCATTCCAGCAGGCCCCGGTGCCCTCGGCACCCCCACCTCCAGCTCAGCCTGAGTGGAACGAATTTCTGCTAATGAACTAAACAAACAGGTCCCTTAATCTCATCATGGGGCTGACCCAGAGACTGGCACAGATATCCAGAGTATTGTTAATTGGCAGGTAAGAGCTGGAACTAATAGCCATTTGTCTGAAGTCAGAAGTTGGTTCCCAAGTCCACTTGGGAATTAAGCTTATGGAGGGAGAAGGGGCATGTAATTGGCGAAGAAGCTGGGCCCGCTGCCTCCTGTTGGCATTTCTGCAGATAAAAGGAAATCTGCTTTGGGCAAGAAAATGCTGAACCCAGTTTAGACCCATTTTGAGTTTAACGAATCCTCAAATTTTTTCCATTTTCCTCATGAAAATGCTACTTTTCAAGAAATGCTACTTTATTAGAAAATAATGGCTTCTAAAATTGACATTTTTTTCCCCAAACTGGAATAGTTGCTTCTGCAAATGAAATGAGGTGCTCTTTATGATAACATACTTTAAACTACTTCAATATACTACTTTAATATAATCCCATATATTTGAACTAGGCAATAGACTCATAAGGATTACTGCAAGATTTTTTTTAAGTATAATAAAAATAACAATGATCCTAGAGACACATAAACAAGTTTTAAATCATGAAAGAATACAACCAGTGGGATCATTCCTGGCTTTGTACATTTATATCAAGTGCTAGGAAATGTTCAGCTACTATGAATGACAGTCTTTGCCAGGGAAATAATTTGTTAGATAAACAGATCACCAGGGGAAACCTGAAGAGGAAGAATATTAAGCCATTTATTCAGATAGGTACAGGAGCTAGGGAAAAATAAATACACTTTACTGTGAAAATTGAATAGACTTCTAAATTAGTATCCAAATCATTCTTTTGCTTTATGCTGTACTTGAAAAATATGTGCAAGCCACATTAAGCACCCACTTATTGGGACAGGTGCTGTCTCTCCCACTGATTTTATAGACCAGTGGTGCTTACAAGAGCACTGTGAGATGTGGGCACTCTGAATACTGATGGTTTGAAGTTTGATTTGCAGGTGAGAATTAAAAATATTATACTGAGGTAAAGTGGGTTTCCAGAGTGACTCTTCCCAGCAAGTAAGCAAAATAAGTCAAGGACAAATACTAGTCAGATTTAAAGATGCTTTAACTAACATTTAAAAATTGAGAGTTTTCTATTGTCGATTTGTTTAAGGTGTTTATCAATATTACACAAAAATTTTCTTAAAAGATTAACATGGTAGCAAGAAAATATTTCACAGAAGCTTGTCTTCATCAGAATGAGTTACTGTGCTGGTGTCTAATTTAAGTAACAGCATTCAGGAAATCAGTGTTGTCGAGAAGAAAAGACTCAGACCGAGAACTAGACACCAGATTTCAGGAACCATCCTATGCTAGAAGTTTTAGAAGTTCCACTGAGTACTTTGCCATCCTGGTGGTTTCAGTTGCATCAGGCTAACTGGTACTTAGCAAGGCAATTTAAGGACCTAAGATTTTTTTTTTTTTTCCAGGTAATAGGAAGTCCCCAAAGCAAAGGAAGTGACATGATCGTCTGACGGGTTTAGTGGATTGTCCTGGCTTCCACATTGGTAAAGAAGTATAGCAGTGAAGGAGGAAGTAGAGAGACCTGGGATGAGGCTATTTCAAGAATCTCAGTGAGAGATAATGGCTGGAACAGTGTCATATCAAGAAAGGAGAATAAGGGGGAAATTTGGGATGGTTTTAGACGGAGGCCTAACGTATTTGTTCAAGTAGGTGACATGAAACGAAGGAGTAAATGACTGAAGATACTTCACTTTAGCAGCCAGAAGGGTGGAGTTGTTGTTATCTGTTATAACAAAGACTAGGTAAAGGAAATTTTCGTAGAAAAGTTCAGAGTTCAGTTCTGGATGTGTTAAGACTAAGATATTTGTTAATTTTTGAAAGAGTTAATTCATGTAAACCTCGTAGACTAGTGCCTGATTTTCAGTAATCACCATATAAATGTTTATAGTGGTGCAGCTTGTCTAAGTGGAGTTTGCATTGGTGGTTGATGTTGTTATTGATGGTTTTAAACTAAAATAAGATGTTGAGTAGACAACTGAATAAGTTTCAAAGTGTTCAGGATAAAAGTCCAGGTAGAAATGTAAATCTTGGAGTTGCACAGAATACAGATGATGAAATTAAGCCCACCATCTTGGTGGGTCATCAGGACTATGAATATAGTTGGAGATGTTTGAGGATTGAAATGTGAGATGCTCCAATTTTAAACAGTCATGAAAATGAAAAGGAAGTAACAAAGGAGACCAACCAGAGTGGCAGGTGAGGAGGAAGAAGGCAAACCAGGTGAATGAGCTTCTACCAAGAGGCTATTAGAGAAGGTATTTCATGAAGAGAGTGACCTGCTACTTGTAGTTTCTTTTTGCTTCTTTATATAAAACTAAGAAGAGGCATATAGGAAAGCTTTCAGTGTTTATCCAGGTTACCGAGTAACTTACCTCTACTATGTGTACATAGTACAACATTCATGGTGTCCCAGAACCTAGAATCACGCACATGACAGATACTCAGTGTGTATTGAATGAAATAATGGAACACGAAGGAATGAAATGCCTTGTGCTGCAAAGTACTTCTCAATTTATGGTCCATGAATGTGGTTGCAGGGGTTTTCTATTCTTAAATTCAAGAAATACTGATGTAGGACATGATTTTTCAGAGAAAATGGACCTGAGAAGCATCATGAATTTCCTTTTAATTAAACTTTAGCAAAAAAAAAAAGACTGCTAGCCCACAAAAAGTCTCATCTAGAACATTTACTCAGACCATGTTTGACAAAATGGACAGTTAAGATATAACACACATATATGGAAATTTGGAGAAAAACTTTGGTAAGAAATCCTACCACTTAAAAAGACAGCAACACAATTAAAATGAAAATACTTAAACATACACTTTACCAAAGATACAAAAATGGCAAACAAATGCATGGAAAAATGTTCAATAGCATTATATAGTAAAGAAATGGAGGAGAAGGGAATGGGGAAAAAGAAGCGATATATATCATGTACAGATATAAATTCCACATGATGAATGTTATCACAATGTATATCCAAAATATACCAGTAAAATAAAAAAAAGATTGCATTAAAGAAATGCAAATTAAAATCACAGGAGATTTACACTAGAATTGACAAAATTTAAAAGATCGAGTATCTCAAGAGCTAACTGAAATTCTCATGCATTACTACTGGGATTACAGAAGGGTGTAGCAATTCAGAAAAGCAATTGGCCAATTCTTGTAAAGTTAAACAGAAACTTAAGAGAATAGCCAGGAATCCTACTCCTCCGTATTTGACCAAAAGAAACAAAAACATGCATTGACCCAAATACTTGCACATAAACATTTATAGCAGCCTTACTCATAATATCCCCCAAACTAAAAACAACTCCAATTTACACTGACTTCTAAATACATAAAAATCTGTAGTATATCCATTCACATTATGAAATGCCTATCAGCAATAAAAAGGAATCAACTATCGATAAACCTAACAACATAGACACATCTCGAAGTCATACCAAGTGGTAAAACTTTGTATTTTGTAACCGGATTTTTTTGATTCTGTCTGACTCTTAAACTGCGGAGGGGGAAAAAAAAGCAGATTAATGGTTGCCTGGAACAGAGAGAGGATTTACTAAAAAGAGTCACAAGTGAAGTATTTAGATGTGAGAAATACTAGAGTATTCAATATCCTGGTGGAGGTTACAAAACTATGCATGCTTTGTTGAAAATATCAAGGTTCACACACTTATAAGGTAGTGAATATTACTGTTTGTGAATTATACCTTAATAAAAATATTTTAAAAGAAAAAGCACTTACTTTTAATTTTTTTTTAAAAAAAGAGGGGATGTATAGTGTTTTCCCACTTGAAAAGGAAGCTTGCCTCAGAAATACCTTCATTATCTATTCCCAGTAAAATAATGATCTACATAAAGAAATAATTGATCTACATAAAGATCACTAATAGATGCTCAAGCCACCATGAGAAGTTTAATGAGAAATAGAATATTCAAACACTGTAAATACCACCTCTTGATATTTTGTTAATTGAAAGGGAAAAAAATGTATAAAGGAGCAATCAGCTAACATGTCTTCCTCATGTGATCCTGAGAAGTACTTTGTATCACCTCCGAGGTATTTTTGCAAGAAGCATGCTTCCCTTGAATCTAAGGCAGGCTTGTGCCATAAGTCCTGCTTACAGAAAGTAGAGACGATAGCGGAACAGATAAATAACAGCGGAAGGAAAGCATGAAGCATAGTTCCTGCTTACAGAAAGTAGAGACGATAGAGGAACAGATAAATGACAGCGCAAGGAAAGCATGAAGCCTCCATGGAATATAGAGCCTCAGTACCTGTTATGGTTTAGATCTAAAATGGCCCCCGATGCCTCGTGTGTTTCAAGGTGATTAGATCAGGAGGGCACTACAGCACACTTGCTGTTAGGAATGGGGCCTGGCTGGAGGTGGGTCACTATGGGAAGGACCTCGAAGGTTATCTTCACGCCCAATTCCTACCCTTGCTCTCTTTTCCTGGCTGCCATGATTGAACAGTTTTGCTCTTCCTGGCCCTTCTGCCGTGCGGTTTCTACCTGGGAGCCAGCTGACCACAGAGTGAGAATGTGAGCCTCTCCCTGTAGGTGTCAGGTGTTGTGTCTCAGCAAGGAGAGTAACTAAAACAGTGTGGGGGGGGAAAAGCAGAGGCATTGTAGTAGATTAAAAGAGACATGACATAGTTAAATGCAGTGAAAGAGTTTGGGTTTTTGTGTACAATAAATAGCTGTGAAATACATTTTGGAATCAATTAGAGAAATTTAGATAAGATTAATATTGTCAAAGGACATTGTTATTAATTTTATGAGAGATAAAAAATATTATAGTTATAAAGAAAGTGGTTGTCATTTTCAAAAGATACAAGCTAAAATACTTAGAACCAAAGTGTCATGCTGTACTGTTTAAATTAGGGCAATTCACAATAGCCTATTACATGTTTTATGAAGAAATGTTAACATTTGTTGTTGGTAAGTTTTGGGTAGATAGCTGTTCTATTACCCTGATCTTTCAACTTTTCTGTGAATTTAATATTTTCCTCAATAAAAACTGAAAAGAAACACATGTAAAAATCCATGGACCAACAATTAATTATAAGACTATTAGAAAAATTTAGAACTTGATATCTTTAAAATGTCAAATTGTAAGATGAACTAAAGCAGTCAGAAGAAAATGAACAATTTCAGTACATACTCTAGAAAAAACTGGAAAATTAATGTTTAACACAGCCAGTGAATTTAGAGAACAAAAACAAATTGAATACAAAAATAAAGATAAAATCAGAGTCTAATCAAGGAGAACATAATCATTCATACCAAATGAATAAAATAAATCTGGTTAGATTTATGAAATAGAATGGAGACATAAATCAATAAACCTAGGAACAACAAGGGCTCTGTAATTAAGGATACAATAGAGCTTTAAAAATACAGGGCTACTTCACAATGAGCAAATAAATGTATGGCAATAAGTTTACAAAGAGGTAATGTGGTCAATGTTTTAAAATGAAAACTTAGATTCATTTCATGATCCACAGAATCTTGAACAATTAAGTAGACTGAATGGTTGGAAAACAGTTTGCTCGTGTATAATCACAAGTACAAATTTTTGAACATCTTCATTGAGATAAAATTCATGTACCATAAAACTGACCCATGTAACACATACAACTTATTTGTCTTTAGCACATACATAAACCATTACCATCTTCTAAGCTTAGAAAAATTTCTTCACCCCAAAAAGAAATCTGCAGTACCATACTGACTATCATTTCTCAGTCTCTTGTCAGAGACAACTAATTATATTTTATCTTTATAGACTGGCCTGGCCTGCACATTTCATCTAAATGGAATCATATGACATATGTGGCCTTTTGTACCAGCTTTTTTCATTTCGCGTATTTTCGGCGGTCACCTGTATTGTAACACGTACAGTATTGGTACTACATTCTCTCTTGCCGTGTAACATTCCATTATAAGCACATAATGCATTTTATTTAACCATTCATGTATTAATGGTCATTTGAGTTATTTCTACTCTTTGGTTATTATAATTAATGCTGCTACAAGCATTCATGTACACGTTTTCATATGGACCTGTATTTTCGTTTTTAGGGGTATATGTCTAAGCAGTGGAATTACTGAGTCCTTTAATAACTGTTTAACGTTTCCAAGAACTGCCAAACTATTTTCCAAAGCAGGTACACTGTTTGAAATACCTATCACCTATGTACAAGGGGCTATGAAAAAATACAGTGAATTTTTAATTTTTAAAAAATTATTACAATAAAAGGCACATTAACATTAACCTCCCTCACTTCAAAAACATTTATTCCATCATTCTTGCCACTTTCCGTAGCACTTCTGCAAGTCGTCTTTTATAAGTGTCTTCATGAGACATGATAAAAATACAATGAATGCTGCGGCCAAGTGTCGTGCAGCAGAAGGGCAGGCTTGTAAAACCGTGACAGCGTGTCCTTAGCCATTTTATTCACCAGGTTGGGCACTGTGAGACTTCTGGCTCTTCTTCAAAGTTAAAATGACCATGAAAGGTAAATGTTTCAAATCAACTCAGGGCATCAAGGCAGTCACCACAATGCAACTAAAGATACTCTTTATCTGAGGGGTTCGCTTTCACCACATCCTCACTTGAGACTTATCTTTTTTTTGATTATACTCATCTTAGTGGGTGTAAAGTAACATAAACCACATGGGAAAAGAGATTTAAGGAGGATCTCAAAAGTCCTAAATAAAACTAAATCTACCAATATGGAAATCATAATAGCATTTCTGACAGTACTAATATAATAGTGTGATCAAGTAAGAATTACCCTGTACTGCAAAGATGATTTGGCCCTAAGAAAATATGTATGATTTCCAAGAAAACAATCTTTTGGAAGATTAAACAGGGTTTTTTAAAGATACATTTAAATACACTGTCTCCTAGAAAAGTTTAATAATAATCAACATTTACTCATGATCTTAAAAGCTAATGAGTATGTGGGAATGGGAGGAGTTAGAGGGAGCAGAGAAGGATGGAAGTGGAAAGGCAATAAATAATTAAGATGCGCTCTATACATATGCAAACTCCCTAGGATAAGTGCACAGCAAACAAGCACTACTACTAAATTTTTAAAAATAAAAACTAAGGGATGAAAAATTTCTGTTATTGAGCCTAAAAAGGGTGTCACAAAAACACGTACTATGACAATTTACGCTTTTATAGACATTCATACCCCATCATCATTTCATTCAGCATTTTTTCTCAAAGTCTTACAGCAACGATAATAAACAAATGGTATAACAACTAGAAAGTGATCATTACTTATCACCAGTGTTATCTCCAGAAAAAAAGAAGGAATCCAGAGTCATATCAGGTCTACTGAGAAAGTAAAATTATGAGAAGTGTTAAGAGTTTTTGGAAGAGACCATTCAAAAATAGTAACCTAAAATGTTAAAAGTGATATGGAAATAAGTCTAAAGATGTGAAGGATCTTTGTTTTGTTTTGTCTTTTCTGGTACCGGGAATCAAACTCATGACCTTATGCTGCCAGGGAGGTGCTGTGCCACTAAATCCCCAGCCCCTGATGTGAAGGATCTTTATAGAAATCACTTCAATAAAGAGCACAAAAGAAGAACTGAGCAAATAGAAAACCAAATTACAGTGACAGATTAGAAGACTCAATCTTCCGGCTTCATCTTCAGAGGTCCAACATAATCAATCAAAATCTCAACAAGTGTATACAGACAGCTTCACCAGCTGATTCTGAAATTCGTATAGAAAACAAAAAGGCCCCAGAGCCCAGGTAAGTTTAAGAAGTAAAACACTTAGCATCACCCAAAGGGTCAGGTACCTTTTGTAAAACTAGTTAATATGAATTAAACAGGTAAGTAAGACAGATAAATGGCCTAAAGAAATTGAAATTGGAATTGAAATTGCATTTAGAAATATGTTTGCATATTCTAGAAGTATGTTTGCATCTAGAACTGCAATATATGACAGAAATGATATTATTATTGAAAAAAATTGACTCTTGAACTCCATCAAGTACAATGTCAGCTCCCTATTTGAATGGAAAGGACCTTGCCTTAGATTAAACTAAATGTGAAAAGCACATTGATAAAACTGTTTCAAGAGCACTTTGGAGAATACTTTCCTATCATCAGGCTGGGAAATACAGTACAGTATATTACCCCCTTACAATTTTAAATCTATCCGAGTGACATGAAAGATACCATCATCATCATCATCAACAGCAATAATAGCAGAGTCAATGAAGAAAGGTGAAGAATTTTTTGAAAATCTGTATCCCAGAATAGTTTTCCTAAGTTTGTACACAAAAAACCTAAATGAGTACTATTTCATAGGACCACAATTGCAAAATAGAACTCTGATTACAGTGTGTATTGTTGAACTTGTATGTAAACAAGAACAATTCCCCAATCTAGGTGAGAACAATTTGAATCTATTTAGGAAAGTTGAAGGTGCTCATCCTGTAGGATAGTGTTGGTGAAAATTTTAAGGACAAGTGCCCAAACTGCTGCTCAAAATCCACTTATTTATGGTAAAATGCCAACAGTGTAATTAAACGTGAATACTGAGGTTTTAGTTTGGAAAAATCAAATCATACATTAACATCATTTGTCTTAAAAACAACATGCCTGCCATAGATTCATCGCCACTATGCTAGGATGGCAAATCCATGATAAAGTGCTTACTCAACGGAAAGGCTCAGATGAATGTACTGGTACCCACAGAGCCTACATAAAATCTGTTATATAATTAACTTTCAAAGTAAACATCAGCAACTTCAAGAAGGAGAAATATTACAAATACCATCTCTTGATAAAAATACAACAAATTATTAAGAAAATTTAAAACCTTTCTCCAAGAAATGGCAAAATTAACTGTTAAGCAACTTCTTAATGAAAGAGAATACAACCAAATTTCTTTAAAAAAAAAACAATAATTAGGTTCATTAACAATAGTGCTCACAGAAAAACGAACAACTCTAAACACACTTGACAATCTTTTATCTGAACTTTTTGAGACTGGAAATGTCTCAGTGGTTCAGGTTTCAGATATTTTTTGGATTTTGAAATATTTGTATATATATAATAAAATTCCTGGAGGCTAGGACCCAAGTCTCAGTGCGACATGCATTTAAAAAATATATATAGCCTAAAGATAATTCTAAACAATACTTGTATTATGTCTGCATTTTAATGTGATCTTCCACATAAGGTAATGTATGCAATCTTTTACTAATGGCATTTTGTCAGCACTCAAAAATTTTTAGATTCAGAAGCATTTCAGATTTCCATATTAGGGATGCTGAAATTATATGAATAAACTAAATTCTAGGTTCAAAACATCAAAAAAGGATGTGGATGGAAATGACTGATACAAAGCACGAGGAAGGATATAAGCATAAGAGCAAAATGTAATCAATTGAAACAGGTAAGATGAAAAAATTCTTTGGAAAAAATGTTTATCAAAATTGATTCTGGGGGCTGGGGATTTAGCTCAGCGGCAAAAGCGCCTGCCTGGCAAGCGTAAGGTCGTGAGTTCAGTTCCCGGTACCGGAGAAAAACCAAAAAAAAAAAAAAAAAAAAATTGGTTCTATTAGAGATAGAATCACTAGAAATTTTTCTAGAAAAAATTAATATACTACTTCACAATACAAATCTCTAGGCCCAAGGAATCTAACAAACCCAACGTCAGACCATTCCAATGTTCCACTGTTGTTCCTGAACACAGAAGCTCATAGAAAGATTTTTATGTATTTTTCTGAGGCAAATATATCACAGTAGGAATTTAACCTGATAGAATTAAAGAAAATTACAGAATGATGTCACATATATGTCAATGTATATTATTAGAATCAACATATGTAATCACACTTAAAAATAGCACCATGAAATGGCATTCAGTCCAAGAAAGCAAATTTGGCTTGACATCAACTTATCATGTTATACTACATTAAGTCTAATAAAAAAGTTATATGATTCTCTACATAGATGTTTAAAATAAAAGTGTACACTCCTCATGATGAAACTCCAGAAAGACACAAATTGGTGCATATTTTCTTCCTGTCACACACACTCTTACACTAGGATCTTACTTAATGGGGAGAATTTTTGAGACATTCAATCTGATCACAGAAGCCAGGATACCTACTACCTCCACTACTATCTACCATTTCATTTCTGTAAGAGTCAAGAATATATATGAGATAAAGCAAAGATACAAGAATTAGAAAAGCAAATGACATGCTAGTATGCCAGAAGATAACAGACACCAACAATAAAATAAACTCAAAAAAATTCAGATTCAGTAAAAATGTAATATCCAGATGTCAGTCACCTTCATAGACCCTGACAATAAAACTGTTGGAAATTATCCTGGTATAGAAACTTCACTTATATTAACAACAAAGAAGGTAACATACATAGGGAAAAACAAAGCTAGACAGGCATAAAACCTACAAAGCAAATATTAAAATTCCTTCTGGCAAAAAGTTAGACTTCAAGAAGTGCAGGACATTCACCATTCTGTGACAGAATAATTTAACATTGTAAAGATGTGGTGCGCTCTAAATTATTTATAAAATTAACAAAGTATCAACAAGGTCCTTTGGGAGTAAAGCAGTTAATATTGAAGCTCATATGAAAAACCTTTCAAGAGCAGGTAGGAATGCTGTAAGAAAGAAAAGCTGAGAAGACAGTCCTACTGTAAATAAGCACATTATAAAGCTTCTGAAATAAGAAGTGTGGTCTTGGTGCACACATAGGCAACCAGGGCAGAAACTGATTTGAAAGAACCGAAACAGACCAAACGCCTGTGCACATTCACACTCTGCAATAAACAGTGCCAAGACAACCTGTTGGCTATGTGAACAAATATACATTAAGTTCACACCTCAAATCATACACAAGAATAAACTCCAAATCATTTGGAAACATAATTATGAAAATGAGACACTACACAAAAACAGACGGAAGCACAGATGAATTCCTTTATAACCTGGGTAAAAGGAATGGTTACGTAACTGTGACTCAACTATCAGAAGTTATACAAGATTAATAAAATTGACTAAAATTTTTAATGGCGTGTTATAGTAGTTTCTATTGCTGCTGCCACAACTTATCACAAATTTAGTGGTAGAACAGGGTCAGACAGGTCTCATGGTCTAAAATCAAGATGTCAAGTGGGCTGCATGACTCTGAAGGCTCTAAAAAAGCCATTTCCTTGCCTTTCCTGGTTTCTAGATGCCTACATTTCCTAGCTCAAGGTGCTATCCATCCCTTCAAAGCCAGGGGCTTCGCATCTCTGTGGTCACTTTTTCTACTGTCTTCTCTCTCTTGATCCATACCTAGCAATGTATTTTAGCTTTTAAGGATTCTTGTGATTGCACTTTGCCTTACCTGACTCCAGGATTCTCTCCCCTTCTCACAGTCTTTAATCACAACGATTAAATCTCTTTTGGTCTGTAAGGCAAATCTTTAAGGGCCTGGGGATTTGTGCAAGTAAATCTTTGTGGACCATTGTTTGACTACCCCACATGGCAAACAAATATTTTAAAAACTGAAAGACTAAAAAGAAGGAAGAAAATATCTGTGATATATCACAAATAATGAACTAATATTGCTAACTACAAAAAACTCAAGTTGAGGAACTGAAAAAATCAATAAAAAATTGCTATAGCCACGTCACAAAATGACAGCAAAGGGGCCTTTAAACACATGAAAATGTGTTCAAGCTCATGACTACAGAAATGCAAATGAACATGCATCAAACTGAAGAATATTTAGATGTTTGATAACTCATCTGTTGGTGAGACCATAGGTAAACATGTGCTCTCATCCATCGCTGAGGGAAATATAAACAGATAAAACTTTTTGGAAGATAAGTTGACATCATCCAACAAAGCTTATATTTACTCTTTGGGTGCTAATTCTCCTTTTGGAATTGACCTTCAAAGTATACCGTCAACAATACAAAAATACACAGGCAAATCACTGTACTCTTAACTGTAGATCATTGCTTAAAATGTCTCTTATCTTGTTCTACCTCTTCACCTGTTTTCTTTTTATTCCTGACTTCATAGCTTGTCTTACCTGTTGGTCTCAAATTGCAAACTAGTCAACTTCCTAAACCTTCTTTGGGCAGCTGCTATGTCGTTCTCTATGTAGGTGCACTGATAGATGTTTGCTGATTTGGTAATTATTAGGTCTAACCAATCATTTTGTAAAATGAAATTCCATTCCGGGAAAAAAGAATTGGGGTCATACCCCAGAATATTATCCAGTATACTTTTTTCCTAGTTTTTACTAAGTTTTTGTTTTATCATGTTTTGTTTTATCAGTTTTTGTTTTAGGTAAGAATATTTGATTCTTCAATAATTAAATCTCTGTGGCTATGGCTCAGGGCTGGCTGAATCCTACACAGTGATTTAGAATGAAATTTCACTGGACTTTCCATACTTTTCTGCTCCAGCTGGGGAACAATTACACTATGATAGCATTATTATTATTAATGAAATTTATAAATGCATGCACTTTAGTAGTGTCTGGTTATTCTCCTGAGGCTTGAGAACAAAAGATATAAATACACACCCATGTAAAAGTAATCATTCCATTTTTGACACGTAAAGATGACATTTCTCAGATATCAGTTTTTAAGCAATTAAGTACTATGCCAGTTTCTTAAATACATGGATAGTCCTAAGGTAAACAAGGATTATGACTTCAATTTTTATAGAGTATCTCCTGGGTATTTTACTTTATTGTTTGTGTTCATATCTTCTCTTTAGACTGTCTTCTGAAATTGTGTTATATGCATATAGCCTACATTTATATGTATACATATATATACAGATTACTATGTATTTCTCTATTTTTATCAGTAAATTAATAATGTAAGTGCAAAAAAAGAAAAACTTTTCCCTTTCTTACACATATGATTTTTAAAAATTTGCTCAAAACCATCAGATCAGCATTCACAATCCTCAAATGGCTACCGTAAGAGGAGGGATGGAATATATAATTTTCTAAATGTAAACTAAATTTACATTTAGAAGTTGTACTATTGACATCTCTACCTTAGCATGAGGAGGGCTTCTGGAGTTTTCCAACAACCTATAGAATACAGACTTATGAAAGTAAATATGAACATATTTGGGGGAGGGCCTTAAAGAAATAGTGACGTAACTCTTGCAAAGTTTTGAAGGAAATTTACAAGGATCTTATTACTGCCATAATTTTTACTCAGTGACTTAGAGCTTTGCATTTTTAAATGTGAACAACAAATCACAGAAAGAATATGATTAGTAAAAAGAATCTTGAAGTGTCTTCATAATGCTATCTCCACCTCCTTTATAAATGGGGAGATTGAGTTTATATAATTTTCAATGCCACATAATGATACATAGAGCTGGGTGTTGCTGGGATATTTCCTTGTTTACTTCTCAGCACTCAAGCCACTGGAGTAGGGGGGCCAATAGTGTCATGGGACTTAGGGGAGAATGGAAATCCAATCTGTGATGATCCAGCTTCACTAGTTCAGGAGTTGATTTGTGAAGTGTCACAAAACACCCAAGAGAGTTTTTTTATAAAACTCAGTCTACATCTGAAATTGGTACTTGCAAGCCAAACCTTGAAAATAAAGTTTTATTACTACACAGTTATACCTACTCCCTTACGAATTGTCCCTAGCTGCTTTGGCACTGTGGTTACCAAGTTGAGTAGCAGTGACAGTGACCATGTCCGGTCTGCTCATAAAGCCAAAAATACTTGCAAAGTGATCCTTAACAGATAAAGCTTGCTGAACCCTCGTAAGCAATTATATATATGAATACGTACTTCTAAAAACACTATTACAGGTCAAGCATCCCAAACCAGACATCTAAGATGCCACCAAATACACAAATTTTGGAATTCACTTTGGCATCATGCCATGAGTAGAAAATTGCACACCTCAAGGGATGAGCTGCAGTCAAAACACAGGTGTGTTGAAAGTGTTGAATGAGGTTACTTCCAGGCCATGAGTAATGTACATATACAACACACATGCATTCTGTGCTTAGACTCGGATTTAATCCCTAGGATCGTATTTTGTTTATGCAAATATGCCCATATCTAAGGATTTTGAAATCTACACCAGTTGTGGCCCTAGTTATTTTGAATGAGGGATACTTAACCTGCAATGATTATAATTTTGATTTACTCTAATACAATACAGTAATTAAATGGATGCTGTGAATGCTAACAAGTCCTCAAGTTTTGCATGGAAGTTTTTCTGCAGTACATACACTCTGCTGACTGTAGGAGACATCTCATTTTTAATAGCTAGAAGAAGAGTAATTTTAGCTAATTAACTTTTAAAATTAAACCTAAATTAACTTTTTATAGCCAGTAATAACTACAAGATTTTTTCAAGATAATTAAAATACAGCAAGCCTAATAAAGGAATAGGCACCACAACTTTCTTTATAATGTAGTTGTAGTTGCTTATATAGTTTTAAATTGTCCTTTGTCCATGCAAGACTACTGTATATTTCCCCAAAATACAAACAAGATTTTAAAATCTATTTTATGAATTATGAATATGACAACAGTTAAAGTTCTCAAATATCATAAAATATAAAATGAAGCTAGTATTTGGGCAGTTATAGTAAATTTGTAAAAGTGTTAAGAAGAATAAGACCCAGAATTTCCTATAAAAGGAAGCTCTCAAAGATATTCTGGAGAGATATTGGGAATAAGGTAAATCATAAACTAAAGGTGAAACTGGTACTGAAGAGATTAAACGTGTTTAGTACCACAATGTGATTAACTTTTAAGAAATACCTTCTCGGTACACAGAGAATCTGTTCTGCCTTTATTTTATATTAGCCTATTATCGAGGCAAGATAGGCTAGGTTATATAGTGAGCTAACCAACAACTCAGAGTTTAGTGGCTTGAAAAGAGAACCTTATTTCTTTCTTATACTACCTGTTCTCAGGAGACTCTCTCACAGTACTCATTCTATGACCCTAGCTTGAGAGATCCCAACATCTTCAGAATATTGCTTATCATGCTAAGCACAAAAGGCATGGGAGGTTGAATATCCACAACAAAATACTTCATCTTGGAGTATTTCTTTGTAACTCATTGGTCAGAATGAGCAACTTGCCCTCTCCCACCCAACAAAAGAGCTTCAATCCTATTAAGTGCCTTTCATGTAAGGAAGAAAGCTGGAAATGTTTGTCAACAACTATTGATGTTCAGGGTAATGATTAAGGACCCACGTTTTGGGCCAGACTAGTTATTTCATGTCTGTGTTTTATTTTCCTCGTCTGTTGTACAGCAATACTGTCATAGTTATGAGGAACCAATGACTAATATTTGAGAAGTTCTTAGATTAATACTGCATATATATTTCATTCCAACTTTTCTACCTGAGCCAAAAACAAAGATGAGGACAAAAACAGGAGACAGACTTAGGAGTGACAACCTGGATCCAGCAGCGGTGCCTAGGAGGAGCAATTTTGAGAAAGCCCATGACCAAATGAAGGAACAAAAGTATTAGGTTTTCATTCTAAGTAACATTAATCTAAGAGCTGGGAACAAGCCATTAGTTGTTATGATATATTTTATAAGAAGCTGGAAGAACAGAGGGGTAAAGATACTTAAAGTGACAACAAGTTTTATGACATGAAGGCCAGAGTGTCAATTTAGGGTGTGGCCATATAACATGCACACAGTAAGTAGAAGATGCTGGCCGAGATTAACATATATATGTAAGCAATAAAATATACTAATAAGTCTCTTCTAATCTGTGGCTAGGAAGTCTTACATCAGATCAAATACTGGAGTTCAAGTAGGAAATTCCCACTGGGAAGGACCAAAGCAGCAATTAGAGAAGAGGGTTATGGAGAGAAAGTCAACCGTGAATCGGAGTCCAAGAATGCAGTAAGAGAACACCTTCCCTTGTAGAAACACAGCCAGTGGTGGGATAGGCATGCCAGTTCATTCCTATCAGAATTCCTATTTCCTTGGCATTGGCACTAAAGAGCTTGCTCTGAACCCATGACCATTCATGACTGTATCCATTTAAATGTTTCTAGACTGTGCCACCCATGGAGGGGTGCCAATATGAATCAGCAAAGTTTCCTTCTTCCAGGAACTTATTGTTTAACGAGGGAAACATACGTATTCATTGAAATAGAACATAATGAAGTTCTGTTCTTCATACACATGTACAATGTTAAGAAAAGGAATGACCAGGAGGATGTAATGAATGATGAAATATCACACAGAGCCATGAAAATGGGCAAGGCTGACCATGTACTGTTAAGTGGAAGAGAAATAAGGTTTCTTTAAAATCTTGTCTCTTTTTTTCCACCCATGAGTAATAGCTCAGCATCATGCATTAGCATGTCACATGCCATAATTTGTCTTTATTTATAAAACTCCCTCTTACTCTCCCAAAATATTCATTTCCATTTTTAAATGATGATTTTATTTTCCATTTATTTCTGTAGCCTTCAAATGTAAGTTCTGTAATTCACATTTTTTTTTTATTCACAAGTTCAAAAGATCACAGAACTGAACAGGAATTTCAGCCTAAATTTTTGTTTTCAAGACCAAGTGTCTAGGGGCCAAATAACTTATCCATAGTTACAAAACAGCAAACTCAGGGCTGGCACTTGTGTCCAAGTAGTGAATGTATACATTGCTTTAAGAGATGGGAGACTCAAGGAAGCTGTGGTTTTTCTGTGAGTGCTGTGTTTTAGAAACAAAGTGAATGATGTCTCAAAGATTGTAAATAATATAAATAGGGCAAACATGGAATTTTTCACTAAATCCTAAAATGACTAACTGAGAGGTCACCACTTCTAGCTTGTGCACATTTAGGGCAAATACAAGGAAGATCTACTCCCCACAGAGTATGGATTACATTTATAGAACTCTTTGCCCAACCAGAGGTGGGAGAAGTTATAAATATAAAGATTTTAAGTGGCTTGTATAAATTAATGACAGCCCAATCACATAGCTGATGAATAAAAATAGCATGCATGGGTCATGTTATGAACTTTTGAAGTTGACATCAAAGGGGCCCTTGCTTTGCTGACTCTGCCAAAGGCACAGATGGCACATAGCCATGGCACTCCCTAGCAATTCTTGTTTCCGTTTATGAAAACCTCCAAACACTGAATTTTGGGATTACATGAGAAATTGCAAAGCTGTTGGGTTGTGAATAGTGGAATAAACCAGTTTTTGACTATATTTTAACCAAGACAACTGTACCTAACATTTCTCATTCTCATGCAGAAGCCTAATGGACATTTTTGTATTCTAAGTTTACATGAAGACCCAAGTCTCTGAGATCCCATGAGAAAGTTTTCTTAAGAATTTATCCACAGTTTCTTCTTGGGTTTGCTCTGATGAAAAGTGGGAAGGTTGCCAGACATTATGAACCTATGAACTTTTCATGATGTGTCCACCAACATACACAAACACTGGTACAGCAATGCTAAAATTTCTGCCACTGTGTTGCAGCATGTGTTTAAATTATTTCTGCATCTGTAATATGGACATTCCTAACATACTGTGAAATGTGAACCTAACTGTATGGCTCTTAGAGAAAAGAAGATCTCTTTAGCCAAGAAATATCAGAAGATCTCTATCCTCCCATATATCTGATTCAAAAATGATCTTCACAAGCTAACCTAACTGACCTCCTTCAAAATGTTACCTTATGAGAAATGAATCAACTTTTGCCTTTCATCCAATCTCAACTGATTTCTTCTCTGTGAAATACTAGAACAGTCACATCTAACAATGGTCCCAGTTAACTAATGTGCTCCAATGTCCAACAACTGTTTTGTAGAAAAACAACCTACACTGTATTTACTGCAATTTTTAAGCTAATGTGACAAATGCAAACTTTACATGATAATTTCTCACATGTTATGCAACAATGAGTTATTTTCAAATATGAACTTAACAATTATGAAAAGAAAGGTAATGATTCTGCTTTAAAACTGCCTAGAAATAGGACTTCTATACCGTAATGACGGTTTAGCATTGTGCCAGAAAAATCAACTCTCTTGCTAATGTATTAAGTGAGCAAGAAATATTCTTCTCAGGAGGATGGGGTAGGCGGAACACAGAGAAGGGATAGTGGAATTTGATTTCTGAAATAAAGGATCTGAAAGTCATCAGTTTTTGAACATGTATCCTGTGTAAAAGACACACAACACTTTCATAATAAGGAGGAACTTGGAATAATCTAAACATTAACTCTGTCAAAGATCTACAGTTCCAAACCTTAACCTTTGTCTTTAGCAGAATATCCAGTAGCTCTTTTCATTTTTGCTCTCTAGGCAAATATTTTCTCATGGGCTTTGTTACTTCTTTTTAACACCATTTTCCCAAATATTCCTTAACATTGAAATTATAAATTTTATATTAGTCATTGCTCACTTCAGTGATGATCTAAAACTTCTTTCCTTCTTCTGGACAGTTCTACCAAGATCAAGAAGGATCTCATAATTATTAGTTCTACCTAGTTATGCCTAAATGAACTCTTAGGAATAAATAAAGCTTTGGACTTAGACAAAATGAAAATATGAAACAGAATAAGGCAATTTATAAAGGGAGTTCGGGTGGGGAAGGAAAGGATTGGTAAAGAAAAAGGGATTTTCTAAATTTAAAACACTCTCTGCTCTTTCTTGAAATATTGATTTATATTATTTGAGTCCACAAGGGAGTAACTATATATGCATGATGCAATGCTGAAATTTTAGGAATTTTGCCTAATGGTTATTAACAATTAGTACCACTAGGGAAAGAATCATGAAGTTAGAATAATAGCCCTCTCTCAAAGGATGATGAAAACTGAACTTGCAATCTGGCCAAAATACAATATGTTTATATTAGATCTCCACATGTTAAGAGGAGAATTGAAGGATGTAACTTAGTGGTAGAGCCCTTGCCTGGCTTAAATGGTGGTTCCTTCCACTTAAGACCCAGTACTGCAAAAAGAAAAGGAAAATCAACAAGTTTAGAGTGTTCTAACAGGTGGACACAAATAAGTGGAGTCTAAAAAGTAAGTCACATGAGGAAAGGTAGATGGTACCGACTCTGCTCCCTTTTGAGAACTGAAAACTGAGGAAAAACATGAAACTGTCTTTGAATAAATCCCTTAACTAGTATAGAGAGCGTTAAGCCAATATGTTCAGTGGAGCTACAAATCATAACATTAGGCCCAGAGGGTGAAAGCCAGATGTGCAGTTATAAAGGGGTGTTTAATCTCTTTCCATCTTGTGTAGCAGAATCCATTCTGAACTATACCTGAAAGATAGTCAGCTTGGCTTTGCTTTAACATTTGTACTGGTATAGAGCTCATTTTCTCAAGAATACTTTCCTCTATGTTGGATGGTAGTGTTAGGACATCCCTTGCTAGTGCCGAGTTTCAGGTTGTAAGAGTGTAATGCTTTAGATGTGCTTTGTCTCCCAATACTCATGTTGAAACTTGGTCTCTAATGTAAGTGTCGACATGTGGGAAGACCTTTGAAGGATAATGGGATTAATGCCTTTCTTTTGGGAGTGGATTAGTTCTCCCCAGAGTGAGTTACCACAAGAACTAGTTGTTATAAAGTGAGGCCACCTCTCATGTTTTCTCGTTTCTGCATGAACGTGCTTGCCCTTTTTTTTGCACCAGGTTATGACACACCATGATACCCTCCCCACTGCAGCGGTTTGATCTTGAATTTCTAGCCTCCAGAATTTGGGCTGTGAGTGTGGCTCAGTGGTAGAGCAAATGATGAGCATATTTGACGCCCTGAGTTTGAGGGTTTGATCCCCAGCACCAAGAGTGGAGGGAACCACCTGTTCGGTATCCAGAACTGTGATCTGAGTGAATATCTTTCCTTTATAAATCACTAATCCCAGATAGACTACTATACCAACAGAAAACAGTCTAAGATGCTTAGACAACTAGTTACTAGTTCTATCCCCCAGCTTATCCCATTCCTTTTCCATAGGACAACTGGTTGAAGTTTTTGAACAATTATGCTACCCCTTAGTCTTTTTCTTTCCCCAAAGCAAAGACCTTCAGTTCCTTGGCACCATTATTCAGTATTCCGCATCTCCTACCATTTTATTCAGAGGCCTGGTGGACACTCTGGTTCGTAGTGTCTTTAACTGATATCCAAACTAAATACACTTGATATGATTTAACCAGCAAAGTTACTAATGGAATTTTAAATTTCCCTTTCAAGGAAAAAAAATACAGTAGCTAAATGTTATAGTCTTTATCTAAAATATCCACCAAAAATCTTCATGTGTTAGGAGACGGGGCCTGGTCAGAAGAGGCATGTCACTGGGGATGTGACCAGGAAGGGTTGGTTCTTGTCCTCGGTTCCTCCCTTCTCTATCTGCTTCCTGGCTGCCATAGGGTGAGCTGCTTTTCCTCTACCATGCTGTTTCTGCCAATCAACTGTGTTCCAAACCCTCTGAAACTATGAGCCAGAATAACCTCCCCTTCTTTAATTTGCAGGTGTTGGATATTTTCTCCCAGCAGTGGGAAAGTGAAGATGAAATTAAGGTATGTGAGAAAATTTTACAGTTTTTAAGTAAGATAGATAGATAGATAGATAGTGATAGAGATAGAGACAGAGAGAGAAAGAGAAAGAGATGTCTCCAGTTGAGGGCTGTAGGGGAATAAAGCTCAAGTAGGATGAAAAATCCACACAAGGAGATACGGAGCAGGGGAATCTGGGATGCTTGTTGGAGGAGAGACATGGCTCCTCCGTTTAGAATGGGGAGAAGGGTAAGGGAGTGCACATATGGAAATAATGACTGACAAAGGAAGTCATGGTTGGTAAGGGTGTCTGTGGTTGGAAATAGAAATACCTTATTTAGATTTGTTCTGTAACATTTCAAACACAACATCCTCTCGCCTGTCCTAAGTGCTTTTGGTTTTGTTAAATTTCCAGGACTTTGATTTCCATGGGTAATAATTTTTCAGACTAATCCTTGACAGGATACTAGGAAGAGATAAGAGAGGCAACCACAGGTTTCAGGGATGATTTCCTAGATAAACAATTTCCTTTCTTCTTACCAAGAGAAATTCAGGCAGTCCAGTGGGAGAAATATTTTTGCATAGATGTGACTTCTGGTACATTTTAAATTGTATAATCTTGGGGGCAGTGGTCCCAAGAGCAAAAGTTTTAAAGTGTATGTCTGATCTGACTATGAGAACTTTTGCTCAGTTGTGATATAAAAGAATTTTAGAATGGCCTTCTGCAATTGACCCTGTTCACATTTCTATTTCCAAAGCGTAGGACCAGTAAAGTCTATTAAACAATACAAGTGGATATGTCTGGGTAAATATACATTTGGCTTTCAATTAGCCAGCAAGCCTGTGAATTTCTAGAGAATACTGAAGAGGCAGCATCAGACAATGTAATTTCCTTAATAGGGACCTTAACCCCAAAGTGGCTGCTGCTGATTTTTTTTAATATTGCACAATTTACTTGGTTTGGGGGGTTGGGTTTTTTTTTCCACTGTGCTGTGCTCATAACTTCTGGGGAAATATTATTCAATGGAACAATTTCCTGGAAAACCTTTTCAAAGTGGTCACAGACTCTGACCTTGCTCTAGTGCCCTCCATCTGCCAACGTGTTGTTTTATTACCTCTGGAAGCTTCAAGGCCAAGAGACCACCATACAGTTAGTTAGAGCTTAAAGAGAATGCAGCTCATGAAGATATTAGTATCTGCCTACTCTCAAGAAAGGAAACTGCCACCTCCAATATTTAATGATTTGATGTACAGTAGCTATCACTTCTGCCTTCATCACTGAACCCTTCAACTGACTACACAAATGACTATAAAGATTATAGATTGTTAACTCTTTAAGAAATGACTGCTGAAATCATTTATCTCAAGCATCTCTGTGGCCAACGTGAAACCGAAGCCTAGAATGCCTACATGACTTTTGCAGGGACACATGGTAAGTGGCAGAATCAGGGCCTCAGTTCCACATTTTGTGGATGAATCAGGGCGAATATTTTTGAAAGTCTGGTAACAGTATGGCACAGTCACCAATTAACCAGAATATGGCCTGTGATTGCATTGGTGTGCCACCAGGTACCACCCCCTACTGGATTAGCATGTATAGCTCAGTACATTTTAAGGGATAAAGACAAAAAAAGGGTCCCTTATAATTAAGTGATCTGAAGAAGCTAATAAAATAATTTGTTCTTCGTTGTTAGGTTTACTTTTTCACTTTTTTCTATTGTCTTCGTTGCCACTAATCCTTTGAAAGCTGTCTTCTATTTGACGGTGGGTTCGTTGTTATTCATGCTAATCTCCCCTGCTGTCCCTTATGTTCTCCTGGCTGGTCAAAATTCTCAGGCCCTCCCCACTTTGTATCCCCTTGCCCACCTTCTGTGTTAAGCCTTGATCTTGTTTGTAAAAGTAACGTGGTATGTATGCCTATAATTATGCTTTAGCTCATGCTACACAAAGTGGAGGGATTAAAAATATATATATATTTAAGGCCTTGGTTTTTATATGGATTTTTTTCAAAACCTATGATAACTCTTGTCTTCTTTCAAACTCATGAGATATCCTTCCACTGCTTCTTTTTGTAAGTTTGTTTGCAGCTCAAGATCACAATTTGATTAATGGAATAAAATGAAGGGATAGGAATACATTTGACGATTGTTATATAATTGTGAATATACATCAATTAATTATATGTCTTACTATTATATATCCATTCTATAAGACTCCGTTAATATTGGAGCCTTTATCATGACATGGAAAGATATGATCAGACATTATACACCTTAAAGCTTACTTTATGGTTGAATTTTAAAAGGTGTTTGAAAGTAGGTAAACAAGCATTCGTACTGGCCTTGTGTAATACTAATAATATTTATATCTTTCTTAAATATCACAATTTTTAACTTACTAACTTTACCTTGAAACTATAAGTTCCATTTAGCATGTGTATGCCACTGACACAAACAACTTTATGTTACACTTGCTTGAGTTCATTTTCTTGCACAGCCTTAGAAATAAAAGTGAGTTCATTCCTAATAAGCACAGGAGTCTTTGCTCATTTCCCTTCCTGAACTATCACCAGTCCCTGCAGTGTAGAAGTCTCTTGAGCATGTATATTATGCTCAGTCGCTCCAGACCAAGATGGGTAAAACATATTTCCAATTGTCTCTGACCTTTCAAGATAAATGAAGTCTCACCACTGAAGTTTTCCTTGTTTTATGCTAAGCACTACGAGACACAGGAGGAGTGAGAAGACTTGGTCTCACAGGACAAAGAGGTTCAGGTACAAGACCTGGCCTCAACACTTGATCTTAGCCAAAAGGCCGAGAAGCGATAAGACCTGGCCTCAAAAAGTAATTGGAAAACTTGGTGTTGTTGAGAGCTACATGGTTGGGACTGGTGCAGAGGCCAAGGAGGCTAAGGACGGAATTACAATTACCTGTTCGAGCATTATTCTGAAGCATCACAGAATGCAAATCAGAGCAGCCTTGGGGTCTAAGTGAAAGATCTCTAATGTGGTAAAATATGACCAGTGTGGAAGCACAGAGGTAAGAGCTGTAATACCTTTAACTTTCTCTCAGGCAGACTTTTTGATCTGGTCAAAATCCAGGATTATTGCCATAGAGACTCCATCTATAATCTAATTCCCGAGCGTCCAAGATAAGGCAAAGCCTGAGTGGCAAATGCACACAGTGCTCATAAAGCAACCTGGTGAGGGTGTCCGGCTATGAACCCGGCCACACAGTGCCAACTTCAGCCAACCCTTCAACAGACATTTGCATTTAGAAATTTTCTCAGTCTTGAGATATTTGAACTATTACTCTACCAACCACTTGCTAATCTCATTAATCTGCTCCTGATTCCTTGATCCAGGTCATCTTTCTTTTGGGTTATTGATCAGTTCTAATTTGTGATATGTACTTCTACAGTGCACTATAATTAAAGCACTTGTGGGAGGAAAGTGCATTTTGTATGTTCTTTTTTCAGAGAGGCCAGTGTGGCAGGGTGGAGGTAGGTACTGGGAGTCCCTCCCTCCCAAGCCTCTTAATATGGAAAGCTGTACAAAGAATGGGCATAGGGTTAAGGGGGAACAGTACCCTTTTTAAGGGCAGAGTTACTCTCATGTATATCCTATCAATCCCCCCTTTTTAGAAAACTACTACACTGTCAAATTATTGTATTTTTCCATTAAAATAAAGTGGAAGGCTATGGTAATAGCCATTTCATTTCTCCTTCCAAATTAAAGAAACACATTTTGTCACTTGTTACAATGGGTGTGACATCAGCATTACTATACATATTTATGTCAAGCGGATCATTTATACTGCTGCCTGCTGCAGTTTTTCTCTCAACTTAGTAGGAAATATTTTTGATATTTATTACCCCAAATAAATCTACAAGATGCCTTTTGCTTAGGGCTCTTTAATTTCAGATAAATAAATCATATTAGGTTCCTGGCACTCATATTATGATAAGCATGGATCTAAAAGTAAGAAGTGTGTATTAAGCTAAATGTCTTCAGATTAAATAATGGTAGATTTCTCTGGGTAACTCCCAAACCCTATTGGTTTTAGAGTTTTTAGTGCTTTTGCAGTGTTTCTTGAAAAACTTAAACATGTTTGAACTAGAAGTACAATTTTGAAATCATCTTTGTACAAAATTATCAGGTCTGTGGAAGTGAAGAGGAGATGGGGTGACACACAGGAGGGGAGGGAGAGGAAGGACACACCAATGTACACGTACCAGTTCCCCCATGAATATATTTGTTCTGTATTTTAAACATATACTAATAAAAATGAATAAATAGAACATTTTTAAAAGAAAGCTTCCTATGATCACAGTGAATCAATCTTTAAAGTGCAATGTTTTCCTAGTTACTTTAGGTGGAATTTTATATTTCTGTAGGTTAACCTAGTGACTCCATCTATACTGGGGTTTATTTGCTTAACTATAAAGAATTTTATAACCTCAATTTCTTATCATCCTCTGTATAATTAAACTCTAAAATCTTAATTCCAATTCAAGTTCAATTTGTTCAACAACTGCTTCTTCACTGGCCCATATTCCATCCATCAGGCTCTTCTCAAGAAGTGGATCAACATGTTAGTCGCTCTGAGAAGCTTTCTTTGAACTTCAGAGAGTGTCTTCTAAAATGTGTTTGTAAAGTTCTGCTCTCCTGCCAGCCCTGATGGTACGATCTTGGTAAGAATATGTAAAGTTTTCATGCACACAAAGCTTGGAGTAAAGGAGAAGAAACAAAACCCACATGGTTTTTAACAGTCTGTTTTACACATCTCTGAAGTCAGTCATAACATAATTGTGTGTTCTCTGATGGTTTAGTGTGAGGCTTTTAGAGAATGAAAGGTGGACATATTTGATATGGATTAAAAATCATGGATATAAACTTGGTACAGATTTTCACCTTAACCTTTATGATATCTTTTCACCCCCCAGACTTCAACTTGAATGCTAGGTGCCCCTTAAACACACGCAGATCACATACCACACATAACCTTACATCACATAACCTTACTTAAAACTATAAAATTGATTGCAAGATGCAAAGTCAGACATGAACCTGGGTGATTTTCTGCTTTAAGTAATTCAGATGCCTCTCTGGGCCTGGTTCTACTAGCCCCTCCCACTGCAGACCAAAAGTCCCTGGAAAGACAGTGGTACTACCCATTCAGGGCTTCAGAGTCATGAGCAGAAGCCTGAAGATACCGTTGCTCCTCTATAACAATATCAGCTGTCTACAGGAATAATCCTCGGTATACAGTTTGGCCCATGGCCCTCCCTACTACTGTCCAGGGATGACAAAATCATTGAAGCATGTGCCAATACCCAATTTCCAGAGCCCTGATTTATTCCTCTTTGTCCTGGGCAGAGGGCACGGCTCTGAGGCCAGACTTATCCTGGCAGGGGTCTGGGACTGTCTGCATTTCTGAAATAACCCCTGGTGGGTAATTGGGGAATGACATTGATGGGTTTCCAAGGTGGCCCTGGGGCTTGCAAATTCCCCAGAACACAGCTATGATTTAGAAATGCAGTCTAAAGATTGAGAGGAGGGGTCGATAATGTAAAACGTGCCAGCCCTCGGTCTCTTTTCACCTCAGTGGAGGGAGACAGGGAAACAAGTGCCCTTACTGAGTTGGCATAGCGTGATGTTTCCCCTTCAGAGCTTTGATTGCAATTACAGAGCACTGAGTGCTGTCTTTGTTTGCTACACATTCTAAACCCCAGAGATAGTCTCCTTTTCTCTTGAAGGGATTTAAACAAATCATAGTTCTTATTTTATTCAGTGTCCACCATTAAGAATTCATGCAGAGCAATTTTACTTGTTGCCAATTAAAATCTCCCAGTGGAGGTCTATGATTACAGCAAAGGCAACCTGTTCAATACTCTGCATCTCCTTAGTCTACATAAATTAACCCCATGAGGACAGAAGCATGCTAATTCTTTAGCAGCCTGGATAATACAATCCTAGGATCCAATATATATAGAAGGTAAATCTCAGAGACTACGATATTCTGAGCCTGATGTCACTCAGCGTTCATCAACTTTTATTTCTTACCTCTGTTTTAAAACTACCAAGAAATGTCCAGATGACACATTAGCAAAGTACTTTTTTCTTTCACATAGACAGAGTATAAAACTGAGGGAGGGGGGCTGTATAAAAAATGGTATGCTTTGTGCATATGTGTGTAAGAGTATTCTTTCCTGGAAGGAATCTAGAGGTACTGATGCCAATAACTTTTACCAAAAATGAATAAATATATCAAAACATGTAGAATATGAATGAATATTGAATATCATTTTATTTTAGTGCTCATTATCTTAGATAAGCAAAATTTGAATCATAATGAGAATGCAAACAGCTTTTACCCTTCTATTTTTTTCTTAGCAGAAGAATTATGTGCAAGCCAGAAAACAAAGGTGAAGTTCTATTTCTAAAGAAGTGTTAGATATACAAAAAAGATTGCACTGTTGGAAGGGATGAGCTCTGTGGGTTTTTTCTCAACAAAATAACTGTACATTTTAAGTTAGGTATTTTACTTCTTCTAGTGATATGGCAAACCATCATCTCTTCCCCTTAGGAAACAGGAGTCAAGTACTTTACTAGGGCAAACAGTTTATAATCAATAATTTACAAATTCTTGGAATTTGGTACAGAGGCTAGAGCCTCCCCTCAGGAAAGTGGTAGAAAACTCAGAACTGGTTTTTTATATACTGCCTTTCATCTTTCACCAACAACATAAACTCTTCGCATCAACTCATCAATAGAATGTCAGCAGAGCGGTAGAGGAGGCAGATCGAAGTCATGTATGGTGTATGTTTGGATATCAAGTACATATATTACCATTTCCCAAGATATATTGTGCTGGGGGCCAGGGATATAGCTCAGTGGCACAGCCCCTACCTGGCAAGGGCAAGGTCTTGAGTTTAATTCCTGGTACAAAAAAAAAAAAATGTTGTGCTTAGAATCTTAGCTCTCAGATAGGTAGGATTTAGGAATAGTTTTAGAAAGTCAAAATTATATTTTATATCCCATATTTATATATGTATAGCATATATTAAAAATATCAATGACTCTGAGAAGTTCTCTAATTAAAATATTTAAAACCAGGTTTTACATAGCAGTTTTCAAATTTATTTGGCTACTACATACTTTTATCTTAAAATATCTATAACTTAGTGACACAGGAATTAGTGTTTCTTGGAATATACTTAGGAAAATGCTTGCATAAATGACTTATTTAGAGCTCTGTTCTCTACAAAGAAAGGAGATGATTTTGCCCTCTAGGGAACACTTGGAAAATGTCAGGAGACATTTTTAGTTCCATAACTAAGAGATGTTACTGGCAAGTGGTTGGAAAATACAAATAAAATTCATGAATATTCATGGAAATGAAATGACTTTTTCATAAAATTATGTAGGAAGAAGTAGAAGCAGCATTATACCACAGTAAGGGAAAGAAGATTGGACTGAAGGTTTTTGGACTTAGACTCCTGTCATGGTCTGTCCAAACTAACAGTTAAACAACAACTCTCAGAGTTTGTGGAATGATAGAACTACATAAAAAAGTAAGGAACCTCAAAGAATCAGTGAGGAGAAGTGATTAATAAAAATGCCTACAGGAATGCTATTGATTTTTGGGTGCTGACTTTGTATCCAGCTATGCTACTGAATTTGGTTATTAAACCTAGAAGTCTTTGGTGGAGTTTTGTGAGATCTTCTAAGTAGAGTATCATGTCAACTGTGAATAATGATAATTTTACTTCTTCCTTATGTAGCCTTATTCCTTTTATTTCTCTCTCTTATCTAATTGCTCTGGCTAATGTTACCAGAACTATATTGATATACACAAGATAGCACTACTAATTTCTATTGGTTTATTGAAAGGAACAGTTAGCGCTTAATTGGTTGATCAATTTTGCATGTCTATATCTTGCAATCTAAGCAACTGTTTTGAAGATATCAATATGTAGCATAATAACCATTACTAATTTCCTATCATTTTGTTTTGAAGTTCTGTATCAATTTTATTGTTTTTTGTTTACTTTTAAATTCTCTTATAACAATAAAAAAGAATGCCTAGGAGCATTTCAATATCTCAACCAGATAATGTAAACATATTTATTTCAGCTAAATCAGAAATAGTAACAGATGATACAAAAATCATGAAGCTCAGACTTTTCATTTTAATACTATAGTTCTACATCAGAGCAAATAAAGGTCTAGGAAATTTTGTTTGTGTTTCAGTACTGACCTGTGCACATTGTAATGTGAGTTTCTGTTTTCTTTTAAATCCAGCAAGGAGACAAGCATAAACTAAAATATAACTATAAGTCTGGGTGGATTTAGACAAAGTCCTAGATTCTGGCTCTTTCCTTTTCTTTAAATAGATTTATAAGTTTACCTCTTTAGAAAGAATTTGTTGATGTCCAAGACATTTGAGCTAAATGTGCACTGCTGGACAGCTATATTTGAACTCCACAAATTCCTTTGCAATTTAAAAACTCAGAGATAGATGAACTATTTCAGCAGATTACTAAACAGGACCCCAAATTAGCCAGTTATCTTGAGTGTGATTACAGTATATTTTTATGTCATAGCAGATGGTTATGCTATAAGAAACTAAAATATAAAACTAGCACCCTCCTCCGTGAAAATAAGGAAATTCTTTGTAATCCTCATATCCAGTTCTCTCATTTGTCCAACTCTTTTATCATTCAGAAGGTGACCATAAGAATATGTTTCAATCAATCTTTTAAGGTGGTAACCATAAAATAATTCTGACCAGTTATTAATGAAGGAGCTAAATGTACTCATAACTCATCTCTTAAGTTATGTTAGTCCAAGTATACATGGAAGTCCATCAGATAATAGCAGCAGCAGTGATAAACTGCCCACTCTGTGATAATTGCAGCAACCACAAATCAAGAGCCCAATAAAATAAAAAAGTTTGTAATGATTTATGGAAACATTTGTTCAACTTCAGGCAATCTAGTTGTGCTTGTGTACAAAGCATGTTATTCCCATGATCCTCCACAAATCAGATTTTACCCCAAGTTATGAAGAGAGCATTACAAAACTTAATCATACCCAAGAAGGATTCCCCACACTGTTCACTGTCACTCACATATTTTTCACCAAAACAATTTGGCTGCAGTCATAGTTATGATATTGTAATAACCATCATAAGCCCTGTCACTTTAAGTCAGTCAAGTCAGGATCTGTTTGCAAAATATAATCAAATGTAATTTCATGATTCCATAAATTATATATAAATCTGCTATTATTGGTTTTCATTTTCTTTTCAATACCACTCATTTCCATTTTCTCACTGGTAGTTATTCTGACTCCAAAAGCCATTATTGCCCTCCATTCTTATTCAAATGGAGCTGTTTTATTAGATCTTTTAATACTGTATATGTGGCTTTGCTTCTCTAACAGTAATAATTCCATTTCTAAAGGAAAATGGAAGTGGTTGCACACAAAATCCTGAGCTTTTACTTTATGTTAAGTCCAGTATATGTCTGAAATAGGATTTTAATTTAATCTTATCTGAGAAGACCAAAAGGTTTTTATTAACTACCTGAAAAAAGCAGAAAAACTAGCCTTTCCTCTACAGATTTTTAATAATTCAAAGAGCCCATGAAGTCACCACTTCTCCACAATGATGTGTTTAAAATATACTTATTGACCAAGTTAAACTAAATTTCTTTCATTAAATGGTAGTCATTATATTTTTATGTTGTTTCTCTCTAGAAAAATAAACAAAATATTCTACATGCCTAATTTAAGTTACACTCCAGCTATGTATCACTTTAAAAGTATGCTTTCTAATAGACCTATGGAAAACATCATTAAAAAGACACACAATCATAAATGCATAGTTGTAGATTTTATTAATACATTTAAAAATACTATCAGACATTAAATTATGTTACTCAAGAACTATAGCTATTTAGGAAAGATGAATTTTGAAGTTACAACAGTGAATTTGAGGTTACAGGCAGAATTTGTTACAATGGTGCATGAAAATCGACAAACCCATCCTCATGGATTCAGATCAAGTTTGGAAAGAAAGTGACTCAGTCAATAAAATGCCCACCCAGCATCTCCATGTACAGAATGAGCACCTCCTCCAGGAGTTTGGGGATTACTGACCCTTGGTGGAACACAGGTCATTACATGAAGCAATTATAGTATAATGTGAGGCAACTTGTAATTAAGCACTAAAATGAAGAGCTATAGGAATTTAGAAGAGTTTAGAAGAAAAATCAAATTGTACAATTGAACCTATAAACAGCATGACCACATGGACCATATAAAGCTAAATAATGGCATTGCAACTGTCTTTGTCAGCATATGCCCAAGGTAATGAATAAGTGGCTTGAGGTTGTAAGTTCTGTGTTTGCAATTTTTATTTCCAATATGCTTATAAAAATATTCTCATATACCTTTCCTTACCTGGAGTCAGAACCTAACACATAAAAGCAAAACCAAATAGCAGAGACTTATAGAACAGCATTTTTAAAGTGTTGTACTTTAATATGGAAAGAATCAGAATTTTAAAGTAGAAATGTTCTACCTTTTAATTAGAGAAAAATTTAAATAATCTTTTAAGTAGGCAAGGATCAGAGAATTTATGTTCTCTGTTCCACCACAGTGGAAGTACGTCATGTAGCCCTGGGCAAGTTACTTTAATTTCTTGACAAGATTCAGGATTCCTACCGTCCTTCTACCTCCGAGCAGGGCCCAGAATCAAGGTCACATTTTGGCCCTGTTCCTTTACTTTAATTAAAGGAAAGGCGTTCTCTAGGTAACCTCTAGTAATTTATACTACAGAAGTGGCACCAAATGAAAGGAGATACCTTTTTCCAACTGCTGTTCCATGACCAAGAACAAAGTTGTAGAGACTGCTACCTGAGCAAACAGATAAGAACATAAATTCTGGCCAAGGGAGGTAGCTCAGTGGCACAGTGCCTGCCTGGCAAGCGCAAGGTCCTGCGTTCGATTCCAAGTACAAAAAAAAAGAAAACCTGTAATTGAGAAAGAACATGAATTTAACTTACCTCCAGAGACTTCTGTGTTGCTCCTCAAGTTGAGTTAGCAAATGCTCAATGTATTTATTAGAGTCCATATATTCCTGTATAAAAATGAGATGAATAAAACCTCAGTACAATAGCGAACAGATTCTACAACTCCATCCTTTACAAGGGATACTTCCCACAAAATAATCCTGTCTCCCTCCAAGTGCTAGGACTCTATGCTTCTATGATTTACAAGTATAGTCAGTGGAGATCAATTCTATTTTCTCCATATCATGTGATACTTTTTATGAACAAGTTCCTGAGGGAATGACAGTTTTATTGAGTCAGCATAAAAATCTTCCTATTTACAAAAAACAGCCTATATTTCATAGTTATCTACACTGGAGACTGTATGTTCTCTATAGAAGTTAATGAGCCAATGTTTCTGCCAACCTTAGAGCAGTAAGAATAAATAGACACTAAAGGCTTTGATTTTACTTGTTTTGTGATGTCATTTTCAAACAAAAATAATATTTTTAAAAGATGAAATATATATATATATATATATATATATATATATATATATATATATATATATATTCCTTTTACTGGTCATTTGTGTCCACTGATGGACATAGTCACTTTCCTTCAACTTCTTACATATACACAAATATGGTGGTGTGTTTGACCTTAAATGATAAATCTTTGGGGGCTGGGGATTTAGTTCAGCACAGTGCTTGCCTGGCAAGTGCGAGGTCATGAGTTCGATTCCCAGTACTGGGGAAAAAAAAATAGATAAATCTTTGGCTTTCAGGAAGACATAAAAAGGTATGGTATAACATGTGCTATAAAATGTGTATCTAAACTAATTTGTGTAAATTGTACCACATTTTTAAGAAACATGCTTGAACAAAAGAGGAATTCATTTTTCACACAAGAATTATGCAGAGAAATCCTTGGATTATTATACCTAATTTTTAATTTGTGATTTCTGAATATTAGGTTCATACATTGCAGAGCTTCAGTTGCCAACTTGTAAATACAGTGTGCACAATTTGCATGATATTGTTTCATTCTGTCTGCTATTTACTTTCCCTTTCTGTTTGAAGGTCTGCCCCGCAGAATACTGCTTCTACAAAGCAAATGCCTGAGACCAAAATAGCGTGCAATGGTTTCAACATGAAATCTCCCATGAAACCTACTCTTTTATTTCCATGGATTTAAAATAAATTAGGAGCTTTACTATTAATATTTTTCTTCCTGAAATACAGATTTATTATTAGCGTTTATACATAATCTACTGTTCCTATAGGAATATTGTCTATAAACTGCGAGAGGAGTGCCATGAGTTGCTATAATGCAATAGAAAGTACCTAGCCCTGAGTTTCTGAACCTGGATCTACCCACATAGCCTTAAAGAAACCATTTTATCTTTCCAACATGTTCTTGTGTACTAATTCTAAAAGTAATTCCTTCTTTAGCCAAGAAAACAGAATACTAAAGCATTCTATTCTATTACAGATGAACAGAGTTTTATGCTTTTTGAATAAACATTCATTTTCAGGTGCCTACTGAACAGTAAAGCAAGACTCCTGGGCATGTTAAAACCCAAACAAAAATCTCTACTATTCCAAGAAGTTGCCACAGACATAGTTTTAAGTCCTGCTTAACATGATTTAGAATACTCATGATTACTAAGACATTACTTCTCATGTATGTTCAGCTGAAAAAGTTATAAAGGCATTGTTTCCAAGTAAAAATAAATTTTAAGGTATTTATCCATTCTTCCATCAACAAGTATTTAAACATGTATGATATGCCAAATGCTACTGTAAGTTCTGTAGGGACAGTACCACAAAGCAGAGAAGTACTCTGTAGAGGATCTTAGATTCTACCCAGAGAGATATAAGCAATTAAGTGAACAGATTGATTTCAGAACAGGTATATTCTGTGAAGGAAACGAACAAGTGATAAGAAGGACTTGAACTGACAACTTCACACACAGTCTTTGTAATAAGACTCTCAACAAATGATATTTGAGTCAAAACTTGGAAGAGAAAGAGGAGGCAACTATTTATACACAAGGAGCCACAACACAGCAGGCAAAGGAATCAGCACATGTAAAGGCCTGAAGTGTGCTATATGAACCACAGAAAAGCTGCTAGTGGAGGACCGGTAACCAGAATATTGCGGGCGGGTGAGGGGAGGATTCTAAAATGAAATTGGAGAGGCACAAATCAGAAACCAGATCACACATAACCCCTAGAAAGCAGTTTAAATAAATGCAAATACATTTGTTATTTCATTCACTCTGATTAGCTCAACCCACAGAATGAATCTGAAAGGTATAGTGATGACTAATAATATGTTCTTTGAATCAGAGCCTTAGGTTCAAATCCAGCTTTGATCTTCCTCATTATATTCCCCTGGGGAAATTATTTTATTTCATCTCTAATCTTTATTCTTTTCTTCTTTGTGAGAGAAATAAACAAGAATTTAGGGAAGTGTTAAAAGGATTACCTGGTTTAAGAAAGTATATACCATCATGTCATAGCATCATGTCATGTTTTTTCAGAGTACTATCCTCCATTTCTCAAGAAGAGTGATTGCTTAAAAAGATGAAGGTATTATCTATTTTCTCTTCCCTTACCAAAATTAGGATTTTTGAGCATATAGTTTGTGAACTGAAGCTCTGTTAAAGAGCATCTATAGTAAAACTATGGTAGAATCTTGACCTTGGCTGAGTAGGATATCCTGATTGCTGTGACTGTGACATGTAGCCTTTTTTATGGCAGAATGTGTCAATTAGGATAAGCTGAATGCATGTTCCTGGGCCATGCCAGCTCGTATTTGTCTCAGGATAAATTATTTTCTAATTTCCTTTAAAGCAGAGTTGTTATTTTATGTCAACAAGTTCTTAAATTACAGTTGCTGAATATGAGAATAGGAAGCTAGTCAGAGACCATTAAAAGCACAGATTTCCAGTCATTAAATGTAATTGTATTTTAAAAGCTATTTCAAATAACAATACTAACTGTTTCTGCTTAAACTAGTTTCATCTAATTCTCCCTAAAATGACTGTGAGAATCTATTTTCTTTTTGTCTATGATTTGTACTTTGAATAACATTTTAGCCATTCTTTTAATATCATGATACATGGTATATTAACCATTGACATTTTCTAATGATTTGTTATGAAATTTTGTTTTATTTTTCATAGAAGGGTATTTTTAATATTTTCTTTATTAATATCTACTCATACTATATTAAAACAGAAAATGACTGTGATGATAAATCTAATCTCTTAACAATGGAAAACTTTGAGTATAGATTCCTTTTGTTATAGCTTTACTTTTCTCTCTTGCATCATTGTACTTAATTTACTTAGATATTTGGTAATGAGTACTACTGGCTTCTACCCCACTCACATACATTACAAGGCTAACAGAGAGAGAGAGAGAGAAAAAGACAGCAAGAGAAAGCAAGGGGGAGAGGGAGAGAGCGCTCACATGTACTTTCATTTATATGAAACTACTTTTTGTCATCTAAGAGAACTGAGGAAGATCCCTTATACATTTATCATTTTTGGCCTTTGAACTGGAAAAGATAGTTAACTAAGGAGAAATCCTTATCATTCTGTAAAATTAAGGAAGAACTGTTCCCTGAAGCAATTTTGTTCTCTGTTTGGAGATGAACTCTCAGGCAATGATGGGGCTCATAGCTATGGGGCCGGAAGTGATAACACAGTACACCTGTAGCTTCAGTAAGTACAATGCTATAGGCTCAGTGACCACTACCAGAACCTTAGTAGCAAGCACATACTGGAGGTTACTGCAGAGACTCCAGTATCCCAAAGTGTCAAAACACAAAGACAAAGAGGAGTGCTGGATAGTTTCAGAACGAACTGAAAAGAATACAGCCTAGAATGCATGAAAAAGTACTTCAGCACAAGAGGAAGACTATCATACTTAATCACAAGACAGAGTGTGCTTCAGACAATAACTTAGGAGAAAAACATGAAAGCTTTATTTTAGAAAGAGGTTTCTCATGTTTAGGAGTGTCCAGAAGACATGGTTAGACACAAGTGCAGAAGCACTTTAAACATACTGAGGTAGAAAGATAGAATTAGATTTAAGATGATAACAGGATGAATAGCAAAGAGGGCTGGGGATTTGGCTCAGTGGCACAGTGCCTTTCTAGCAAGTGCCAGGACCTGAGTTCAATTCCAGGTACCAAAAAAATAAAAAGGATGAACAGCAAAGTCTTGCTTTGTCTTTTACACACTTGTATATCACCACAAACTTTATTATCTCTCAGCTTTCCTGATACATATTGTAGAATCGACAATGAAGAAAAACTACACCCACAATCCTGGGGAGGAACAACTTAATCTGTCAACTTAATAAAAGGTAAAGATGAAAATGAATAGAAACTCAATAGACATAAGATCAGAAAATACAAGATTGCCTAAAAATTAGGGCTTTGGGGTATCTGATAAGATTTAGAATATAAACAACAAAGAGAGGGATAAAGAAACATTTCAGGGGAGAAAAACAAGGACTTGATGACATGTATCAAAAGGGTTCATCACATTCCAGGTAGAATTAATGGAGGAAAAAGAGATTCACATCTACTGATGTAGGAGCCAAAGGAAGTAGTGAAGGAAATAAATGCTCTAAGCAGGAAAACAGGTTTCCAAACAAAGAGTTAAAAAGCTTGGCTCAATAGCCTCTGGACAATACCAATATCCTCTGAAATTACATATATAGACAAACTCTAAGTATTATTAATCCCAACCAAATAGCTTTTGCAAAACACAACAACAGAAAGACATTCTCAGGTATTTATGTATTTAAAAAATCTAGCATCTACTTCTTTAATGAAAACACTTAAAGATACATATATGTATCACATACCCAAAAGATAATTGTGGAATTCACAATGTAAAAGGAAGGTTCAAAAGGAGTTAAACCAGACAAACAGGTATCTCTGTAATGTAAATGGGTTACAAAATTAAATATACACAAAAATCCCAGAAAGATCTTGATGTTGATTGCTGTAGATATACAGATTTTAGATGGGAGCATACATCCTGTATCTTTGAGATAGGCAGAGGGAGGACCAGAGGGAAAAAGATAAAAGCCTCTTTGTACTTAGGGACAAAAATGATTGCTGCATTCTTGGCTTAATAAAAAAGGTTAAGTACAGGGTGTGCTTTGGCCATATGTAGGTATAATTGTAGTGAATTTAAAATATCCATGCACTTTTGATCCAGAAGTTCATTTCTAGAAATGATCCTGAGGAAATAATCAGATTAAAGCAAATGATGTTCAAAGCATTTGTGAAAATTTGAAAGACTTATATTTATCTTAATTTTTAATAATATGGGAATGATTAAAATAAAACATACTTATTAGAATCATATTTCTTTAAAAACTGAATGTATAATATAGGCAAAAAAAAGCAAAGGAGAGAAAGCATTCATATAATATTAAATAAAAGCAGAGTTTCTTTTATCATATCTTCAAAACTATATATAAAAGATTTTAAAGCACACAAAAATAACGGTTTTATAGGTTGACTTAAATATCTGATGTGTGAACCCCTTCTCTGCTTTCCCAGGGCAGTATTCTAATAAGATCATTTCGCCAAAGATAGGGTTAAAGAGGTAAAGATCACCAAATTATACCAAATCATATTTATGTTTTAAAATTTTTACAAAGGTACAGCACTAAAGAGACATCTGTTCTTTGGCTAAAACATATGCAAATTAGGATCATTTTAGAGATATATTCCAAGAAGTTTGCCTTTGAATTCTTTTAATGCAAATGTTTCAGGGCAATTAGTATGAAACATTTAAAGCGATTAGAGGGTTATAGATACACTAAACATTGCATATCTATATAGCATTTAATGTGAATCTTTTATTGCCTAAAATAGGTCAGTTCTGAGGGAGGTCCATTGTAAATTAGTGCTAATTATGTAGAGATCTTACATAGCATTCATTTGAGGTGGTATTTGAAATATAATATTTTATCAAAGCTTACAGAGATCCCAAATCCTTCCAGATAATCTTCATATTATAATTGGCATTACTTATGCGAGAGCTTGTGAAATCCTGCCAGCAATTTTGTGACTGCTAATGCAGAATTCCCAGTTCACCTCTGGGCAGAGAAGTGACAATGAGGAGACCAGCTGTTCAAATCAACAGAAACATCATTAGATACAGGAATTTCCACAATTAGGAAATGACTAACTACCATAACAAAGAATGGTGCCCTCGAAAAATTACTTTGTCATCTTAATGAAAAGGTACATCTGCATGGCAAATGTGAAAAACTAAAGCACATTCATTTTGGGAATTACACAGGCAAGGTAATAAATAGTAAGGTGTCTCAATTTCAGCTGGCATCTCTGCCAATGTGAATTCTTCCAAGGACACAGACATCTTTATGTGTTAAACATCACAAAGAAATCAACTCAGGAGTCTCAGTTTTACCCGATTAATTCCACTGCCATTATCTCTCCATTAGTTACCTTTAATTCCTCATTCTCATTCAAGCAAATGCAAGTTCTTTAGAGCAACTTCTCCATTAGAGCCACCGATGGCCCCCACAAGGTGGAGCCCCATGATTTTACTTGCTTGGTCTAGATCTCAGGACCACTTTCCGAACCACTCTTTTTTTGTCTTATTGAGATAAAGTCTTGCAAAGTTGCTTGGTCTGGACTCAAATTTGCAACTTTCCACCTCAGACTTGCAGAGTGCTGGGATTATAGATGTGTGCCATTGTGCCTCGCTAACATTTTAAATAATATTCTCTTCCTCCGAGTGTTCTCTGAAAGTGCCACTCAGAGATCTTATACTTCTTCCTTTGTTCCTCTGGCCCACTATCAGGAATAAGGTTCTATGCTAGGCCCTCTTTTTACTTTCTACTAGAAAGCCATCAACTACCAGAGTATTTATCTCCAAATATTTATCTCCACGCTATATCACTCCCCTGAGGTACAATCTTGTGCATCTGGCTTTTCTAAACAAGCCCTTTTGGATGTGCCATGACCTCCTTGAAGTATTTCTCCCTTTATTTCTGTGTAACCCAACACTTACCAAGCACTTGGACCATCACAAGCCCTCAAGAGTGACTTAAATGAACAAACACACTACCTAGCTAGACTTGGGTTCACAACAGGAAAATCAGGAGAACAGGCTATGAGTCTGATCCTCTATTTTAATTGCAAAGGTTACAAAAATCAGAGTATTCAGTAGTTATGAAAATATATCAGAAAAGTGGCTTCCTCCTCTCATATGTCACTGAACACGATACTTGTGACACCAGATGTGTGATTTTTTCCCATGTACCAACCAGCAGTCCTCCAGTGGACACCCACTGGGCATCCTATAATTTAATCCGATCTTGACACTATCTACCTAGAGACAGCATCAGATCCCACAGACTGAGAGCTCAGTCTCACAGGATGTTGGCCCCTAACATCAGATGCGAATCACAAATAACACTAGGTTTCCTTGTGTACTGCTAAGTTACCAGCTCTAAGTCAGGGTTTTCACCACCTCCTGCTGGGTTTCAATGAAGCTGAAGAAGCACTTAACTTACGTTTACTCATTATAAACGACCTTACAAGGGATACAGATGAGCAGTCAGAAGGAAAAGAGGCTTAAGGCAAGGTCTGAGAGAAGAGGTGCAGAATTTCCACTCCCTCCTCTGTCCGTGTGAGCTGCCCTTCAGTAACCTCCACAGGCTCGGCTGTCTCGGAGCTCCCTGAACTCAGTGTGTGTGTGTGTGTGTGTGTGTGTGTGTGTGTGTGTGTTTTTAAACAAGGGGTTTTAATAGAGATTTTACACACATATAACTGATTACATCATTTGTCACTGGTATCCACTCAACCTTCAACCCCTCTCCTCACCTCAAAATGGCTGCAAGTTGGGGCGGGTTGTGGTTTAGGTCTAAAATGTCTCCCCAAAGACTCCTGTGTGTGGAAGGTGATTGGCTCATGACATCACTCTGCTTATCAGTGGATTCATTCATAGCTGACTGTGCTGTGAGGAGGTCAGTGACCCACTCAGCAGAGGCAGGTCACTGAGGTCATGACCCGGAAGGGTGTATGCTTGTCCCTGGCTTCTCCCATATCCCTCTGCTTCCTGGTTGCAATGGGATGAACAGCTTTCCTCTGCATGTCTCTGCATTCCTATTCCTTCCTTGGAACCAAATAACAATTAACTGAAACCTAAGCCAAAATAAATTTCTCCTCCTTTAAGTTGTAGGTGTTGGGTATTTTGTCTCAGTAATGGAAAATTAAATGATACACCCTGTAATCATATGATTGGTAACCCCAGGGCTAACAAGCCCCCATTCTGAGCCCACCAAGAATCATCTCTCATTATAAAAAAAAGATGCTCCTATCACCCTGGAAGCTTCAAGGGGTTCACAAGTTGTATGCCAGATATCAGAGTTACATCAGAGGTCAAGGACCAAGTATTAGAGCCAGAGGTGATAATGCATGCCTATAATTCTGGCACTCTAGGAGGCCTAGGTAGGAAGATCCTAGGTTCAAGCCCAGCCTGGGTATCTTAGTAACTTGGAGAGAGACCCTGTATCAAGATACAAATTTCAAACAGGGCTTGGGGTGCACCTCAGTGAGAATGCCCTGGGTTAAATCTTCAGAGCCACACACACACACACACACACACACACACATACACACGCACACGAAAACAACAAAAGCCAACAACAACAACACACACAAATATTAGGAAAAGATATTTTCTGACACTCCAACTACTCCAACCTACAAAGTTTTAGTAGCTCTGTGATAGGGACAGGGAGACAGAAGTCAAATTTATATATTTCTTCTCTTATCATATTCTCACAGCAGTTTTCTACAGTTATTATAAACCCATGTTTCTCTACTAGTAGAAACTAGGAATGGCACTCCAAAGAGGCTATCGACAATCACACAAAAAGAAAAACTATGTTCTAAACTTCTAATCCTAAGCATTTAGTTATATTTCTCATCTATAGCATGTCAATCATATGGGCTATTAAAGATTTCAACACATAATAAAGATCACAACTAAAGTTTGCTATCAAATGTGTGTGGGAGTAAAGTGATAGAACCATGACTAGCATATTCCACAGAGTGAAAACATAATCTGCATAATATGTCATGGGTGAAAGCATCAGCAATATAAATATACATCTACAGCTACATGTGGCCATGGTAAAGCTTTGCTCCTTGCTATTTGGCATCAAAGCATTAGGCTATGACAAATGAAATTATAAGTACAGCTTAGCAGACTTTAATTGTGGAAAAAACAAAAATTTTCCGGAGACTAAAATTTTGTCCCCATCATATGTTTTCCCCTTGCTTCTTTATAAAACACCTCCGTCTTCCCCAGTTGAACACATGCTCCCGAGGAGAGATGTGTCCAGCCTCCTGAGCTCCTGTCCCTGAAGATGTAACTGAGTTCAAGCCAAGGAGATATAAGTAGAAATGGTGTGTGCAGTATCACAGGACCCCGAAGCAAGCTGCCTGCCCATTATGCACTCTCCTCTGGCTGCTGGCCTTGGCTTAGAGATATTACTTATACATTCAGGTTGCCAAGTGGTTGTTCCTACAGTACCTGTCTGCAACCCTAATTTTTCTGCCTCCCTTTGCCCTCTTACCTAGAAAAGAAATGAATTTCTAAATTATTTGAAAACACTGTAATTTGGAGTCTCTTTGTTAGAGTGGCTAGGCCCATGTTATAGTTTATAAAACAAGTGTCAATTCTTTTGAAACCCTGACTGAGAAATACTAAGCTGTCCACTAAATAGCTCAATATTACTTGATTATTTGATACAGTTTGTAGTTATTATAGTTTTCTGAAGCACTTTGACATCTACCCTCATTTGATGCCTACAGTCTCTGACTCATGGTCACCATTTCAGTGGAGAAAACTAATGACCGGATTATGGCAATGTAATTTATTTAGCATCAGGTAATGACAGACTTAAAGTGGTCTTTTGCTCAGCTCAGCACATTTTCCAATACCCTCAAAAAATACCCTTCCTATAGTTAACTACCCTCAAAGTGGATTTTATATTAGTGAGATGGATATAAACCACACCATGACCCTTCCTATCCATTTGGGAAAGCACATGGCTACTTATAAAACCATAACAAAATAATAAACGTCCAAATTCATACTATTTATACTTCCATAACTTTGGTTTTGGTTCTTCTTGGATTTCTCTGCCTTAGCTCGAAGGAAAGGACAGAAATTAAGTTGTAATCTCATATTTGGCACTCTGTTCTAATAAATGAGATGAATATGTACAAGTAAACATTTTAATTATACTAAATTTGGCAAAGATGCTATTCTTGATACTCCTTCTTTCTTGACTAAAACATAATCAAGAGAAACAGTTTGAAGAGAAAAATGATTCTTATTTATCTAAGCAGCCTGTAGCATTTTCTTAAATATTATTTTTATTACAGTTTTGGAGATAAGTACATATTGGCCAAATGAAGGAATTTATTTAGGTCAGAAAAATAACTCCACTCACTTTAAGTTTTAGGTTTTTTTCTCCTGAGGTAAAAATGAAAAATAATTCAATCTGTGCACAAGTCCCACAAGTCACTAACATGTCATTTGTCAGAATGGCAGTAGATTTCTACATATAAAGGAGTCACTGTAAAAATCCAGATGACATAGTTAGCAAGAGTCCTCATTCCAACCTCTACCTTTGCAGTGACAGAAGAACACTGACAGAATAGAAAACTTCATTTAGGTCCTTGGCTATTCTATGGGAATAGAATAATTTGGCCATGGGAAATTCAGGGACTAAATTTTTCTTTTTGGTACAGGGAATCAAACTCGCAGACTCATGCCCTCATACTTGCCTAGCAGGCACTGCGCCGCTGAGCTACATCCTCAGCTCAAGGACTAATCTTAATGCCAGTATTATATCAAAATCCTGCTGGGACTGACCACTGGATCCATTGCATCAGTGCACTATCTATGTGCCCATTTTCTTCCACCCAAACATTGGATCTCACAATGTCATTTCACTCACTACAGTGTGTCACGGGCCCCTGAGCCTGTTATCATCAATGCCCTTCAAGATCTGGCCAGTTACCTTCTAATTGTATCTCCCATCATTCCTCAAAGCTGTGCTGGGACAACATAAAACCAAGCTTCTTGCTTTTCCTGGACAGGCCAAGAGTTTTTGCTTTCTTTTCTTTTATTTTTTGTAATTCTGATACTTATCATAGAATCTGCAAATAGATAAGAGGAAGTGAGAGGCAGCAGTGTTACTCAGTGTTAGAGCCTGAAGGCTTTTCTAGAGGTTAGAGTACGCAGATTGCTTGGGGAGCGGGTATTGTAGGAACACCTGTTTGCTCCTACTAATGGTTTCTTTTGTGCAGCTGGATCACCTGGAGGGCTGGTTAATAAACTGGTGGGCCCAGGCCCAGAGTTTGACTCAGTGAATGTTGGATGGAGCTGGGGAACATGCTTCTGCAATAGGCATCCTGAGGATGATGGGGCTGCGGATCACTCTCTGCAGATCACTGGCTTCTTCTAACAGGGACTGTTTGACTAATTAGCCCTATTATCATCCACTGTCTTAAAGACATTAGTACAAGCAATGAAAATTTGACTGAATTCAATTATTCTACAAATATTTGAGTGCTGATTACATTTAGGTACTCTGTGAGGTCTGGTAAGTATGGCTAAAAGCAAGGTGGACAGACGTCTCTGCCCTCAGGAAAATTATATTTTAATGGGGAGGGCAGACAATAAAAGAATAAGTGGATGTAAGGGGTAAGTGGACAAACTAGAGAAGAGGGAAAGAAAGTGCTGAAGTAGGGAGGTGGAGGGGACAGGCTGAGCCTAGTAAGTGAAGAGATTAGGAGCAAAGTGTGAAGAAAATGAGGAAACTGCCCCAGGCGACTCCTTTGGGAAGCTCATTCTAAGGAAAACAAACTGGAGTGTATGGCCCTGCTCCAGGAAGAGCATAGAAGACTTTGTGGCAGCAGCATACAGGTGGGGTAGAAGGAGGAGAGAAATTCTAACAGCCTTATATTCCTGGTAAGGACTGTGCCTTTTGTTCTCAATGAGGAAGGAACCAACTGCATTGGCGTAGGACTTAGGTGTTAAACAATCTCACCTAACCTCAACAGGATCCTTGGGCTACTGCTGACTGCAGAAGTAAGGGGTATGACAGATGTAGGAACATCAGCTGTAGACCCTTGGAATAGATTGGAATAGACCACTGGCCTGGTCTAGAGCCATCAGAGGGAGAGTCATGCTAAGTTGTTGGATTCAGACGTTTTGAAGATGAAAGTGACTTACTGATGCGCTGAATGTGGGATATGAAGGAGAGTCAGTGACAGCACTTGATTTTGGATCTAAGCAATTGAAAGCTGACATTTACTGACAGAAAGCTATGGAAGGAGCATGTTTCTGCAGGGAGTGTTGAGTAAATTATCCTCCTTTAGGCAGTTAAATTTGAGATGTCTGTTGCATATGAGACCTGTGAGGAATTTGGGATTCCTGTGTGCAGAGAGAGGACATGGAGCCATGACAAGGACTGAGGCTGCAGGAGGAAAGAGCCCTTTAAAGAGCAAAGACCCAGACCCTGAACATCTGGAGAAGTAGCCAGTTAATGAAGGGCGGCCACTGGGGGCGGGATGGGAGAGCCTCATCCTCCACGATAAAAGGAGTGACAACACAGTCAAAGGTTAAGACCCTCAAAGTGGCCAAATTTGCCAATTTGGACACCATTAATAGCCTGACAAAAACAGATTTCAGAGGAACTTTCCAAAATACCTTGCTGTAAAGGATGGGAGATGGGGAAAAATAAAGATAAATTTGATGCCAGAATTGTAGGTTTGGGGATTATTTATTATATTTGCAATATAATGCAGGACACATATTTTATGACATTATTTATAATAGTCACCCAAAGACTCATATACAAGAGAGTGCAGGAAATCTGTCCACACTCTACAGACCAGAATCCAGCTGAGGGCCTTAACCCCACAATAATGTCCTGCATGAGTTCCGCTGAAGACCAACAGCCCATAACAATGTTTCATGCAGACCTGTTTCACGGGTCAGCACTGGGAAGGCCCAAAGGTCAGTGGTGGAGGCTAGAAAGTCTGTGCCAGCAGAATGAAGGATCTGTGCTAACAGGCTGAGCAATCTGCAATGGAGCCAGGAAGCAATGCTCAAAGTAAGAACCAGAGCTCCCCCAAAAGGTACCACAGCCATGCTCAGCAACAGTGAGGTCCTGAGCTCCTCCTCTGGTAAGGAAAGCTGAGTTCCCATCAGAGAAGCCAACTCAACGAGCTTCTCCAGGAGACTGAGCAGTGTACCACCTCCCTCTCTGGACCCTCAGTGTGAGGACCAGAGCTCCCCCAAAGTGAACAGAAACCATTCTCAGTGACAACAAGGCCCCGAGCTCCCTGGAAGATGAGAACAGTTGAGTTCATCAGGAAAGCCAGCATGACAAGCTCCTCCAAGAGAATCAACAGCTCCAAACAGCTCCTAATAGCACCCAGCAGCTTTTACTAACTCCCAACAGCCTTCATAACTTCTTCTTCTTTAGTTCTGCCTCTTATGCTGCCGGCAACAATCCTCAGGTGTGCCTCCCACCCCCAGCACCACTCTGACTCAATTCAGCTAGGTGTTATAAATTGAGCACCAGTTGTCAATCTACCACAGCAGGAGTGCACAAAGCAAGTAGGAACAAAACCTTCCAGAGAGTATCATGTACCTGAGAGACTCTGGAGGTACCAGGGAAAATGGCAAGCTCCAGGCCCTACCCTAGAGAGGGAGGATGCATAAATCTGGAAGTAAGCTGACTAACTGTAATAAGAATTTGGAGGAAAATGTTGTCAGTTCTCTTTGGGGCTCCTTTGGGGAATGGGCTCCCAAATGGTGGTTTTGTATATTCCTGAGGGCCTAATGCAAAAAAAGAAACCAACAACCAACCCTTCTGTGAAATGCTTACATTCTAAACCAAGGTTGGTTAGGGCTCTGGGGTTGCTGGACACTAGCCTATCTTTAGGGAACAAGACCAAAACAGGAAGATGCTTAAAAAGAGAGAAAATGGTTTAATCTGTGCTGGACCCAGGAAACCTATGTTCCGTCTTCTAGGAACATGTAGACTGCCTAAGACAAGACCACACAATAGGACCATGAAATATTTTTAAATTTTTTCTTTTATATTCATTTTTCTCAGGTTTCCCTCGAAAAAATGGGCAAGTTCTTTCCAAGTGAGGGAATTGTGCATCTGCACACTAACCCACAAATCTTGTTTAGATTTTATTATCAAGGCAGAAGGCATTGGTGGAATCAAGGATTTGTGCATTTTCCCTGTTAAACTGCCTTTCCTCCTCAGGAACCCTTAACATCAATTACACTGGAGGGAAAAGCACCCCACCCTGAGTAAGGGATTCAGAGACTCAGTCTTTATTGCCTCTGGGTGGGTATAGGTTGTGTTCAGGAAAGATCACATTTATGTCTGTAAGTTCATGATGAAAATGAAAGTAATGAACCTCTAAGTAAGTATTCCTCCCTCTTATGAGCTTTGAGGCTACTGTTTTTATGAAACAGCTAAACATTTTCTGACTTGCTTTAGCATAGAGACACTAGCACTGTCTTTTTACATTTTCTACAACAAAAAGGCCAAACACATGAATTCCCACAGCTGACACTGTGTATTACTCTCCCACCAAACCTGCTTTTCATGGTAACATCCAGTGCTGTGTTACAGAACACAGGCATCCCCTGACACGCACCACAGGAAATACAGCTTGGAGCCATTATCCTCCATGCAAGTTCTTCAAAAGTTGGTACTGGTGCAGCCTCATGCAAAAGGAAAACTATAATCTATGCAAAAAATGAAAGTAAACTAAAAGTTATGAAAAATTCTAGAACTCTGATATTTGAATCTAAGTGATAAGGAAAGCTGAAAAGCCTCACTCCAAAACATTCCCAAGAGAAAACGACATGAAGATAAGGGCCAAACTGAACAGACTCCAGGCTCAGACTAAACACCAGGAGTGAGAGGGACCGTTTCACCATCTGTGGGATGGATCTTAATGTGGTATTCTGTAGCCTCCTCCTTCACATAGCTGATAAAGACAAATAGAAAAATAGTTTGAACTCAAGATAAAAAAGAATTTTCCTTTCCTGAGGCTTAAATTTCATCCTGGGGAGGCAAGGCTAAGGGGTTGGGGTGGGGGTAGCATTTTCAATTGGGTTTTCTGCAGATGTATGATGCCTAAGAAAGAAGAAAGAAGTAAAGCAGGGTCTGGAGGTATGTCTCAGTGGTAGAGCACATGCTTAGCTTTGTGAGACCATAGATTCAATCCCTAGCACTAAAACTGCAACAAAAGAAAAGAAAAAAACATGTCTTAGTTACTTTCCGGTCACTGAGACACAATACCTGACAACCAAGGAGGAAAGGTTTATTTTGGGTCACAGTGTACAGAGGTTTCAGTCCATAGTCAGGTGGGCGTGGGAGAGGGGAGTAGCAGGGGAGTAACAGCCCATGGTGTGGCAGCAGGAAGCACAGTGCCCTCAAGGGAGGGGGGATATGGGCCATGCCCACAATAACCAACGTCTTCCCACCATGCTTTACCTTCCAACATCACACCCACTTACAAAACCATTAGTGGACTAATCCAGTCACAAGTATCACTGTACCAGTTACTTTTCTCATGGTTGTGACAAAATATGCAATACCCAAAGCTAAAGGAGGAATGTTTTATTTGGCTTACAGTTTGTAGAGGTTTTAATCTGTAGCAGCCCAACTCCAAGGCAGGGTGGAAGGGTAGAGGGGCATCACAGAAAAGGAAGTTCACACGTCAAGCAGGCAGGTGAAAGGACATTAACCCTCTCTCTTTGTCCCTTATATTTTATGTAGGCTATTCACCCTGAGGCAGGTGTAGCACTCACACCCTTAACCCTAGCCAGAATGCCGAACCAATCAGTGGACTGATTTAGTCATCACACACCCTTGATCCCAGCACCACACACTCTGGATCCAGCCACCTCTGAAAAGCAGCCCCCATAACTGCATGAGGCTTGAAGGGACTTCCAGATATGAACTATAACACCAACAAAACAAAGCAAAAAAGTAAAGCTTGACTTCACCGTCACCATGTCAGCACTCACTGTAGCCTATTCAGTAGATTCACCCTTCACTCAAGGTGGTCATCTTGGAGGGTTTCTAACGCAATGTGGAGAATCTAGCATTCTTTCTCAACTTGGCGACCTTTCTGCTGAAAGCACTTGAACTTATTCTACATACTCCATGAAGAAGTTAACTGCACAGAAAAAGACTGAACTCCCTGAGGACTGGTTAATTGGTATCTCAGAATGATTTTCTATACCAAGACCAGGGCTTGTATAACAAGCAGCATGGAGTCAAAACTGGTCACATCGGGCGATCACCCTTCATTTTTAGAAATCTGACCCTGAAAATGCCAATGGAAACTAAAAGTTAAGAGAGTAAGAGAACCCTCTTTTGGCAAAAGGCCTCTGCCTCCTGAAAACCAACCTACATCAGACAGCCGAGTAATGTGTTCATGGGCCAGTTCCATTCTCTATGTTGTGGTTGTATCTAGCTCTGTTGAAGAAGAACATGGAGAAAAAGCAGTACTTGGGACAGGTATGCTCTGAGGCCACAGAACCATTTTGTCTTCCAGCTTGGCATTCCAACTCTGCCTCTGCCTTAGTTGATTCTCTAGTATCAGCATAAACTGCTGCGGGTGGAATCATGCCTATGGAAACAACTGCCAATCTTACAGGGAAGACTTTTGTGTGATTTTAGACATTGAAGAGAAAAAATACATGAATTACAAGATACTTCATAAATTTCACTGGCAAACTTTTTAGCAATGCCACCTCTTGGACTCCCCCTCAGACCGTTATCTCTAGAGATAGAGAGGCCCAACACCTTATGTTTTTAGCCAGCTCTCTAGGTGATACTAAACTTTGAAAACCTATGTTCAGTAAATAGCCAACTAAGGCACTATCATTACAGTCATTCATTCCCTGCGCAGTAAAAGTAAATTCTGCAACACTTTTCTTTTTGCCAGATAGTGACCAAACGCAATCTATTTTTCAGCATCTCCTATCCTCAACCCTATGGCTTGTTATATGTGAAGCAATTTAAGGTTATCCTCAGAAGAGCCCAAAAGACTTGTGGTATAAAGTGATTACCACTCCTTTGATTAAAAAGAGCTTTGATTCTTGGTAACCTTGAGGGCTGATACAACCTGAAGTAAATAAGCCCTGTTCTCTTGTTTGAAAGGTAATTAGAAAGTCATTTTGCTCTGCTAGTAGAACGTCTCTGATTGAGGACAAAAGAAGTTTCTTGTCTCTGGAAAGAACACAGATTGAATATGTGATGGAACGTGGTTACAGGAGTTGGAACTCTCCCATTAGAGCGTCAAGGGAGAAATAATATAACAAGCAACCCTTAATTCAGAGAGAGACCTTGGGGCCAGAGCACCTGTCTCTCTGCCAATTCATAATTGGGAAGGAAGCCATGTTGGAATGCAGCAACTTTTCACTTCCCATCATCTGATCACCTGCTGACCTTCTCCTCTTGGTTCTGCCAGGTCTCACAAAAATGATTCCTTAGTTTCAGCTTATTCCCACCTCATAAAAATTCTTCTCATAATCAGGATCTACTTCAAAGGTTGTTTCTGTGTGGGTACCTGACTGGAAGCATTCACATCGACTGGAAACTTGTTAGCAATGCCAGCTGTCAGGCTTTTCTGTAGACCCACCTATCTCTGGAAATGGAGGGGCCACACCACTTGTTTAAACAGTGCTCCAAGTGCTTTTGAGTCACTATGCTTTGATAGCTTATGTTCAATGGTCATTAATTAACATACCATCACCACATTCCCTCTCCTGTACATGCCACTTCTTTTGCCCCTAGGTAAAACTTACTAGCTATCAAGGCTATAATTTTGTGAATTAACATTAACATTAAGTAACAAATTATTCAAGGTTTGTTTTCAAAGTTGCATTTTTAGGGTAGGAAACCAGGAAAACATTGAGGTACTTTCTTGCATCAGCTAAAGAAAATCTAAGTTTAATTAAAATAATGCAAACCCAGCAATAGATGCCTGCTGTGAAGCCTACATTTGTACTAACCATGTAGGGGCCCTTTTAAAGATCAGCATGAGATCAGTACCTACAATAAATGTGATGTGGCTGCACCTGGAATGTTCTTAAGTATCTCCTTCCAAAGTGTGAAGCTGCTAAAAACTATCCATTGAGTGAACTCTCCCCATTTGGGATTTGAAGACACCCAGATTTAGGGTGTTTGTACTATGACAATCACCCAAGACAGGACCTCTATTTTTAAGTATACATATTGGGGTAGCAATGCAGACAATTCACTTACCAGTGGAAAATAGTTTACCTATGCTAATCCTTATTTTTTGTTTTTGTTTTTGTTTTTTTGGTTTTTCTCCGGTACCAGGAACCGAACTCATGACCTTGCACTTGCCAGGCAGGCGCTATTGCCGCTGAGCTAAATCCCCAGCCCCCATCCTTATTTTTTGTGAAAATCAGCCGTAGACAGGGCAGATGTGTTAAATTAATTTAGGAAAGCAATTTACTAGGATGAGGTTATTAACAAGTCAAAAGGAACATCAGGAAATTTATGCAAATATTTTTAGGAATTTGTTCTGAGTATGCAAATTTCACATAATTAGTTATCATGTTTTTCATGCAAAATTAAATTTGCTGTAATAACGAATCACACTAAGAATAAGCTAGTTCACATTTAAAAAACCCTCATTTTTATGACCAAGTCTGCAAAGTGAGGGTAAATTGCAGGTGAACCTGATTCCAGACTTCAAAATTGTTATTCATCTGTGGGTCAAATAAAATCAACTGCATCAAGAACTGTGAGGGTCCCGTGGCTCTGCAAGGCATTTATATGGATGAAAGAATCAAAAGAACTAAAGCAAAGCAACACTCTTCTTTGGAATAGATTCTTTCAGCTCTCATTAACCAAAGAGTCTTTTAGCCAGTCATTATTGTGGAAAAACTCGATGCTATCGTTTAATATTCACCAGAACAACAAAGCCAAATGCCTGTTTTGGAATCTCTTTAAAATATCATTACAGCTCAGTCTGCCTGCCCCAGGCTGACAGTCTGGGGTAAACCGGGACTTCCAGCGTGCTGGCTTTCCCTGACCCATACTGTAGACGTCTCTAATGAGTGAGTGGGCTCTCTGGACATCTCCTTGCTGCCAAGGTTCTGTATTTGCTGAGAAATAAGAGAATTAGGCCTGAAGTGCCTCCTGGCCACTTGAGCTGCAACCCATCCTTTTTAGTCTATGACTGAGACATTTCTGAGGATCAAACTCTTAGTATTCACAGTGCACAAGTCCTGGGCAAGCCAGGATGAGGCCGTCACTACCATGACCAGATTTCCTTCCAACATCCCTAGACTTCTGGTCCATTCTGCATGACTGGGCTGAAGTTTTTCCAAGTATGCTCCAAATGCCTCACTGGGAATTGGCTTAGCCCTCAGTTCTGGAGTTACTGATTAGCTCTGATGTAAGGAATTGCTTCTGTGTATTCACTATATACCAAATAGTGAGTGTTTCTTCTAGTGAATACAATCATTGACCCAGTGTTTCCTTTCTCCCAAATGGACTGCTATGGAATAAATGGGATACCTTTTACCTGAGATTCATTCAGAGGGTTTCTACTGTCACCACCTCCTCCCTGAGACAGATCACCTTGAATCATAGTAATGCTGCCACCCTACTACAATACCACGTTTAGATTCAATTCCTGGGAATTCTTTGGACCAGCTGTGCAACCAGTTGAAGCTCAGTCATGGCCATGGCCAATAGTTGTTCAAGTTGTTCAAGTACTTGTTGAACAAGTACTCATTGTTTAGGTTCCAATTTTATAAAAGTATATTCTTCAATCTGCAAGAAATGAGTGGTTATAGTTTTGAACATTCATGCTGCAAAGCGTCACAAAGCCCTGGGCATAATATTTTTGTTCCGGAATTTAGAATTATTAAGCATTTTGCCATGTTAGTGTTAAGTATAGGATGATGAAAGAGTTTAGTAAATGTTTTTAGTAAAAAGAGAAAGCCAAAGCTCTATTAAAGTGGAGAGAATGCTTCCATACTTGAACATCACATCTGTCTCTTAGAATAAAAAGATGACAGACAGGGTAGAGTAATTTAGTAAAAATAAAAAAGGAGGAAAGAAAGACAAAATGCCTGGCTGCCATACATCTAGTTCCCAGTGAGGCTGTTAAAAGCACCTAACTTTTTTTTTTTACACAACTATCTTCTTCCTCTATCCAAGCTTGAAGGTGGAATTCTCCCTAACCATATATTGCATGCTTGAATCTTTTCCTCATTTTCCCTCTTCACACAAAACACAACACAACACAACAAAAAGACAGGGTGACTGCTAGACCAAGCCCCAATTCAAAACAGTTCTCTGCAACTGCTAAATGCTACCTTCTGAACTTTAGAAAGAGACCTTGTCTTAGCCCTATGTTAAATTTAACTAGCTAAAATTTTGAAGTGTTTCTACCCACCTGATTCTTTACAAATAATTGCTCCTATAAAATTTCCATGAAGAGATAAATCTTCTTTTATAAGTTTAATACTTTATTTTGCAAATCATTTTATGAGTTGAATTCCTAATTCCTCATTTTTGTAAGGCCCATTTCATGTATACGATGTTAGTTAAGCAGAAGGCCAGCAGATTTGATAAGACATAGTCCTTCCAATCTGCAGATACACCAGTGATTAAGTCAATGCATATTTTAGTGCCACTCTGTAAGCATTAATCTGTCAAAGCTACCGCTATCACTCAGAATGGGGAAAGCACACACAGAGAAAGCATAGACAGAAAAAAGTTACAAAACAGTTAAATAAGACAGACAATTTACGGCATAAAGGTACCATCCTAACTGTGCCTGAAATTCAGTCCTATGTAAAACAAGACTAACTGTGACTGAGCTTGTGGGAGAATCACTTTCAGGCTATTTTTACATAAAGCTTAATTTTCAAAGCTCTGTCACAAAATTTGTTTAACCACCTTTTAGATCATGCCAACAAAATAAGTACTTACATCTGCACTTTACCAGTGAGGAGCCTAAGTTTAAAGAGTTCAACTGACAATATTTGAGTGGGTAGTTGACAATAGATTATTACAATAGATTACCTCTCTGGAGCAAAATTTGAAAACTTACCTTTCTTTGAGTGGTTTTCTGTGCTCAGAAAGAACAGGCTTCTGAAAAACTATATTTTAGAATCTTTCCTGGGATCAGACAGCAGGACACATACAAACTGGAAAGGCTTGTCCCTTCCAGGTCTGTTCCTTACTTATAAGCTACGGAGGTGTGGCCTGATTGGTGGTCAGTGAACACAGCATGCACCAGGATCATCTGGTTAAAACAGACTACTCGCTTCCCCTAGAGTTTGATTCAGTACAGCTTGGGAGAGACCAGAGATTTGCCTTTCTAACGAGTCCCCAGATGATCCTGATGTTGAAGCTGGTTGTCCAGGGACCCACTTTGAGAATTCCTGGAGCACAGCATCTCTACAGCCTCTTCGATTTTGAGTATGGAAAGGAAGACTTAATATTCTCATCTATCGGCTGCAGATAAGAATTCATTTATCTACCTATCCTTCTTTTCATTCATTCCACAAACACTTACTCAACATTTATTACCAGTGTGTTTTCAAATAGTTCCCAATTTGGTTGAAAGTAGGGAATATTACTTAATAAGCAAGACACTTAACATAATGTATCAGTATCTGAGATTTAGGTCTATTGCTATGATCATAGGAAACCAGAAAAAATGAATTAAATCAGAAAAAGCATGTAACATTATTAATATAATATCTGGCACAAAGGAAGAACTCAGCACACACTAGCTGCATGGCTCAGTGGAACCCAAAAATCCACAAATCATATCCCCCTTTTGCCTCTCACACTTTTATTACAAGGCTTAGTGTCTGTCCTAAGTCAACATTTTGGGTTTCCTTGTTGTTTTGCTTATGAAAGCAACAAGGTCTGATGCAGATAATGCTGCAGAAGGGATACATGGGTTAAAGAGAAAGGGAAAATGATTATACACAAATGATACCACTGACTTCTAACACAAGTCACCCGACTAAAAGCAAAATCCTTCCCTTTGCAGTGTTTACCAAGCTCTCATTAACGCCAGGGTGCCTCAAGGCACAGTTTCCCCGGTGCCATCTCACTCTTTGGGGCCAGGGTAGCAGGTCAGAATCAGCAGCAAAATAAAAGAACAGAAGTAATACAACTGTCTGGAGATTGCAACAGAAAGCTAAATTAAACGTAGTCAGTGAGCCCAAGTCACACTTTTAAACAGCTCAGGCTCTGTGGATACGCTATCAATCCATCAATCCATCTCTCCCACACTGGAGTTGGGTGCCAAGCTCAGATTCTCAGAGAGTGTTTGTCCTATCCCGGGATTGGTGACAGCAATTTAAAATTATGTCCCAAGAAACTCCCTAGAATTCCTCTTGCAGATGGCACAAAGTCACCCCAGCTGTATGAGATAGGTCCTGAGCTCCAAAGAGAAATCATGATTTTAAGATTCTAAAATGCCTGTACTCACATCTTTTGACCCCAGCAGGTTTACAAACTACAACCAAAGTTAGAAATAATAACTTAGGGCCAGGGATATAGCTCAGTGGCACAGCACCTGGAGAGCACCTGGAAAGCACAAAGCAAGCATGAAGTCATGAGTTTGATTCCCAGTACAAAAAAAGAGAGAGAAAAGAAATGATGACTTAAAAAATGTTGGACTGCATGAAACTTCACCTCCAAAATTCCCTGAGAAATCAGAAGTGGGCAAGGAACAGACCAGGCCTGTGTGTGCACAGATCACTCCCACCACAGGACTGGCTCAGGGGAATAACAAAGAGCGTTAGATTTCTATGAGGCTTATTTTGTGACAGCCAAACAGACTCACTTAGAAACTGTTTATAAATATTTATTTGAAATTACACACACACACACACACACACACACACATATTATACAAGGAATATTTTAAAGGTTCCTCTCCAGAAGTAGGAAAGCCTATTTTACAAGGAGCTCAATCAAACTGCACAGCCAGAATGACTTCTGGAAGATTTCGGCCTCTTTAGCCCCCTGGTTGTGCTGCAGGGAGATGTTCTTCTGAGACTAAGGCTGGTGGTGAAGCACAAAGAGAAGTGCCATAATTTCTTCCAAGTCTTTCATTTGAGTGTCCAAAGAAGGTCTGAATGAGCCAAATAAAATTCATTTGTTGCAGTCACAAATGAACCCTGTTTGTAAGCAAGTAAGGAAAAAATACATTCTGTATGTTTAAGCACATACTACATGTGAAGCATTTTAAAAATTCACTCATTTAATTACTGACTCAGCAAACTGCTAAGCAGCTCTTCTGCGTCCTGCTAGGAGCTACTGGATAAAATCGTGATGACAACAGACAAGGGCCCTGTGCATCACTGCCACATTTCATTTTTGCACCTGGTAAGGAGGCAGGCACTGCTATCTAACTTCCTTAGTGCAGAACTGGAGCTTTATCACTTATACCACTTTCCCAACCACATGCAGCCAGGGACATTTAAATGGGAACTTTGCATCCCTAAAGCAAATGCGTTAGTCTTTGGGGACGGATGGATCTGAATCTAAGCTTGTAAAGATAGCATTTATATATTCCCCTAAGAGTCCACATAAGTCTGAGAATAGGTTCTCCTCTAGCAGAAAATGACTTTCCTTCATAGTACCGGGTCTTTGAGACGATGTTTCCTGAGGGATTTCATATGCTATAGCTCATTTTTATTATCTCAACCCTCTTTCTCCCGAAGCACTGCAGCCCTAGTTGCTATAGCACCGCCATATACGAGTTTAAGAAATGCTGCTTTGTTCGAAGATATTAGTGGCCATATGCACTGGACATTTGTTACTTATGAGAACAAGCCCCCTCCTTTGGGGGAGTGATTCCTTTCTGCTCTGTGGTGAGCTACCTCTGCTTGCAGGTGAGGCTGTGACTGGAATAAAAGCCAATTAGTACATCACATCACTGGGTGCTGTTGAAGAGTTCACAGAGGAGCACGGGATGCAATCACAGCTGTTGAGGTTTAGCTGGGACTAACACGTGACTGGTATCTTCCTTGCATAAGCCTTGGCCTATCAGCCTTGGCATTTATCACACTTGCCACCACCACCTGTGCACATTACGCCTTGCCTTTTGACTCCCTTCTTCTCCCCAAAGCCTGAAAGATGTGCTTTTACCTGATTTCATCAATAAAAATGTGCTAATGGTGTGCGCTAGAGTCAATAAAGATGAAACCACCAAAATAAGCCCCAGAGTGAGGCTGCTTTTCAGTAATCACAATTAATAAATAAAATCATGCACCCCCTCCTGTTTTAATAAACTCATTCTGAAGCACATTAGAGAGGAACTGTTCAGTTTATCTGGCAGAGAAACAGCAGCTACTCGGAATATGGCTGAAAAACACCAAAGCATGCTACATACTGGTGAAAGGGGTACACTGAGGGCAAGAATCCCGAAATAGCAAATGACAGTTGTTCTTTCCACTAGAGACATTTTGCAGAGTTTCATTTGGAATACCTTACAGAATCCTGACATTCTGGACAGTATAGCTGTTAACATGAAGAATTTGAGCCAGATATGGTCATACATACCTGCAATTCTAGCACTCTGAGAGATTGAGGTAGAGGATGGCAAGTTCAATCCCAGCTTGGGCTTCTTTTGTGAGAACTTGTTTCAAAGTAAAGAATTTTTCACAAATGAAGCCCTGGGTTCAATGTTCAGTACCACCACCACCAAAAAATAGAAAAAAGAATCTTAATTTCCACTGACTTCTACCCCATTTCTACCAACTAGTCTGAGTGAGTCCTAGATGCTCAAAGCAGAATACACATACCAAAGTGTCAGCAGCTCTCAGGCGCTTGATAGAAATGCATGGTCTTACATCCCATCTCAGACCCACTGAATCAGAATTTGGCCTAGAACAGTGATAGCTAACATTAGAGAGCTTTCAATGGTACAAACAGCCTGCTATGGCCCCCGTGCCACAGGTTCACTGCCACTGGCCTAGAGCCTGCTCCTCAGGAATGCTCAGTTAATCCTGCTGGTGTAGACCTGGAACTTGCATCCTGAGTAGCAAGGGCTTAGACTTCAGTGTCTCCTAACCCAATTAATTGTTCAGTTTCCTGGGAACCTCTTAAACATACCTATTTCTGGACACAACCTCAAACCCTCTGAATCAGACCTCCAAAAAAGGGACCTGGGTATGCACCAGGCCACCCAGGTGATTCTCAAGCAAAGACAAACATGAGCAGCACTTCGAACCTAATTGAGAGTGCCAGGCCGTGCTCTTGGCTGCCTGAATGTGTTGCTTAACAGATGGAGACACACTACTGTTCCCAGTGGGACTATTTCTGTTTTTCCTTTTTCCTCCCAAAAGCTTGCTACCAAATGCTGTGTCCTCAGCATCTGGAATTATTTTTTTCCCTTAAAGCTTCTCTCTATATTGTTAGATAAAAAAAAAAAAAAAAAAAAAAAAAGGATCTCAGATGGATTTAAATCTCAATGCTTAGGTTAAGAGCCTTGGCAATTTTGCTAATGTTCTTAATGTTTTAATAACAAAATATAGATTCATAGATAGACCCAATTGTGCTTTAGACTGTAACCTTAATATACTGATTTGCCTGAGTAGATCATTTTTTTTTTAGGACTCATAATATGTAAGCAGTTTTAGTAATGGACAAAATGAATAGAAATGCTGATAACCCTTTCCATCTAGGACTTAGGAAAACAGCCTTTGTTAAGATTTTCTGCATCTTTTAAAATTAAAGTTGTCTACAGTTCTTAAGGCTTTGGAAAATGCTTAAATATTTTTCCTTCCTTAGCCTTGGTTCTTACTAAGACAATAGGGATATGAATACCAAAACATCTCTTCTTATGAAGATGAAAAATGAGCATATATAACAGGGATTCTGTGTGGAAAGTGACTTTGTACCGCTGGAGACCCTGTAAGTTGTCCTACCTAGAGTGGAGTGACGGTAATAGTGGCAGAAAATGGGTAGAAGCCACCTATACTGCTCAGCATCCTGTGATGTCAAACACAATCTCCACAGCAAGGAATTATCTACCCAAGACATTGGCAGATTGAGAAAATCTGATGTGGACCAAAAACCACCCATATCCTCAGAGCCCAGTGATTATTAACCTGTCCTCCTCTCTGGTCACAGGTTACCCAATTAGTAAAACCAAGATGAGAGATAATATTCCTCTACTTCCAAAGCTGCATCCCTTTATCCCAACATGCTGCTTCCTGCTGCCCAGCAGAGTATGGTAATTTTCCACACTGATTTATAGGAAGTCCTGCAAATTGTACATTCCCAAATTTACGTACAATCCACTCTCATTGGAAAACTTTCAAGTGGATAATGGAAAAAAACAGAGAAAGCACAAATATACAGTGCTGGGATTTTAAAAATCTATCTGGTTTAAACACAGCAACTAAGCTTTTATATGAATCAAAATATTTAAAACAATATATTTCTATGAGAAAAAACACTCAAAACTCAACTATAGAGGCAGAACTAAAGTCAGTTGAAAGAGACTAACAATTTCAAACTTCTTCTGCCACTATAACAGCTTTTGGATTCTCCCTGGTCTGGCTGGTCCTTGACACGGTTTGATGGCCAAAGTGTTAAATATTTCAGTATTACAAAATGAACACATAACAAATCATGGAAAATCAGACACTGAGAACTCCATTATGATGTGTTGATAACAAGGGGTGAAGCATCTACCCCATCCAGTGAGGTCCACAGTCCATCTACTAATAACAAATACATGTTCAATGTGTAATTTGAAGGCCACATTAGATACAGTGCCTTGTATTTAATTTAAAATGGATGTAAGTTTTAACCTCAAGAGCAGTTCTAAAATATCATTCAATTCTAGGAATTTTTCACAAAAAGAAAAACTTGCAATACTAATATGAGAATATTTCTCTTTTAGGGTGTCCATGATCTTAGGGTAAATAATTAAATATACTCTTTATGTGGAAATGCCCTTTGATCAATCGATTTCAACATGGCTGAACAGAGGAGGAACCACGCTGGAGTTACTCAGAGAAAATCAACTAGAAACACAAACAAACAGAACAAAGGGAAGGACATGCATTCTGAGACCAAAAAAATCTTAAGAGACTTGTAGATCAAACAAAATATAGGTGCACAACTTTATATCATGGTGATGTGGCCCACAAGAACCACCATTCTGGGAAGTTCCCAAAAAGCTAAAAGACTGCAATAGCATGGCAGAATCAAGCCACACAGGAGAGATTTAGTATATGGACCCTCACCTCTTTTACCTTCCTCCAATCAGAGGATGTTACAACCAGACAGCAAATTTCATGGTCACACATAGGAGTGAGTGACCAGGAAGCTGCTGTCTCTCAATGGACCACCAGGTTGTGCATGTGTGTGTGTGTGTGTGCATATGTGTATGTGTGCCATGATGACGAACTGGACCTCTAACTTCAACAAGGTGAGGGATGGCAGTGGTGGTGAAGGTAATGAGTGGGACAGCACCACATCCTCCTCCCTGCTCCTAGCATCATGAGAGAGAAAAGAGACATGGGACTTCAGAAGCCTTGGGCTATGGTGGCAGCAGCAGGGGCAGTGAGTCTAAAGGCAGCCCTCCCCCAGTGGTGTGAGACATGAGAAAGAAGTGTCAGTGGAGTAGAAAGGTGGAGGCTGTGCAAAGGCTGGGAAAGGCCAACTGATCACCCCACTTCTGAAAGCCAAAATGAGCCCTGCACCTAGCATCAATCCTTCTTCAGACTTGACAGGGTTACATAACACGGATTTGGGCTTTGACTTGGACATTACCACAGAACTATGGATATGAGAAGAATTCCATTGTTTTTTTGTTTATTTGCTTGTTTTGTTTTTTTCCTATCTGTTTATTTGGTTTGCTGATTTGGTTTTTTTTTTTTTTTTTGGTTGTTTAGGTTTTTACTTTAACTGTTTGTTTTATTTGTCTTTTTTTCTCTCTACTGAATTGTCTTTTGACTTTTTTACATGTGAGTGAACATTGTCTCTAGTCTTTCTGGTTTGGCTTGATATTCTTTTACTTTCTCTTTCATTCTTTTTCTCTTCTCTTCTCCAGTTTCCCAATCTTGGATGATCTTCTTTTGTCCTTCAGCGTTGCTTCTATTATGTCTCTTCATTTATTTCTCTATTTTTCCCCTTATCTCTCTTAAATTTCCTCCCCAATAGGGTAAAACCATTCTACTAAGGAGAAATTCGTGCATACAAGTTCCTGCTTTATGATAGATATTATTATATAACTATACATCTTACTCCTATGGTTCAAGGTAGCAAATTAATAGGTACCACAGTTCGTTAGTTTCTAGACTGTGATTGATGCTATTGTTATTGCTAATTGTACTACATTATTCAGAGTGTCATACCTGTTGTAATCAATTGTTCTCCCTTGTATGACAGCACTGTGATTGTCTGGGGTAATAATCATTACCATAGTTCAATAGCAAAGAACTGGGTACTGGGCAAAATAGGAGTTGCTACTTCTCCTCCTAATAAACTGGGAAAGAGCATCCTGGGAGAGACTCAAAGGCCAAGAGCCAGCTACACCTAGAAGACATTTCTGATGAATAGTTATTTCCTGGGGAAGCCTCAGTGCTAGTGACACCTACCATAAGCAATTTCTAAGCACCAACACAAAAAACAAATTAAAATTAATGAAAAGAAAATAGCAAGATGCAGAAACAGAATGCAACCCTAGACTGCCAGCCTACCGAGGACAAGTCTAGGGGACAGTAAGGTAATGGAAATCAGAAGCCACCCACCTAAATTTTCTGCAAAGTTAGCAGCAGAAAAAAGAAAAGAAACACATGAACAAGGATATAGAGAAAATCAGGTCAGAAATAATCACTCAGATTAAAAAAGAGATGGTCATAATGAAGGACATGCTCAGTGAATCTACAGTAGAAATATATAAAAAATAGAAGTGCTTAGGAACATGATAAAAACCATGAATGCTCAACATAGGAAAGAAATGGAATCCATGAAATAGATTCAAATATACCTAGAATATCAAAAATTCTACTGAAACTATATGCAGCCAAATGAACCTATATAAGGACAGAATATTAGATGTAAAAGACAGGATTGTGGTTAGCAACCACAAAAGGGGAGATATCTTAAAAATAGCAAGGGACCATAAATAATCAATCCAACAGCTGCAAGATGATGCAAAGAACAACATAGATTGGTCAGAGCCAATGAAAAAGCAGGAGACAAATGTAACAACATAAAAAACCTATTTATAGAAGTAATGGCAGAAAACTTCCCAAGAGGAAAAACAATTTGACATACAGTTAAGTGAAGCATATAGAACTTCAATCAGTCAATGACCAAAATAAATGTACTGCAAGGCATATAATGATCAAGATTCCAGAAATTCAGCACAAGAACAGAATATTAAAAGCTGCTAGAGAAAAGAAACAAATCACCTATATATATAAAAAAAAGCCCATCAGAAGTACAGCAGATTTCTCAACACAAACTCTTAAGTCAAGGAAAGCTTGGAGTAAAGTATTTTAAGCCCTAAAAGAAAACAACCTCCAATCCAAACTGATGTACCCCACAAAACTATCTTTCAAAATCAGTGGAGAAATAAGACACTTCCACAACAAAGAAAAGCTGAAGAAATTCATGAGCACCAAACCAACACTCCAAAATGTTCTGAAGAGTACTCTATAAAGATATAAGAAAGATTACAATTCCATGAACAACAATAAAAAGAATCTACTGGAAAGGCAACCAATTAAACAGATGGGAAAGAAGCAATTAACAACAGGAAAATAATATGATAAGGATAAGTCAATATATATCTATATATGTACATATATAGATATATATCAGTTATAACCATCAGTGTAAATTGTCTCAATTCATCAATCAAAAGAAACAGACTGGCAGAATGAATCACAAAACAAGATCCAACAATATGTTGCATTTAAGAAATACATTTAACTTTAAAATAAGTTTATCGAGTGAAAGTCAGAGCATGGAAAACAATATTGCATGAGACAGCAACCTGGAAAAAAGCAGAGTAGCTCTTCTATTTTCAGACAAAGTGAACTTCAAACCAATACCAATTAAGACAAATAAGGTCACTACATACTTGTCAAGGGAAAACTCCAAAAGGAAGAGATAACAATTATAAATATATATGTAACAGATACTGATGTGACTAACTATGGAAAACAAATATTGATAGACATGAAAAATTAAATAAACACTAACACAATTATAATGAGGGACCTTCAATACTCCAGTCACAAATAGACAGATCAACTAGACAGAAAATTAAAAAAGACATATCAGAATTGAACCAAACTTGTGAACAAATGGATTTAGTAGATGTGTACAGAGTGTTCCAACACACAACATCAGAAAACACATTCTTTTCAGCTGTTCATGGGTTGTTCCTCAAAATAGACCATATACTGGCTCATACAACATGCTTAAATAAATGCAAAGAAGTTGAAATTATCTTATGCATATTATCAGACTTCAGTGCAATGAAATTGGAAAAGCATGGTGAAAGAAACCACAAAAACTACATAAACACACAGAAATTAAAAAACATACTCCTGAACAACCAATGGGTCACAGATAAAATTAAAGAAGAAATTAGACAGTTTCTACAATTAAATGATAATGCCAATACAACATACTGGAACTTAAGAGACAAAATGAAAGCAGTGCTATGAGGGAAATTTATAGCAGTGAATTCCCACATTAGGAAAACAGAGGGAGCTCAAATAAACAATATAATGTTGAACCTCAGACATCTAGAAAAGGAAGAACAAGTTAAGTCCAAATCTGATACAAAGGAGAAAATTATAAAGGTCAGAGCAGAAATTAATTCAATGGAGACTAAGAGAACAATACAAAAAATTAATGAATCCAATAGTTCATTCTTTCAAATATTACATAACATTGACAAACTCCTAGCTAACCTTATCCTAAAAAGGAAGGAAAAGACTCAAATCCATGCAATTAAGAATGAAAAGGGGGGCAGCCATGGTGGTGCATGCCTGCAATCCCAGCACTTGGGAGGCTGAGGCAGGAGGATTGCTGTGAGTTCATGGCCAGCCTGGGCTACATAAGTGAGTTCAAGGCCAGCCTACAATACATAGAGACATCCTATCTCAAAAACAAATAAACAAAAAGAAAAGATCAAGAATGAAAAGGGGGAAATCACAACTGATCCTGCAGGAATTCAGAAGATCAGCAATACCTACTTAAAAAATCTGTACTTGAATAAGATAGAAAACACAGACGAAATAGGCAGATTCCTGGGTATATATGCACTGCCGAAGCTGAAACAAGAAGATATAAAAGAAAAGGAAGAACAAGTTAAGTCAAAGACTTAACTTAAGATATAAAAACTCTAAATAAATCAGTATCAGTCAACAAAATTGAAGAAGTAACTAAAAACCTACCAACAAAGAAAAGCCCATGTACTGATGGATTCACTTCTGGTATCTACCAGAAATTTAAGAAGATCTAATGTCACTACTCCTCAAACTCTCTAATGAAATTGAAAGGAAAGCCATATTTCCTTAGTTTTCAGGAATATTAAGTCATTCCTGAAAACAAATATTACCCTGTTACAAAAACTAGATTAGGATTCAATCAAAAAAGAGAATTACAGGCCAATCTCCCTAATAAGCATAGATGCAAAAATCCTTACTAAGATACTGGAAAACAATGCAGCAAATCATCAAGCAGGTACACCATGATCAGGCAGGATGTATCCCAGGGATGCAGGAATGGCTCAATATATGCAAATCAATAAATGTAATATACTATATCAACAGAGCCAAGGACAAAAAAATTACATGATCATCTGAATAAGCAGGAAAAGCATTTGACAAAGTCCAACACCCATTCATGATAAAAACTTTATGGAAAATTGGAAGGGATGGCCTTTATTTCAATCTGATAAAAGGTATCTATGATAAACCAATAGCCAACATCATACTAAGTGGTCAAAAACTGAAAGCCTTCATTCTAAAATCATGAACAAGACAAAGATCACTACTCTTGTTCAATATAGTTCTGAAAACATTAGCAATTAGACAAGAGAAACAGATAAAAAGTATAAACATAGGAAAGGAAGAAGTTAAATTATAATTGTTTGCAGATAACATGATACTCTACATAGACAACCCCCTAAACCCCACCAAAACACTTCAAGATTTAATTACCAAATTCAGTCATGTAGCTTGATACAAAGTCAACACTCAAAAATCAATAGCATGAATAACAAACTCACTGAGTGAAAAATTAGGGAAACCACACCTTTCCCAATATCATTGAAAAAATCTAAATGCTTATGAATCAATCAAACAAAGGTGATAAAAGATCTTCCCACTGAAAACTACAGTATTCTGAAAAAGGAGATCAAAGAGGATATCAGAAAATGGAAAGATATCCCTTACTCTTATATAGGAAGAACCAACATAGTGAAAATGGCCATACTCCCAAAATTGTTATATAGATTTAATGCAATCTCAATTAAAATTCCAATGGCATACTTCACAGAGTTAGAGAACAAAATCTTAAAATTCATTTGGAATCAGATGAAACATAGAATAGCAAAAGCAATTCTGGGGCATCATGATCCCTGGCTTGAAATTATACTACAAAGCTACTGTGATAAAACCAGTATGGTACTAGAAATATCCTGTAGTTATAATGAGCCTCTTATATTAATGAAAGAGAGTTAAAAGGGACTATTTTTTCAGCAATTACCTTGTGTCTTCATCTGTTTTCTTTTATTAATTTATATACTTATTTTTAATTTAAAAAAAATACATATTTGTCATGCATAATGATCACATTCACTTAAGGGAATTTGTACCTATATTTAATATATCTTAATTCTTCCTTTTTTCCATTGCCCTCTCCTGTTTTCAACTCCTTTTTCTCTCCCCATTTACAAAAGGTTTGTTTCCATTTTTCCTACTATTCTCTTTTTTTCCTTTTCCCTTCTTTCCCTTCCCCCCTCACCTCTCTTGTTCCCATTCCCATTTGAACAGGTACTTCCTACTTCTTGACATCTACCCTTCATTATGTTTCTCATTTACCCTTTGGATTTCTCACACAAAAGAAACAATGTGATATTTAAACTTTTGTGTCTGATTTATTAAACTTAAGGTTATTGTCTCAAGTTTCATCCATTTAGCTAAAAGTTACTTAAGTTTATCAAAAAGAAATTAATTTTAAGGAAGGCTTCAGAGTTTCATTAACTGTTTGCTTTATTCACATATATAGGCCACTGACTCTCCATTAAACTTCAGAAAGTAGAGTCAAATTTTCCACCAAAAGCTGAAGAAAGTTAAGTAGGAGAACCCTGAGGCTGGTCCAAGATGCAGGTAGATTGTCAAGAGCCACAAGATGTGGCTCTGTCTTCTGATCTCATTTTATTTACTACCTTCACCTCATCATGCACAAGTCTAGGGTGTGTGTATAGGGCAGGTAAAGGACAACCAGGGAAGAGTCAAATGGACAATGTTCAAGAAAAGAATGGCTAGGGAAACAGGGAGGGACTATCAGGCATGCTGTAATAATTCACAGGTTTCCATCTGTCCTAGCAAATGAAAAAAAACAGAGATGCATTCAGATGAACTCTATGTAGAATTTGTCTACCAAACACATGAGTTTTGATAAAGAATAGCCTAGTATTAAGAGGAAAAGAAAATAAATCTGATGAAGAGGAGTGAGAGATGGTATATAAACCAGCTTTCTTTTTGCTGAGACAAAATACTGGACATTCACAACAAAAGGAGGAGAGGTTTGATTTGGCTCACATCTTAAGGGGAGTCAGTCCATGGACAGTAGAATCCAAGGCACAGCATCATGGTGGAAGAAAAAGTAAAGGTGCTCAGTTTATGGTGGCCACTAAGCTAAGCAGGGGATCAGTGTCATAAAACAAAGAGCAAGTGACCAGATACAGTACCCAAGGTTATGCCTATATCTCCTCCCTAGACATACCCAGAAATGTGCTTCTTGGGTGGATCCCACGCCAATCAAGTTGACATGATCAAGCTTAACTATTACTGATGGGTAAGGCATTTGGAATGTAACAGGAAAGAACAAATGGCCAGAATATAACCTTTAAAATTATCAAAATTTACATTGGATATGTGGGAGAAGGTTTTTAGGATGGCACATTGAAATACTATTTTATTAATTAATATACCTGCTAAATCTAATTCTGGGACAGATTATGTACATTTTGTACCTACTGAACTCTGCAGAATTTTTGAAATTCTAAAGAAGACAAAGGATCTGCCCACACTGTACTCCGAATGTGGGGAAAAATGTTGGGCCATTGCCTGTTCAGCTTCATGAAATCACCTGAGGAGTTTTTATAACAGGAAATCTGAGAGAGTCTCCCCAGATTTATGGGTTTGGACAGGGCTGAGGAATCTGAGTTTACTAAGGGTTTTCCTGATACCCTATAACCATGACCTTTAGCTGTAGAAGTCAGTGGCTAAAACACTATGAAAAAATACAGATAGTGTAATACTGAGCATTATTTTCAAGATTTAGGAAGGAGATGTAGGCAAGAAATCAAATTTTGTTTGTTTTTATTAAATGCATTATTAATTAATTTTTAAAAATGACAGATTTTGTGTTGTCTTTTAAAATTACATGTTGTGGCAAGCAACATGATAAAATATTAATAAAAAGGAAAATGTAACTTGTATGTGTCTCAATTATAATTTTACTTGATATAGGCCTTTTTGCCTCATATAGTGGTACTAGTGATGGTTAAAAAATATTGAGAATGTGTTCTGCACAAAACTCATTTGATATACACAGATATATACTCCTACATCAATTAGTCATGTATTATTATTCATTTTATTTTGGCTGAGGAAAGTCTGGGTGACACAGAGAGAAAGAAGAGAGAGAGAGAGAGAGAGAGAGAGAGAGAAGGAGGGAGAGTGTCTGTGTGTGTATAGTTTTTAGTAAAAAATAATAGCTACCCTAATTGTCCTTGACTAATACAGATATTTTTACATTATAATTAATGTTCTTATGCTATGCCAATTAAGACTTTTTTCAGTTCTTGATCTGAATATAAATATTTATATTCTGCCTTTGTTTGCTGGAAGGTGATAGTAGTTTAAGACACCTTTGTGGGGAATGTAAAAGATGAATAACAAACAACTGATTGATTTGTCTAAAGTTTTGCATTAATGATTGAAGAGCAGCATCTGATGACTTACTTAGCAACTTGAAGACCATAAAACATAACTAAATCTGTCAATTAGCATTTTCATCTTCTCTTCCGACAGAGCTTAATGACATCTGCAAAACGCAATTTCCAACCTGGAGCTCTTTGACATTTTCTATTTTTTCCTGCACTTCCCATCCCTTGCTCCATTTATGACTGAGAGTGGCAGCATGTTCTAGTCCACTGTGGCAAATGCATCACCTGCTGTTGAAAGGAAAGCAATTATTGTGTCCTCGCTAAATCTCGCGGACAACTTGGATCCTGCTTTTTTCACTTACACCCATAAACAGCCAAACCTGTACTGGTTTCAAGTGGCTGAACCCTAGCAACAGCAGCTGGGCTGCAGGTTGATGTCACCTGAGGTGCCTATTAGAGGTGTGGAGAGCCAGATAAGCTGCCTTCCGGTAATGATGTTCTCACACACAATGACAGTGACTGGGAAGATAGCAGCATACTGATTTTCCTTTCCTGGTCTCTTGGTTTGAGGACACAAGTGACTGGGCATGTTGGATTGTTTCTCAGATGGGGTTCCAGCTGGTGGAGGTGAATAACATTTCCAGAAGAGTCAGCCTTTCCAACCCCTCCTCTCCTTGACAGTTATGTGCATCTCATTTGTCATGTGTGTCAACTTCTGTCTAAAATAGTCATCTCAGGGCAGCCAAGAGAGGAGATCTAGGGTGATAGAGCAAAGTGTTCCCTCAGGGAAATCTCACAGTATCATTTGGACCTTTGTATCTAATCGGGGCACTAACTGTTGCTAAGCTTTGTACTCCAACACCCTGACAACACTATGCTCATTATAGCATTTCCACATACATTTATTTATTTATTTATTTACAGAATGGGGGATTGAACACAGTGAATTTACAGTGAGTTACATTCCCAGCCCCTTTCCTTTTTTATTTATTTACTTTTATTCTCACACAGGATCTTGCTAAATTGCCCTATCTAGGTTTGAATTTATAATCTTTCTGCCTCAGGCTCCTACAGTGTAGAATTACAGGTACATACCAGGTCCTCTTGATTCATTTTTTAATGCACCTTTGTATCATTGTGCTGAAGAAATTTTCTTATACCATCAAACACTAACAAAATATCCCATTGTAAATAAATATCACAAACTTCTGTAAACCAGAATCCAATTACCTGATGTACCTAATTAACCAGAACCAGGTACAATACCCCATTTAAAAAAATCAATGTTCAAGAGTATATGAAGCCAGAAAAGGCAAATTTTGGTGCTTTTCTTGGGGGTCAACTGTTTCAATAGCCCAGTGTCTATCTAGTGTGTTGTACTAAGAACAGATTTTTAGAATACTGACCATGAGACAACAATCATACATTCATCATACAAATACATTATTTGCATGTCCATATTTTTAAAAAAGAATTCCACTGTACTTAAAACTTTTAAGGAGTTTGGAGTTAATAATGGAGTAGAAGGAAATTTCTATTTACCTATATGTTGTTCCATTCCAAAACAAAAAATTAAGTGCAGTGAACATTATTAGTGTTCTCCCCTTTTTCTCATGACTAGGCAAAACCAGGTCCTTGATGAGCTCAACAAATAGAGTGTGGAAGGGAAGCCATGCCGATACACTCAATGGTCGTCCATTTCTACAGCTGTGATCCACTTTAGCCACACTGCCAGTGTCTCAACAACTGACTTCCTAGTACAAGCAGGAGAGAGAACAGTCTCACACCTTGCCATTGTCCTTGCATGTCCATATTTTAGAAAAAGAATTCCACTGTACTTAAAAATAACTTTTAAGGAGTTTGGAGTTAATAATAGAGTAGAAGGAAATTTCTATTTACCTATATGTTGTTCCATTCCAAAACAAAAAATTCAGTGCTTCTCTTACCCAGCTATTCTGGGTAAGCCTTCCTGGTGTGTGACCTGAGCTGGGAGCTCAGTGACCTGCTCAGACTCAGACAGCAAGTTAGTCTTCAGGGGAGGTCAGACACAGGACCTGTGAGCTGAGCTATTTGCGAGTAAATCCATCACTGTGGCATTGTCCCACCTGAGCGCTGCTCTCAAAAGTGCTCTTTCCTGGGAAAGGTCTGGTTGCAAAAAGCAGAGCTTCTATTAACCAGCAATGGGACTCCTTTCCACTTTGTTTTTGGAATACTTACGAACCTAAAATTCCCCATTGATTCTCTAGATTTGCTTTTAATGTTCTCTGGCAGGATGAGCACAAAGCCTCTACAAATTAAGTCTTCCCAGAGTTAGCTGAGAAAGTGCAATTTCTATTACTCTGACTAGCAGCTCCAAGCGTTTTATAGGCAATCAGTGGTTAATTCATTTCAGAGTTGCTCTAGGCAAAAAAGCAGAGGATAAGATGATAATGTTTAGATGTTTACTTCTTTTTTTGACAGATCCTAGGGTCTTTGGAATTTGAAGAGGTTCATTAGTCAGCGCATGGTACATTGGAAGAGTAAAGGCCATGGAGTCACTCAGGGCTGAATTTGAAGCCATACTTGGGGTGTTTAATAAATTAGCAGTGAACATTAGTGTTCTCCCCTTTCTCCCATGACTAGGCAAAACCAGGCCCTTGATGAACTCAACAAATAGAGTGTGGAAGGGAAGCCATGCCAGTACAATCAATGGTCGTTCGTTTCTACAGCTGTGAGCTACTTTAGCCACACTGCTAGTGTCTCAACAACTGAATTCCTAGTACAAGCAGGAGAGAGAACAATTTCACGCTTGCCATTGTCCTTGCACAACTTCCATAAGTAAGTATGAGTCAGTCCTCAGAGCCAATCAGATTGTGTTGTCGAACACGTACCCCAAGACTGTCCTGGTGCAGAAAACTTCTCAAATATTTTTTTGCCTCTACTTTATTCTATTTTTTGATGCTCTGCCCAGTAAGGGAATGCATCAGATGCTGTAAGGAACTAAAAGTGGGACACAAGGAGAGACGTGTGACCTCAGGTAGGCAGACGCCTGTGAACATGAATTTAGTACAAGACAGTGAGATAAGCAATGTAGGAAGTACAAAATAGCTATGAGAAGCAGAGGCAGAGGAAGGCCAGTTACCAAGGCCTCCAGGGATGGTTTATTTCAGGGATTATGGTGTGGTCAGTGAAGCTGCCCTACTTGGCTTCAAAGCCTGGCTGCTCAATTCACTTGTTTGACTTGTGGCCAAGACACTCAGCTACTTGCTACTTTAGTCTTCAATCTGTAAAATGAAGATAATAATGATGACTCTTCTAGGGATGTTTAATGGATCACATAGCTGGGTGTGATGGTACGCTCCTGTAATCTCAGTGCTGTACTCTGGTAGGCTGAGATGGGAAGATCACAGATTCAAACCCAGCCTGGGTAATTTAGTGACTTGGCAAGACCCTGTTTTAAAATAAAAAATAAGAAAGGGCTGGGAATGTAGTTCAGTGTGAAGGCCCAGTTTTAATCCCCAGCACTGGAAATCAAAGAGGAATCATGTGACTAATACTTGTAAAGCTACCACTATGTGTTACTTATTTCTCTTCAAAACTGAACCAGCCCCCAGTGCTCATGGTGCTGGTAGTTAAAAGTATGTGTCATGGAAGCTTGCCATGTGACAGATGCCGGTTTGGGCAGCTTTGTCCTCATAATTTTCTGTAACAGAATGTTCTGAGCAAGCAGATATTGTCATCCCCACTTTACAAGCAATTGCTTCAGAGAGTTGAAAGCTTGACTGACACCCCATTGGTGGTGAGTGGCATAGGGGAGATTTAAGTCCAGGACTGTGTAGTTCCCTGCTTCATGCCCCTTCTACCACTCCACATGATCTTTTACCACTTCTCAGTATTTGCACATAAAAAGAAAAAAAAAAAAAGTATTTCCATTCATCAAGTACAGGTAGATGAGACTTCATTATCAAGCTGCTCCCCAGCGATAACTGTCCTCTTCCAGAGGGCTGCTGCCCATCTTAAAGATGGAATAGCAGTGCATGCTCATTAAGTGTAGGAGCACCACATGCCTTACCAAAGAGTAATTAGCAAAATTCCTCCAGGAGGATGCCCCTCACAATGATACGATGCAGAAAACAGTTTACTGATGCTAGATTTTGTATTTGATAAGAACAATCAATTCAGCTCCTTTCAACTATGTGGTTGGGCTGGATCTGTGCCGTGACTTTAGAGAATAGAAGGCCAATTGCATACCCATTTACTCCAGGTCACTTCCTAGCTACTTGCATGATGGCAAACAGGTACTGAGTGTTAATTACATGACACACATTTCCTCAACTGTTTTACAAGTATCTTCCTTATGTATCATATAGTCCACTGGTGTGAATATGTTGTCATCCCCATTTTACAGACACCCAAACCTAAGCACAGAGCCATCAAGTAACTTGCCCAGCCTTTTCTGCTGTCTGTGGAAGGTCTCAGTGTAGCTAAGTAGGCAATCTACTTCCTGGGCTATAATTACTCTATTATAATGCCTTCCTCTCTCATTCTTTAGCAAAGCAAGAAATTTCACTTTAAGCAATCAAATGGGTATTCTTTATGACAGAAATATAAGCCAATCTTATTTCCTTGATTGTTACTAATTTTTCCTAGTTGGCCAGTAGTTGAGTGTTTGAGCTGAGATGAGTATACCTTTCCCCTTCCTTTAGTAATACAAACACGTGCAGGCAAAGACTGTGGATATTATCATCCACATGTAGAGAGCTAGAAATCAGTTTTGAGTCTAGGCATGTCACCAAAAGAAAAGCAATTATACCAAGCTCCTTAATCCTGTATATATTTTACCTGTGCTATAAATCTCCTTCATTGTAAATCTGTCACTTGTTCTATAAAAAATATGTAGACTAAGGAAGCATGAAAAAATTGAATAAAAAATTCAGCCAAATGATATATTGATTCTGCATACCTATCCTTATTTTGCATATTCTATGTTGTCATTAAAAGGCCCATTAAAAGCTGAGTTTAAATAATTATTCACTCCTCACATTACTATTATAATCAATTGCCTATTTTGAAAATTATTGCCATCCTTAAGAATTACTTTGCTAAGTGAAGTAATTAGAGCTGACATTTTATTTTCTATTCAGGTTCCAAAAATTGATTTTATATGTTAATCAGAATATGGAAATTGGGATGTAAATTTTATAAGCAAATGAATGGCTAGTCAAGCTTCATATTTGAAACATTACATATAGTATTTGGTGTTTTCTTAAAGTCTTCTGCTCTTGAGAACACATCGCTGATTATTAAAATGTCAAATCTGAAATAGAGGTCTCTCCAATGCATAGTCTCCAGTCTCTTAGATTCCATGAATGAAAAGGTATAGACCTTCACTCAGTATAGAGGTTGGAAAATCATACCTCTATCCACTAAAATAGCCCTTATTTCTTAGAGCTTCAAGGGAAAATATGGGTACCATTTATTGAATGTCTTAGGTGTTTCTGGCAATCAAGTCAATAAAATGTTTTATCTATTCTGAGGTAGTTATTATTATTATCTTACAAGTAAGGAATGAATTTCATGTATTCCTTTGTCATTTGATTTGTGACCTATCCACACCTAGGAAGTGGCTATGTTGGGCAAATTCAGCTTATTGGCTAATTAAGCTACAGATTTTTTCTTTTATTTATCCCTCAAATGAAAACAGCTTAAGTGAATATATTTTAATGTTGAGTTTCATGAATATTTTGTCTTTTGGCATGAATGTCTCGATGATGTTTCAAATGAAAGTGAATGCCCTCCTCAGTAATCATATTATGGTGAAACATGGAGGAAAACGTGAAAAAACAGATTGACGATGCATTAGAAGCAAAAACATAAATAATATGTTCATATATACATTTATTGAGTATATATATATATTTCTGGAACATAAATTTACAGAAAATATATATATATTTACTGAAAAAATAAATATATTTACTGAAGTTGGTGAGTTAAAATGAAAAGGATAAACAAATTGGAAAGAGCAAGATGGTAATCTTAATTTCAGACTAAATTTCAGCTAATGATAAACAGAAATTCAGAAAAGGTGGCCTTGAATATTTCACTTATGAAAGGAAGGGTTAAACTTTTCAGGTAACAACTTCTCTCTTGAATGGCTGACAAGGTTGATGTCTTCTCTTAAATTACAAGTACAGCCAGACCCTCTTAGGGAGGTCCATCCTTCCTGAGTGTCACTACTCCAACAGAATGCTGCTCATTAAGTATTGTCACCCTGATTTGTCCCTATGACTCTAGGTGTCTGTTAGAGAGATACAAGTGACATTTTATAATAGATACCAAACAGCTAACCTTGTGATATTCTTTAGCGGTTTCTGTGGTAAATAACAAACTTCCCGTGGCCGTTGCTACAACAGGCTTCTTTCTAACTGTGCTTTCTATTACCTCATCTTCGTTTTGTCATCATAAAGTACATGGCTTATCAACACGATATGTAGAAAAAACTTAGCTTATTGTTATGAGCTGAGTTGTGTTGTTCCAGGTTCATTCTAAACCTCAGAATGTGGTGGTATTTGGGGAGAGGATCTTCAAAGAATTAGTTGCATTCAAATGGAATAATTAAGGTGGCTTCAAATCCAGCATGACTGGCATTCTTTAGAGAAGTTAATAGAGAGACAGCTGGCAGTTGAACATGGAGAGAAGATGGCCATCTTAAAGCAAAGGAAAAAAAAAACCTTGTCTTCATCTTGATCTCAACCTCACAGCTTTCAGAAATCGTGAGAAATTAAATTTCTGTTCTTTAAGCAACTCAATCTATATTTGTTATGGCAGGCCCAAGAAACAAATATGCTCAATATACCAGTAATTAGCCACCTTGAATAGGACAGTTCATTGCTATGATGAATTTTGTGCTAAAGCAGAGAGGGTATATGTTGAAACATTTTACCTCCAAAGTTCATAACTTATTCTTAATGTTGTAAATAAGAATTACATTATGTACTATAATCCAATGTTTAAATATATTTTATTCCATGAAGTACATATATTTGAATCAAATTTTGAAGAAGTCTAGGTTTCTATTATGTATAAGTAATAATACATTTATATTATTTATAGATAGTAATAAAGATTCTTAGACTATTTAACAGGTGTAATTGAAGGAAAAAATGAATTGTATGAATTCTTTGAATTTTGTTTAAGTCAGATTTCTAAGATTAAGTAGCAGCATTGAAGTGGAGTCATAGTGAAATCCTCTACAGACTGATAGTAACATGCTGCTCCCCAAAGCTGCCAATAAATGTCCAAAGATGTGTGGATCCTATGAAAACATACTAGTTCTATTAGTGAGAATTAAATTCTTTTAGAAAAAATATACAAGATTCTGTCACTGTAATTTAACACTATAACAATAAAATGAAATACAGAAACATTAAGAGCCTTAGATCTTGACTTATACACTAGTAGCCCAAATTATGTAGCCCAGCACTATGGTATAGCTCTAACTCTGAGAAATTTAATTGTATTGCATTGTCCTTAATTAATTCTTTTCATTTGCATAGCCTTCCAGAAAGGGTAATAAAATGAATGTGATGTTATCTTTGTGACATAAGAAAATGGAGACATAGCTAATTTGCTAAGGTACAAGGCCTGTAGAGAGGTACCCTCCAGACCAGAACCTAGGTATTCCTTGCTTTAGTATAAAAGACTCATTCATTTTTTTTTTCAAAAGATTGTGCTATGCCAGATATCCTTTCTTTAAAACATGGCCTCCTTATTTATATTTTTGGTTTCTTATATAAGAGAAACCATGTGATATTTAAGCTTGTGTGTCTGATTTATTTCACTTAACATTATGATCTTAAGGTGCATCCACTTTCCCTACAAATAACTCAAGTTTATAAAGAGCAAAGTAAAAGATAGATAATATGAAGTCAGGAGATAGGTCTTTCTCAAATGACAAAGGGATCAAGACATGGAGGGAGGGGAGTTAAGAGATGAAAAAAGGAATCAAGTTGTACATGCACCACTATATTCAAGGAATGTAAACATATACTGCAAACATGCACTACTGATAGAAAGGCATTAAAAACAAAGCCACTTCCCCTTTTTTGTATAGTCCTGTTTATCATTATATGAAGAAAAAAGAAAGGTAATTTGAATACAATCAGTATAATCAAATTCTTGATAATTAACCTAACTTTCTTCTTTCTCCTCCCACATGTCCCTTCAGCAATATAGAAAAAGTAGAAGCTATGTATATTTTTAAAAAGGAATCTTCCAGAATAAAGAATCTGCTTGATATAATGAGAAGTTTATGCAACTTTTTCTCTTTTTATATTTATAAAAACACAAAGCTAAGCCACTAGGAAGAACAAAATTCTATAATACAGGCCCCCTGGGCTGTGAATTCAGGATTTGGGGCTATTTTTAATAAAGTGTGTGAACAGTGAGTTGCTCTGTCTTTGAAGGTCTGAACTTTAGTACAAAAAGGCCTTTGACATATGAGAATCTTTGTGTGTGAGGAGAGCTAATCGAACAAGTGGCCTGAGCTGCCAGAAACAGAGATTGAGCAGCCATATTTTAACAAAACATCATAATATGCTCAGTGGCAACCGTTAATTTATTTCAACCAAGACAGATAGCCTTCTCCTTGATACTAGTGGGGGAATATAATTAAGGAAAGCCGGAGTCAGCCTGAAAAGATAGGCTGTCTTTTGACAAGGTGATTCTTCAGCTTGTAATTAGCAACTGATAAAGCACTTTGGAGAAGAGCTAGCCATTGAAAAGACCAGCCTCCCTTTCCATTTAAACTCCTTTCACTATCCTTGCCCTTTCTGTCCCATGCCATAAGCAGGGGGATGTATTTCATAGGAAAAAATGTAAAAGAATGCCCATAAACACCAACTATAATTCTGCAAACCTCACTGTGGCCTTTGGTTTCAAATACATGGTTTCAGGAGCAAATCCAGTGCACACTGCTGATAATCATGTGGTCGTTTTAGTTTCCTGGTATATTAGATAGCTAAACCCTCCCCTACTACTTTCTCTTCTCTAAAATCTCTAAAATACATGTTCCCTGCCCAGTGAACTATTATGTTTTTAAATTATACCTGTGGACATACATACTAAGGCTGTCCTTTAACTTAGTGAAAGGGAAGCATTTGAGAATTACATCAGACCCCAGCAATATCAAGTTATCCACAACTGCCTAGAGTTAACTAGCAGTTTTGGTAGTTTGGAGGTTAGTGTATCCTTGTTTAAACACTCTAGGAATAAAATGATGGTTAGAATTTATTTAGTTTAGTTCTTTCTTCATCCTGAAATAATGTTCAAATGACTCATTTGCCCCTTAAAAGTCTTTTCCTCTGACCAAATTAAGTTTTACCAAAAAAGCGGTGGTATTTTAAACAGTGGACCTTTTAGTCTCCTTTTTTCTTTATCCTCTCTCTTCATAACACATTGTTTATTAATGCTTTATTAGACATTAAGGTTGATTCTCTATTGCCAATATTCAATTATTTTGACTTAAAATGGCTTTGGATATCACTTGACAAAGAATGAGAAAAGAGGAGAAACTTGAGATACAATACCTGTCCTAAAGATCTTTCTAATCTAGCTGACAAGCCATGGAAGAGGTAACGGATGACCCATATGCATCCGAGCTTGGTAACTACAACTTGAATGGCATAAAGCAGTAAAGGTAGTAAGAGGTCAGAGATGGTAAGAACCACTACTCGGAGAATATGTTGAGATTTCCTTGTCAATGGAGGGATTAATAGAGATTTTAAAAGTATATCTGGAAGAGAAGAGGGTTTGGTTCATTGGTAGAGCATTTGCTCAGCATGCATGAGCATTGAGTTCATTCCCCAGCACCACCACCAAAAAAAAAAAAGTATATTTGAAAAAGAAAAGGCATTCCAGCACCTAAATAGGACATTTCATATGCTTTGTCGCACCCATTTTTGCCCCATCTCAGCAGCCAGCTCACATCCTCAGAGGCACTTCCAGACTTCCTCAGGAGAATGCTCAAACAGTTTCACTTAGATACTATCCCACCGTTGCTTCATACTAACTGTGCTATGGGTTCACAGGGTTTTCCCAATGGACTCATAACACCGTATTAGTCTCTGTCCTTTACTTTTTAAACCATTATCAGTTCCATTAATCCCCATTTACCTGAATAAAATCATTATGACCTTTGAATCATATGGATTCCTTATTATCTCCTACCACCACATTCATTTACCCTGCAGAAAAAACATTTATAAGAATGGATATGTAGCTATAAAAATGTCAGATTATAACAACATAGGAAATGACCAGCTGGGTCAGACCCAGTGCCTGTCTCTGATTATCACATGGAAGATAGCAGTAGTTCTCAAATTTATTATTTTTTTGAACCCTCACACTTCTTGAAGGTTGTGACTCATTCTGTCAATAATGAGAACTCCTTTAGGTAGTGCTTCTAAGTGGGTTGGGATAGGATGGACTCTCTTTCTTAGAGGATACAGTTGTTGCTCCAGTGGGAAGACAATTATGTAATTTAATAAAATCCTCAGGTGGTCTTTATACCTTATTGCCTCCATTCTCAGATATGTACCATTAAAAATTATTCATATAATTTTCATAGAATATATATATATATATTCTTCTTGATATCAAGCTCAATGAATGAGAAAAGAGGCTAACTTCTTTCACTCACCTACCATCAATCTGTCATCTGAAAATTTATCAAAACAATTTTAAATTTATCTATATTTTACAAAACTAATTTTCAAATGTCCACCAAGCCTTAAATATCCTTAGATAGCACAGTACCTATCACACTTACTCTATGCTTGTCTGTTACCATCTCTTTTTCTTTTCATATAGGGCCTCACTATGTAATTTAGGCTGACCTTGAACTTGCTTATGTAGCCCAGCATAGGTAGGAACTCACAGTGATCCTACCTCAGCCCTCTGCAAGTGCTGGGATTACAGGTGTGCCCCACCACACCCAACTGTTACCATCTCTTTACCTGTGTATCTCTCCACCTACACACACAGATGATCCATCTTCTGAGGTATACTAAAGGTGTCAACTCCTGAGGTCAAGGATTATATTTTTAGTTTTTGCATTTCTAGCACCTGGGACAGGTTCCAGCATTTAACATTATGTTAAACCACTTTATATTTCCATTTTCCCCACTCAAGCATGGTCTCAGATCAGCAATTTCAGAAGATTCAGCCTGATCATTGTAAGCCCTGAGTGATGACTTCAGCACTACAACAATGATCTAAACAGCCTTCAGGGCTTCAGGGAAGAGAAATGGGGAGGGAAGGGAAAAACGTTCACTGGCACTGTGATGTAGAGGGTCTCGGTTGGGGCCCAGGGATCTTTCAATATCTCAAATGATCCGCAGATGAGCATCTGTGATATTCAGTGCAATGATTGCCTCCCTTAAGGACTTAAAGGGAGTAGACTCTCTGTGGTCAGTTAGGAGGAAGCCAGAGAGGACTCTGCTCCTCTGCACCTCCTTGCTATGCAAGTCAGCCCCTCCCACACAGGCCAGGCTGTGTGATTCAGAGCCAGATATCCCAGGACGGTTGAATGGCAGTCCTCACCAGGTCTTATGCTATTTTGTTTTTTTTTTTTTCAAAGGTATTTTCATCTTTGAAAAGTCCCTAGCAGCTTTGTGCCCACTTCCCTGCCCCATCTGCAGTGTGGGATTGCAAAGTGAGATAATTACCTCCAGCATTCTCAAGTATGCCTCTTTTAGGAAAAGGATTCTCTAACGTGCTCAGACAAAAAGCATCCCGAGGTCACTGTGTTCTTTGTTCAGGTGACCACAAACTCTGAAAACACAGGGGACTTTTTGACAAATGTCATGGTGTTGTGATTAATTAGTGCCCACACTTGACAGGCTTGGAGGAGGTCACCAAAGTGGTTCCCACAGGATGGGATACCACTCTTCATGTCAGGGCACTGGGGAACAAGGGGAAGGTGATTCTAGTAGCTAAATGGGAAGATGTAATCTGCAGAGGCAGACACAGGCTCACAGATCTAAACTCCCTTGATTCCATCTTCTGAGGTATACCAAAGGGAAGGCTCATTTAGTGAACATCAGGCACAAGTCCTCTGAGGCAATGCATCGCAGATGCAGGACAGTGATGGATGGACATGCTGTGTTAATGACTGCATTCATTACAACTTGCACAGTGCATTGAAATAGGCACTGCTCATAAGAAAAAACACATAAAACTTATCATGTTATGTCGCTGAACACGTCATCCAACTTGATATAGTATCAACACACAATTCATTATGTACATTTACCTGAATTTCTAGACTTAGTAGTTACCTTGAAGAATACAAAAACATATTGATATGTCTATTGTGGATATGTATATGAAAGTAAGAAAAATTTTACCATCAGAAAATGACAAATATACTATGTCTTCCAAAGGGAACAAAGGTCTGCACATGTTAAAAATGAGAGAAAGAAAGAACCTGCTCTCAGAGCAGAGAAGTATGAGAGGGGTCAATAAGATAAGGGAAAGATACAGAGGACAATAGATGTCCCACTCTTTGAGAAACTTTCTGAAACTTGGATGAGCCAATAAATTCTGACATCCATCCATCCATCCATCCATCCATCATCCATCCATCCATCCATCATCCATCCATCCATCCATCCATCTATACATCCACCCATCCATCCATGCATCCCACAAATACTAACTGAATACAAACTCTGACCAGGTGTTATTGTAGACAAGATATAGATATAGGAAAAGACATACTAAGGCTCTGCATACATAAAGCTTAAATTCTACCATGGGATTCAGAATAAAACACAAAAGTATAAAATCTGAATTCATAGAGTCATAAACAGTGGTGTAAATGTTACATGTAGTGTAAAAGTCAGGCACTGGATGGGAGAAGCAAGATACATAGATTTTGTTATAATATAAATATCCGCACCTTGAACAATTTCAAACTACCAATGGGATGACACTGGGTGAGAAGTTGAGAGGAAATGTGCACAACCAGCTCTCTGGAGCACATTGAGCCAGCTGCAGATCACTCCTGGGCATGATCTGAAGAACAAAATAGGGTGAGAGCCAGAGGCTGTTGAGAATGTTGAATCTTTCAGGCAACTGTCAGAATAGTTCTTTGCTTAGAAACGTGATCAGATGTCTGAATGAAGACAGAGAAGACACAAAAATTTAAGACTGAGTCTGGAATGCTGTTGCAAGAAAGAGTGAGCACAGGTTCCTGAGAAGAACATGGCTTAGTATGTCACCATAAGCAGAGATTTATACATCAGCTAGACCAGTGATGGCGAACCTTGTAGAACTTTCCATGATAACAAACAGCCTGCTGTGGCATGTGTGTCATAGGTTTGCCATCACGGGTCAGACCACACAGGGCCTAGTGGGTGAAAATTTGCATTTTGGATACATGAAAATGAGAGCCACTGAAAAGTTTTCAGCAGGACAGGGAGATGATGTAGTTTATATTTTTGAAGACTTAGCCTGGTTGCTGGGCAGAGAAGACACTGCCGTACAGCAAAAGTGCTTCCTGAAAGGGTGAAAACAGGATGACCATTAGCAATCTAAGCAAGAGGTACATGAGGCTTGGAGTGAAGTGTTAGAAGTGGAAGTTATAAGAATTGCTCAGATTTGAGATATATGAGTAAATCAATATTTGGGTCTGAAAGGAAACATACGGGAGCTACTGTTGGCTTGGATACTAGAGAATAAAAAATGAGAAGTCAATGGCAGTCTCCAGAATGACTCACTTAGGCTTTAATATTCTGTGATTAGTAGGTCATGCACAGTATTATATGTAATAATTAGTTGTGTTGGGGGAGACCAAGGCAAGATCAAGGGCAGAGGATATCACAGGTTATTTTGGGGCCATTTAGAGTTATCAACATACAAGTATAAATGTCAAGTAGGTAGCAGTCTGTGTCTGAGGGAAAAAGTCAGGCATGAAGATCACCTAATTATTGATAATTTCACTTTTTTGATGTTCAAAAGTGACCATGGCCTTGAAGCTTCATTTAAGAACCACTATCATAGAGAATGACAGAGATTCAGTCTCTGAGGAGTCCCTGGGGAGGAGACAACCTTTTACAAAGAGATATGTGAAGCATAGACCAAAAATATCCTTAAGCTCTCCATTTTCCTGAAGCTACAACTCAATTCCAGACCCAGAATGGTCCTGTTGAAATCCATGTTAATATTTATTAACAAACTAGTAGAGATTTCCTACATGTCAACTTAATACATAACTGGGTATTGGGGCTGGGGATTTAGCTCAG